>NW_027397073.1:23725458-23973662 GCF_003265705.2 Callorhinus ursinus
TTTGTCTGATATAAGGATTGCCACCCCAGCTTTCTTTTGGTGTCCATTAGCATGGTAAATGGTTTTCCACCCCCTCACTTTCAATCTGGGGGTGTCTTTGGGTCTAAAATGAGTGTCTTGCAGACAGCATATGGATGGGTCTTGTTTTTTAATCCAATCTGATAGCCTGTGTCTTTTGATTGGGGCATTTAGCCCATTTACATTCAGGGTAACTATTGAAAGGTATGAATTTAATGCCATTGTATTGCCTGTAAGGTGACTGTGACTGTATATTGTCTGTGTTCCTTTCTGATCTATGCTGCTTTTAGGCGCTCTCTTTGCTTAGAGGACCCCCTTCAATATTTCTTGGAGCGCTGGTTTCGTGTTTGCAAATTCCTTTAGTTTTTGTTTGTCCTGGAAGCTTTTTATCTCTCCTTCTATTTTCAATGATAGCCTAGCTGGATATAGTATTCTTGGCTGCATATTTTTCTCGTCTAGTGCTCTGAAGATAGCTTGCCAGTCCTTTGTGGCCTGCCAGGTCTCTGTGGATAGGTCTCTTGCCAATCTAATATTTTTACCATTGTAGGTTACAGATCTCTTCTCCCAAGCTGCTTTCAGGATTTTCTTTTTGTCTCTGAGACTCATAAGTTTTACTATTAGATGTTGGGGTGTTGACCTATTTTTATTGATTTTGAGAGGGGTTCTCTGTGCCTCCTGGATTTTGATGCCTGTTTCCTTCCTCACATTAGGGAAGTTCTCTGCTATAATTTCCTCCAGTATACCTTCTGCCCCTCTCTCTCTCTCTTCTTCTTCTGGGATCCCAATTATTCTAATGTTGTTTTGTCTTATCGTATCACTTATCTCTCGAATTCTGCCCTCGTGATCCTGTAGTTGTTTCTCTTTTTCTCAGCCTCTTTATTTTCCATCATTTGGTCTTCTACATCACTGATTCTCTCTTCTGCCTCATTTATCCTAGCAGTTAGTGCTCCCATTTTTGATTGCACCTCATCAATAGCCTTTTTGCTTTCGACTTGGTTAGATTTTAGTTCTTTTATTTCTCCAGAAAGGATTTCTCTAATAACTTCCATGCTTTTTTTGAAGCCCAGCTTGTATCTTTAAAGTCATGATTCTGAACTCTAGGTCCGACATTGTACTAATGTCTGTATTGAGTAGGTCCCTGGCTGACGGTACTACCTCTTGTTCTTTTTGCTGAGGTGATTTTTTTTGTCTTGTCATTTTGTCCAGAGGAGAATAGATGAGAGAACAAAATGCTAACCGGTTAACAACATCCCCAGCAAATATACTGTAGACAAATCAGAAAAGACCTGAAACGAGGGGAAAAGAAAGGGAAAGAAAAAATAATAAAAAAATAAAAACAAAAACAGAACAATACAAAACAGAATGTGATCAAATATGATCAGGCTAGTGCATAGATCAGTGCCACACACTAGATTTTGGGCGTATTTTGGTCTGTTAGAAAAAAGTGCCTCCTAAAATTTTAAAGGAAGAAAGACATATATGTACAAAATAAGGGTTGATACAATGAAGGGATGGAAGATGACTGTAAAGATGAAAATTATAAAAGATTTTATAAAAGGACTTGGTAAGATGTTTGAAAAAAATTTAAAAAATGATCAGGCAGGAGACTAGAACAAAGCCATACACTAGTGATTTAGGGTATATTTTGATCTGTTAGAAGAAACTGTATCTCAAAATTTTAAGAGAGAACAATTTATATATATATGCCAAACATAAGGGTAACTATTATGAAGGGATAAAATATGACTCTAAAAATGAAAAATAAAAAGTTTTTTTAAATAAAGTGATTGATAAGATGGTTGAAAAAGGGAAAAAGAAAAATTAAAAACAGTTAAAAAAAATTAACTTTGAAAAACTAATGAATCATGGTAAAAGCCATGAATTCTATGTGCAGTATTCCCCTAGCGCTGGAGTTCTCCTGTTCTCCTTGATCGGTAAACTTGGTCTTGGCTTGCTGGCTGTTCGTGCTGATCTTCTCGGGGAGGGGCCTGTTGTCGTGGTTCTCAAATGTCTTTGATTGAGGCGGAATTTCCCCGCCCTTGTCGGTCCGGGCTAAGTAATCTGCTTGGGTTTGCTCTCAGGAACTTTTGTTCCCTGCAAGCTCTGGTACAGCTTTGGAGGACCAGGGTGAAAATGGTGGCCTCCCAATCTCCACCTAGAGGAGCTGAGAACTCGCAGCCCCGCTCCTCAGTGTGCCCCCAGAGAAAAGCAGTCATTCCCCTCTCCCCGGTCTCCGGCGGCACTCCGTGCTCACCCGGCCTGTGACCGAGTATTTCTATCTCTGGCACTCGACCCTGTGTGGAGTCTCCAAACCCAGCAGATCCCTGCAGTGCGCTCCCGCGCCGCTCCTCTTGGGGGAGGAAGGGGAGTCTCCCCTGCTCGTGCCGCTTGTTGGGTCCCTGCTGGAGGAGCAGTGGCTTGACTGGGCCACAGATCAGTTTATGGCAACCCCGAGCCGAGAGCCCGCGCCTTGGCTCTGTCTCTGCAGCCGGCTTCCGCGCTCCAATACCCGGGAGCTCTGCCGCACTCAGGCACCCCCGGTCTTTCTGTGACCCCGAGGGTCCTGAGACTACACTGTCCCGCGAGGGTTCCACCCCCCGCTTAGCCACTGCAGCGACGTCCCTCAGCGGAGCCGACTTCTAAAAGTTCCGATTTTGTGCTCCGCGGCTCTAGCACTTGCCAGAAGCGGCCGACGGAGGCCCCTCCCCCGCCATCTATCCTCCCGAATATCGCCTCGGATTCACTTCTCCGCACGTCCTACTTTCCAGTAAGTGGTCGCTTCTCTGTTCAGAGAGTTGTTGCTACTCTCTTCTTCGGTCTCCTGTTGAGTTCGTAGGTGTTCAGAATGGTTTGATCCCTATTCAGCTGAATTTCTGAGACCAGAGGAAATCCAGGTCTCCTACTCCTCCGCCATCTTGCTCCGCCCAAGCTCGATGAAGGAGTTTTTAACAAACATACCAGAACTTACATGTCTAGATACGTTTTATTTTTGGGTGAAGTAACTTTAGGACTATTTTGACTACACTGCTATTGCTCAAGTTTTGGAAATTCTCTTATGATTGTGTTCTAATCATTTTATAAGCTGCACATGGACCAAACAGGTTTCTGCTGTATCACTCAGTCTTGACTGAGTGCTTTGATTGGGCTAGGTAGTGTACTAGATCTGGGAATCAAAAGAGTGGGTAGGGTTACTTTCATGGGGCCCTCAGTTGGGTTGAGACAAGTGTATTAACAGCTCTCGGTCCAGCCAGATGTGTTGGCATGCCCTAAGAGAGGCAGGACGGGCTTGAGAGTTTCATCTGTGGGGAATGGGTGTGGGAGGAAAATCAGAAGGCTTAAGAAGGATGGGGAGGATTTCAAGAGGATGAGCAAGGAGAGGGTTAGGACATTCCAGGAAGAGGGGACCATATCAGCAGCAGTATTCTGAAAATCCGGGGCTTGACCGGAAATCAAGTAATTTGATTTGACTGGCTTAACTACATGGGACAGTGACAGTGCCCGGTCACACTGGCCCCATGGGCAGGTGTCAAGTGAGGCCATAGGGTCTGCTGGCTCAGTGGGGCCTCCCAGAGGAGCAGAGAGCAGATGGTGTCTGGAGGTAGTTGGTATATCATGGCATGCTGAGGAACCAGCATAGAATGCAGTGCTGGGCCCTGGGCAGGAAGAGGAAGGCAAGGCAGTGTGGGAGGGGATTGAAGTCTTTGTCTTTGTGTTTTTGTTTTTGAAGGCAGTTCCATGTGCGCAGGCCAGTGGCAAAGGACTGACAGGTCAGGCTGAGAGAGGGTAGAAACCGTGGCCAGTGGAGTCTGAGCTCAGAAGGCCTTGAACAACAGCCTAGGATGTTTGTTCTCAAAGGGGCTCTGGGAAGCACTGATCATTCCTGAACCAGGAATGACAAGGCCAGGTGGGTGTTGAAGGAAGGTGGATCTGCTAGTGGCTGGTAGGACTGGATGGAGAGGGAGACTTGGGGGGGGGGCGCAGGGAGGAGGTGCTCATCAGCCTATGTTGAAAGGTAGAGAACAAATGTTTGGACCAAGAGGATTCCCATGCCAAAGGGGAGAGTTTGGTGGGGGAGGCAGGTGGGAAAGAATTTGATGATGGCTTAGATGCTGGGTGACCACAGGTCCTTTTTGGTCCCAGAAATGCCTAGTTTTATGCCTATTGACCTGACATAAGTGAGTCATGGAAAGCTGCCTTTCTATAGGTCAAAAATGGTCAAGTGGGGCAATTTCATATGGTTCAACCTAATGTATTACTTCATTCTTAGATGTTTGGACAGTAAAGGACTTGGTCATCCTAATTGTTGAGTCTTGAGGCACAAGAAAGTCTTTTGCATGGTTCTGAGCTTGGTGACCAGGAGAGTGGCCTGGAACCAGGAGTATTTAGGATTCAGAGGTGGTTGATACTAATCTACCTTGGGGCCTTACTCCCACCTCCACATGATTCCATTCTCACTAAAGATAGAACATTTTTATCCCTGAGGGATATATTCAAGCATAATACCTCTGAAGGTTTTTGTGGGAGCCATAGCAGCCATCATTTGGGCTCTTGGAAGATTGCTTTGAATGGCACAACTCACTTCGGGGTGTGTGAATTCTGGTGGCTTTGTTGATGTGAGGCCCTCTGTACAGTGGAACATTCCTCAGAGGTGGTTAGAGCAAATGGCTGGTCAGCCAAGGCCACAGGGTTCATACTTTTAACTTTGTCTCTTAGATGATTGTAGACCCTTTCCAAAAAGGCAGCCAGTCTCACAGATGGTTGCCTTAGTATCAATGTGGTCCGGACATGGGCATGTCTGTGGCTCAGTGTAGACGCCCCGCCCTCACTCATGGAGCCCTGTGTGTATGCCTGCCTGCTTCATTATGTGTCCAGTGGAGAAGCAGAAATGCCACTGTAATAAAGCTGTTTTTAGTCTTGATACTAGCAAGATCTTGCTTTAGTCCCTTGACTTCATGGGTTAACTGTGGGCCAGGGTGTGCTGAGGAGGGAAATGCAAGTAATTCGTCTCACTTCTATTTCATGGGCCAAATTGTTGGCTGTGCCAAGGCATCAGTCCTTGAAGGATACATGGCTTTGACAGGCAGACCATGACAGCAGAAGGTAGTTTAATGAGAGTACATTTTTATTTTTATTCCTGAAATGGGTGTGCTCAAGAAGGTCCCGCTCTGGGAGATGCTGTGCAGGAGATGTTTAAAACCTACAGGTGTCTTAAAAAAAAAAAAAAAAAAAAACAACAACAACACACACAACCCTACAGGTGTCTGTTCCTGGGCAGGTCCATAGGAAGTGAGCCCTGGCTTCAGTTTTTGTTGGTCTAATAGTTACAGGAAGAGTTAGTTTTGCATCAAGTGGCATCATGTGTTATGTTCCAGGTGCATGGACAAAGAATTCTAAGGACCACCGGAGTACTCGGTCTGTGTTAAATATTTGATCAAAGCAAAAATGATCTGTTGGTAGTTTCTTTTTTCTTTTTTTGCAAAGTGTTGTCATGGGGCAAGAGTACATGGTGAGGGTCATCTCCGCAAGTCTCTCCTGGATGCTTATTCCTTCTCTTCAGGATGAACTACCATTTTCTAGATGTTTCATTATGCAGTCTTTAATATTTTAATTGAATTCCTTACAAGAGAATTCAGGAGTATGATAGAAAACTGGAAAGATGCAGAAAACAAAACGAGTATCCTCCTTAACCTTACCCTCCTTTTCAATACCTCTTCTCCCTTCTTCTAATCCCACCTGCTCAGAGATAAACTGAAGTTTTGGTGTACGTGTCCCAGACCAGCCCTTTGCATACACAGACTGTGTTTCCATATATCTTTTTTTTTTTAAACAAGGATCATACTCCATATGTTTTTAACTGATGTCTTTCATTTAATATACCTTGATTATCTTTTCAAATCAAATGTACTTGTCAACTATCATGACTGAGACTCACAGGGATGACTGCACGATGTTCCCACCCTACTGTTGATGGAAACTTAGGTCAGTTCTCCCAATTTTACAACAACAGACCATGCTGCGGTTCACAGCCCTACTGACTTCATCCGCTAGCAAGTTCTTGCGGAGACACTCGTACACACGCTACCTGCTGTCCGGATGTAATCCATCTTAAGTTCTGTCAACCGTGAGCATGTGCCTATTTCCTCACCTCTTGGTATCAGTAGGCTTTTAATTTTTTTTGCCAAGTGCATAATTTTTATGCCAAATGCGTGAAAAAAGATATCTTTAATGGTAATTTCTTGAATTATGATGGAGGTGGAACATCTTTTCAAACGTTGACTGGCTCTTTGTAGTTCTTTAAGTCATCTATTTCTAGATTGCTTACAATGTGTACCTGATTGAAGGAGCTTTTCAAAAATGGATAGTAAACCTTTGTCTGTTGGTGAATGTTTCTTCTGTCATTTGATCTTAAAACTGTGGAGTCTCAAAATAAAAACAAAAAACTGTCAGGGTGCCTGGGTGGCTTGGTTGGTTGAATGTCCACCCAGCTCTTGGTTTTGGTTCAGGTCCCGATCTCGGGGGTGTGGGAGGGAGCCCAATGCCAGGCTCTGCACTCGCTGGGGAGTCAGCCTGTGATTGTCTCTCTCCTCTCCCTCTGCCCCTCCCCCGCCACCCTTCTCACCCACGTGCGCACTCTCTAAAATAAATCTTAAAAAAACAATGCTGTCAAATATGTCAGTCTTTTCTTTTATGGATGCTGAATTTTATGTCATGCGTAGGGTTTCAAATTCTTGAAAATAAAGTGTTTTTGGAGCCCAACAGTCCTGACATTGATTCAATGATACAGTAAGTCAACTAATATTAGAGTATCCACTTAATGTGTTTTGTTCCTATTGACTACAGTATCATCTCCTCCCCCGCCTTAATTTCATTTTGAGCTCCAGTATGTCACTGGCATTCATTCACCGTGGTGGCTTTTTACAAAATTGAATATCACCCTGTTGGAAAGCTCAAACTTAAGTTCCAGCTAAGCATTTGACCAACCTCTTCCGGGAACTCCACGGTTTCCATGGCACCTTTGTAACCCTTTCAGAGCTCTTTGAGCAGACTGGGTGCTTCCCCCCCCCCCCCCCCCCGCCCCCTCCCTGTTAACTCTGGTTCAAAACCGTGGGCTTCCAACACCTCTGCTCTACCTGAGGTAGGTTAGAACAATGACCAGAAACAGGAGCTCTTCGCTCTCATCTCCCTACCCTATTAACCTCTGTGACTCTTTGGTGTGTCACTTAAGTTTTTCCAGCTCTTCTGCTCATTTCTCAAATGCAAGACCCAGTGATGCCTTCTCCTGCCTTGCCCGTCACTGTGGGGTGGCTTCATGATTCTTCAGGATTTCAGCTCAGGGCTGTGTCTGCTCCTCTGGGTTTCTTGCCTACCATTTCCTCTGCTAATCTTTTCTTCCCATCTTTTGAGTCCCTTATTTGAAATCCCTTCAAGGCAGGCGGTTATTCATTTGGATTCTTCTCTTTGTTTCTGCAGGCTCTTAGATGTGTCTGCCTCATTTCCTGGACTCTGTCTTTGCAGCTGAAATTAGAAACCTGCAGAAGCATCACAGATGCTAGAGTCTCATGAAGTAACTGGCTCGAAATAGCTCTGGTCTCCTGGCAGAGGATTTGGCTAGACTTCAGTGAGTGCCCGCAGTGGGGCGGCCCTGACTGGGTCTCTTGTTTCTCAGGCTTTTGAGGATGGCTTGCGCGCATCATCCCCTTGGCCAAACCTTTGCTTTTCCTTGTCTAATTTCCTCCCTTTTTTCCTTCTAGTGTGTTTTAAGTTTGGGGAGCTTTTTAGTACAAACCTATATGTGAATGGAGTTTGAATGGGCAGAAGCTGCAAGCAGACACTGAACCACCAGTCCCGGGACTCCTGAGCTGCATAGAGCAGGGTGTGGCAGTAAGTCAGGTGGCTCTGGGCATGTGGCTTGTTTGACAAACAAATGGCTGCCTGTGGACCCTGAGAGCCTCCTGTACCAGGAAAACACAGCCTGTACCCATGGAAAAAAGGCAGAATAGTAGCTAGATTTGGGCTGAAGTTTGGGGCTACCAGTCACTTTCTGTTACAGGTACATCCCTTAACTTCTCTGAGTATACTTACTTCACACACGGGATGGTTGTGGGAATTAAGGGATAAGATGAGTGTACGTTGAATGCTATTAAAATGCCAACTGTAAATGGTAATGATAGCTTTTAGTATTTGTGGATACTGAATTTGAAAATACAAGGACAGGTATGTAAATAAGTTGAATGAGTATATTTGTAAATGCTCTAGGAGACTTAGCAGATCGCTACAGAACTATGAACCTGGTGTAGGAGGGGAATGCACTATATATATGTGTGTGTGTATGTATGTGTGTATATTCACCAGATACTCACTGATTAATCAAAGCTGCTGTGAGGGGGGCTGCCAGATATTTAGCAACTCCTTTATAAACCTCCAGTACATTTGAATGATACTAAAGGATGCAGTCCAGTTGCCTTTGACCAGGGACAAGTGGCTGCAATGCATCCATAGGCACAGGTGGGACTGATGCCCTTCCATGTCTTCAGGTAGGGCCCACTCTTAGGACAATTCCCTTATGCTGGTGGCACCAGGATACCCAGGCACGTATCTGCTGAGAGGTGATTTGACATGAGCTTCTTTGTAGAAACAGGCTTACTCTATTTGGGGTATATAGGTTGCGTGGGCTGTCCTGGGAACCTATCTCTTCTAGGATTGTTTCCATGGAAAACGTGAATTCTGAGTTCCACATTTAGAACTTAGAACCTAGCTTGTTGGAATGTTGATAAAGAAAACCCTCACTTAACGCTGTAGAAGGATGTGGGACTGTGTTGTAGGGGAAGTGGTGATACAATGTGGTTCTTTCTGAATGGATCCAAGAGGTAGTAACTCTCCTGTGTTGCATTGTAACGCATGCCAGGTCAGTTGTAGGAAGCCTTTGGTACATAAAATGCTAGGAGGCTTCTCTGCTTTGATTTTTAAAAATACATTTTGAGATCTTGGTCTAAAAAAAAAACAAGGATTTTTAAAAAGGGAGCAGGAGAACAGAAAACCCACTCGTGGTGGGATGGTGGTGATTGCCCAGTTCATTGTAAATGCCGATTGTAGAGCATATGGATGTTGGTTGTTGAGTTTCAGATGGATGTAGAAACAAACCCAATGAGAGACATTAGTTAACGTCCTATAGGTATTGCTTCCTGGAGTCCCTGTACTTCTGTCCATTTGGGCTGCTGTAACAGAATACCATGAATTGAGTGGCTTATAAACTTCTCCAAATTCTGGAGCCTGGGGAGTCTAAGATTGAGGTGGCAGCAGATTCAGAGTCTGGTAAGGACTGTCTTCTCAGTGTTTTCTCATGTAGCAGGAGGGGGCCAATTCTGGTCTTTTTAGCCCGCATAAGGGAACTTATCCTACCCATAAGGCCTTCACTCATGACCTGATGACCTTCCAAAGGTCCCACCTCCAAACACCATCACCTTGGGGATTAAGTTTCAATGTGATTTTGAGGGCACAAATAAGTTTTCCTCAGAGGAAGTGTTGGTTTGTTTTTCGTATTTCCAACCCCTAGAGAAGGGTTCCTACAATGTGAGCTTCAGATGAATTTTAACAAATGATACTTAAAAAGAAAGCTGACTTGCCTCTGGAAGGCTGCTTTTGTCTGGTGACTGGCCAGGAATAATGGACATATTAGAGACTTTGTGCCCCAGATGCTATTACCAAGGCAAGAGAAATCAATCTACAGGAGTCTTTCAGGCACTAGCATGCGCTGTCTACTGCACTGAGCATTTGGGAAAAACCAAAGATGTATAATACACAATCCTTCCACCCTGGCTGCTGTGTGGCCTGTGTGAGGACACCTTTCCTGCGACACCTATTTCCTGTTCTTGCAAGTTCTTCCCAAGCTTTGCTGCAGTGTTACTATTTCCTCAAAGCTCCTCTTGCCTCTCCACCTCTGAGGCTGTGGCACCCATCCCCTACTGTTCCTGGGGCCCTCCGTACTTTCTCCTTGGTGGGTTTCTGTGGAAGTTCTGTATCCTCCCCCACGGGGAAAGCGTGCACTTGGTTTTCATGTACCTAACATTGCTTTTGCTTTCCTTGCCAAGGGCCTCTCCTGCTGAGAAAGGCACCTCACAGACCAGAACTGGCCGCCTCAGCTTCTCAGCTTGCTACCCTGCACTTCGTACTTCATTCCCTGGTCCTTCAGTGCACCCCCCCCCGCCCCCGCCCCTGCCTCCCTTCCCCAGGAAACACCTGGGCCTCTTTGTTGCTCTTCTCACATGTTCATGGGGTGGTTTTTTGCTGAGGTCTGCAGAGCTGATGTCCACATGCAGACAAGCACAATATAATTCTGTTACCATTTGGCTTCATAACCACCTCTAAGATGTTTGGTCCAAGATCATTTCCCAGAGCAGCTGGGGGTATAAACAGGCAGTTGTTGGCAAAGCTCAGAATCTTACCTGGCTGTAGCTTAGGGAAGGTGCCCTTAGGATGCCGGGAGAAGGCTAAAATCCCGGGCTGTGTCCCAGGCGACATGCTGTTAAGGCACTGGGTAATGGATATGTGGTTCTATTCACAGCCGTCAGACACACTAGACGTGCCATTGTTGTGGGTCTCTTGCAGGATTTGCTGGAGAGGGCTGTCCCTCCCCATTGGTCTGATTTGGGGATATCGTAGCATGACCTCCTGTGCTGGTTATCTGTTGCTGTATGCAAACACTCCATCATTTAGTGGCATAAAATGTCTGTGTTCATATTTCGTGTTGCTGTGGGTTGACTTGTCACACGTTCCGTGGGCCAGCTTGTCTGCTTGTGGCTTCAGCCTCCCTCTGTCCACGTAAGACCTCTAGGCTCATGTCCTAAGCCTTTGTTCCTCCTTGAGCTCTACACACAAATGCCATGGCTGCTGGTGTGGTCAGCAGGATTCCCCCAACAGTCGCATTTCCACAGGGGAGCTCTTTCTTTTTGGCCTACAGGTGAGAATGACCTAATTTCTTTTTAGGTCTTCAGTGCCTGCATAGTGTGGGGCATACATAGTAGATTCTGAGTAATGTTTGAACAGTGGTCAGGGCCCAGCAGTTGGAGAGCTGGGTAAGTAATGGTGCACACACAGATGCAGTGGAATACTGAAACAAGTGCATCAGATTCACGGGTAACGAGGTACATATCAGTGGTGAGTGGACAGAATATGGACTATATTGTATATGCTACCATTTGTCTCAAGTATACAGCCAAACTATACTGCGTATTTATGGATATATACTCATGTAGTCATGGTACACCAACACAGATCTGAGGGAACCATTCCACTGTCAGGGTCATGGCGATCTTTTGGGTAGAGGGAGAGCAGTGGAATGAGGGAAGGACCTTCGACTGTGTTTTCATGTTTGTTTTTAAAAACCTAATGGGGACACCTGGGTGCCTCAGTCAAGCATCTGACTCTTGATAATGGCTCGGGTCGTGAGATCGGGCCCCGCATTGGGCTCCTTGCTGGTGTGAAGCCTGCTTTGGGATTCTCTCTCTCCCTCTCCCCCTCCTAACCCCCTGCTCACTCGTGTGTGTGTGTGTGTGTGTGTGCGCGCGCGCGTGCGTGCGTGTGCGTGCGCGTGCGCGCGTGCTCTCAGACAAAAACCCAAAACAAAAAAAACCCTACTAGGGGCACCTGGGTGCCCCTAATGAGTAGGTTAATGAGTAGGAATAGGCTATAAAATGTTAAAACTGTATGTTGGGAATATGGATGTCTTTAACTCCTGTACATAGAATCTAGAATGTTCTATATTTACATTTTTTAGAAAAGACCATGATATGCCAGAGATTCACAGAAGTAAACATAGGGAGACTCAATGAGAAGTTAAGTCAGGATTTGATGGGTCACGTTTCTGTGCCAGAGATTAGAACCCCCAGATGACCTGGCTCACACCTGACTCATTTTTCCACTCTGCCATGTCATCCCATTATACTCAAACCTCTGGAATGTTTTGTAAGATTGATAACTTTCCAGCCACATGGGTGGTGACTACCTATAGCATTTGTTCATTAGGCTCTGTTCTGGGCACCCAACAAGATTACACTTAGGGCCTGGCTTGTTAGGCTAGTGTTCCGACATTTCTGTAAGGAGAATCTCTGTTGGTCTCGCTGTAAGACTGGGGACTTCTCACAACATTATTGAGTAGACCTCCCTGGCAAGGATACTACTCTGTGACCCCAGAGGGCTGAGGAGACCTGGCCAAGCACTGGGAAGTGCTGGTCCACTGGATTGGTGCCTGGACTGTCTTAATCGTCCATGCATCTGTCCTGGCACCTGCCACATTGGTGCTTAAATATTTATTTGAACTAATGGATCCAAGAATGTTTTATTAATGTGGCATTGTTAATCAGGATGGGGATGAGACTTTCTCCCTGTATGCTGAGAGTAAAAAATGATTTATTAAATTTTCAAAAAAGTAATAACGAAGAGCCTGGAAAAAAACCTTCCACCTGGAAGGAGTTTCCTGGGAGCAGCTGGGGAGGTTCCTTGGGGAGGAGACCTTGAAGTTCTGATCAGAGCGCTGTGTGCTGGTGGTAATGCCTGGCTGCTTTTCTCAGCTTGCCAGGGCAGGTGGCCACAGCCTCTCTCCCTGCACCATTAGGCAGACTTGACCCACAGGGCTCCCTTCCTCTTCACCCCCTCCACTGGGTTGGGAAGCACTTCAGTGTCAGCTCAAACTGCAGCATCCCAAAGACTTGGGGCAAGTGAAGGGGACTTCGTGCCCACAGAAAGGGAACGGAGGCATTTCCGGAGACATAGCAATTTGTGGGGTAGGGATGGTGAATGGATAAGATCATTGTGTCCTCTGCCCATTTGCCATTCCTGTGTTAACTTACAGGGCTCAAAGCTGAAACGGGAAATACAGCTTGTCAGAAAGGAACTTCAAGCAAGGCGGGTTTCTGTTCTGTGAGTGGTTGCCCTTGCCTGCGGGCCACAGCTCTGTCAGAAACAGCCTACGCGTGTTAAATGATCTTTGTACTTTAATGGGTGATTACATCACCCTGTAACTTAAAGTTTTAACCAGTTTGGTTATCTCAATTTCACAGTACATGTAATTTTAAGAAGGTGGTGATAGGTGAATGGCTGGTGCCCTTTGGAAAAGTAACTGTATAAAATAGTCTTTGTTTAGCCTGGGAGTGGAGATGCGCTGGTTATTAGCTAATGATGACTCTAGGGGTTACAGGTTGGGGTTTTATGAAGTTCTAAAAAATATGTCCAAATGCTTTTCCTGTTACACTTTTGGTTTTCTAATTAAACTAACATGCTACATTGTTGGTACCTTGAAGAAAGGGCCACTGATCATTCACAATGAATGCTGCAGACAGAAGCAGCGGAGGAGCTGGGAGGACTGGCGATGGTACTCATCACGTGCAGGGGTAACGTGGGCATGTCATGGCTCTGAACTGAGTGTGTGTGGGGGGGGAGGGGATGACTGGAAAGCCCCTCCCTGGAGTGAGTTTGAAAACATGGGTTCTAGTCCTGACTCTGCAATTGCACAGGACAAATGAGCAATGTCCCTTAAACTTGCAAAGCCCTGCTTCCTCTGCCCCTTCCTTTTGCTAGAGATGGAATAATATTTACCCTACTTACTGCTTAAAGGGGTTGTGAGGTTCAAGCCAGGTGAAGATTTAAGGTCCTCCCAACTATAAGCCAGTTAGCTCGGTTGTCAGTTCCATCATAGCAAGCATCAAGGTCCTCTGGCAGTATAGATCTGGCCATAAGTTCCCAGAAGGTAGGAGCATGGAGAACTCTGGAAGTTTCCAGCAAGGCTAATGCCGCTGTGAGTGGTGAATTCCCCAGCCTTGAGGGTATGTAAGCCCAAACTGGATAATCCTCTTTCTGCCAGCGATTGCAAAGAAGCGATTTGGAAATGAGTTGGTGGTTCCTTTTCAGGGTTCTGTCCCATTCTCAGACGGTGGGTTTAGATTCCCGGTGGACACGTTTTTGTAGCTACCAATCCACTGTGAGGGACAGATAACAGAGTGGTCCAGAGAGAACGACAAAAATGATTAAAGCAGAGGTTTCATAAAAACTGAGTATAACCCAGAAAGAGAAAGCTAATGAAAGACAAATACTCTGCTCTGTTGTAATTGACATATAATTCATCCTGGGTAAAAGACTAAGAGGGAAACAGAGATGTTCTGTTTCTCCTCACCCCCCTTCTCCCTTTACAAAGGAGGAGACTGAGGCTCAAGTGGATGACATTTGGCACTAGGTATTAGCTAACAGATGCCAGGCATTGTTCTAAAAACGCTACATACTATGTCATGTCATGTCTACCCCACTGGAGGTAACTGACAATAAACTGGGGCCCAGGGAGGTTATGTAACCAGCCTGAGCCACCCAGTGAAGAGGCAGGCAGTCTGGCTCCAGAGTCGTTTCACTCTGACACTTCTGAGGCAGTTGTTCAGGGAAATGACAAAGTCATATTCTGTAATACACTTGAAATTGCAAATCTCCCTTGTAGTGGACTAGAGCGGGATCCCTGAGTATGGAGGAGTTAGAGATCACTGATGATTTGGTAGGTCAGGGTGGAGATGCTTGCAAGGCGGGGGGGGGGACCCCCACCTCATCCCCAGTGATATATGTGGCTTTGGGGAGCAACCTTGTAGCTGAGTTCATACATTTCCAGGATGATTGGCCAGATGGAGGAGAGCCTTCAGGGTGTGATTGAAAATGAAGGTAACCTCCCCAAGCAAGGACTGAATTCTCTGCTTTGTCTTCCTATCTTCGGTGCTCTGATGCTCCCGTGTTATCTGCAACCCGTTTGCTTAACTGCCCCCTTCTCCCTCCAGTCTTTAAGTCTTTATCGTATCAGGGAGGTAGCTGAGTTCTGTAGCTAAAGTGAAATGAACGTCAGTGAGTTAGAGTCTGAGCTCTTAGGAGGCAAAGCCGTTGGGGAGGGGATCTGGGTGAAATTTAGGTTCCCCTCCTACAGGGACTGGGCTAGGCAATCTCTCTTGAGGTAGAAAGTATTGGCACTCTAGAACAAGTTGTGTGCTATTAGCATATTTCACCTGTCTGCTTACAGTCCTAGCGTTAAGCACAGTAAAGAGTGAGGCTCCTGATCTGAATTGGTTTGAGTTTTCAAGAATGCATTTTAAGTGTAGGTAGCCCCTAATATCAATAGGTGGTTACAAAAATTTTTTGACCATGTATCTGGAATTTTCTGCTGGAAATCTTGAGGTGACTGTTTCTTGGTCAATCTATTTGGTCCATAATACACCTGAGCTAGAATATTTTTCCCCCGTGAGGCTGAGTGACACCTGGGTCTTGGAGTCTAACCATAGGGTATAGGGTATGTTTTGTGGTTTAGAGGTGATGGTGTTATCTTGCATTTTGCCTACTTCCTGTTAGCTTTGACCCTCTCTTCAAACCTCCTCCAACTCTTGGTTCCTTTATAGGTCCTGAGCTTCATCACTCTTGAGATTGTCTTGACCATGTTAAAAAGACCTTTCCTCTGAGCAGCTGCTTTCAACATTTTTTTTTTCCTCCAAATGGCAGTAAACAGATTTGTTGTAAGGGTGTGAATCGCCAATATGCTCAACTAATTGAATCACCTTCTGGTAAAAGTTCAAGCTCTCGAACCAAGAATTTGGGGAATGTGAAGTAGATGTTGATGGGGCAGAAAGGCCCTAGCCTAGCAGTAAACGCTTCTCCCTTCCGTGGTCACTTCTTGGTAGACAATTGAGAATTTCTGGAATCCGGTTTTGTTTTTTTTTCTCCCAACAGAGCTTAAACAGAGGGAAGAGAGAGAAGGCTGCATGCATGAATCATAATGTTAGTTGCACTGAAAAAAATTGCCCAGAAATAAGATTTTTTTTCCTATGTAAGTCTTTATATCCCAGGGTACCTGATTTGTATACTTGATCAAAAAAAAAACCCCAGTCTCCCAAACCAGCCTCCAAGTAAGCTCTCCTGTTTTGGAGAGCTTTCTTTCTTTATCACAGTACAGGGATTGAACCCCTTCAAAATGGGGACTTTTTTTCATGGAGTCTTTGCCCCCTTCCCACCACCTTTACAGTAACTTGTGGATGAGTCACCTGTGTGTAGAGAATGTGAAGAGCTGGTAGCCTCCTGAGCTGTCAGCTTCTGTGGGCTGTTAGCAAGTTAAAAACAGATCTTTGCTTTCCCAAGGGTTTCGGATACTCCTCTGTGGGACAATGGGCTTGGAGGGTCCTTTAGGCTCTGGGGTTCGGGCTGCTTCACCAACCCCGGCAGCCAGTCCCCTGGGGACCACAGTCAGGAGAACTCACCCGAGGGCTGCTGACCCCGGTCAGAGGAAGGGAACCCCTGGAGAGGCTGATGTCGATGCAGGCCTTGTCAGCCTGTTGAAAGGTGGGGGATGAAGGGAATACTGGCAAAGCCAAGTACTCGCGAACGCAGGAGATGCTTCCTTGGAAGGCATGATTGGGTCTCAGGGGACTCCTCACTTTCTTCCAAGGTCAGCTTGCCTCCTACTTTCGTGAAAATGATTTTCCTAGCCCCTATCTCCTGGTCATTTTAGGTTTAATGCACTTCAGTGTTTTAAAGAAACGCCCAACTTGAAATGCGGGCCCTTGGACAGAATGGGATGGGCAGCCGATGGACTGAAATGACCGGGTCCCCATCAGATACCCTTCCCTGGCTGCAGACCCACATCATCACATAGTGCAGGAGAGCTTTGCCCCCGCACCTGTTCAGTCCACTTAGTGTGAGACTGTGGCTTATCCTAGTACCTTGTGCACTGCTCTGTAACGTAGAAATGTTCCATAAGCAATTACTGTTTAGCACAACCCCAGCAAGGCTTTTGATGAAGTATTTTTTTCAGCTTATCCTTCTTCCCATGGTCTTGATCTAACACCTACTTCAGGAGGCTTCCTTTGAATATGGCTGGCCTATAAATGGCACATGGAGGTCTGCTGGCCTCTTGTAAACCATGACTCTTGGGGGCAGCTGTAGGGCAAGTTGGCCCTTGGTTTCCCCACTGCCCCCCATACTAAATAAAAATGTCTACTTGGGAGTAAGCTGTGGATCAAGAGCCCTGAATGGACAGGTGGAGAAATGGGTGTAGCAGTGAGGAGAGGGCCTCTGTGTTTGGTTTGCTTGGATGAAGGTAAAGGCCTGGAGGGGCTGCCCTGGAGGTTCGCCTCTTCCCTTGCATTTTCTCCTTATGCCTAGATGCAGAGCCTTTGAGAAAGGGTCATGTCTTTGCCCTTTCAGGCTGCTGTAATAATAGGCTGGGTGGCTTAACATTTATTTATCACAGTTCTGGAGACTGGTAAGTCCAGGATTAAGGGGCCAGGATTTGGTGTCTGGTGAGGACCTGTTTCCTAGTTGGCAGTCTTCTTGTTGTAATGTCCTATGGCAGAAGGGCCAAGGAAACTCTCTTGGGGTCTTTTATAAGGACACTTACCCATGCATGGGGTCTCATGACCTAATCACCTTCCAAAGGCCCCACCTCCAAATACCATCATATTGGGTGTTAGGACTTAACATGAATTTGGGACTTAACATGAAACTGAACAAACGTTCAGTTTATAGTAGGCAGTTAACTGTGGGTAGTTAGCCGAGTCACTAATACCAAACCACTGTAGTGTCTAGCTACTTCAGGGGCTTGCTGGGACACGGCCCCCTTCTCTCTCTGCAGGATTGTCTGCCCCAACACAGACGGACACAGAATGGAAAGCAGGCATGCATGCCCTTGGAAACTTGACAGCTGGGCCATTTCCCAAGGGTGAAATAGCAGGTGCTTTGCCCCACACTGAGTCTCATTATACCCATACAGAAGCTCATGCCTGTCTCACGCCTCTCAGTGCCAGCTCCCTTGGGGCCGGGCTTCTCTAGGGACCTGGGAGAGTGACAGATGTCTGTCAAGAAGAGGTGGCAGTCACTTAAGCGGTTATCCATCTGTGGGCTCCGGAGGTGAGACTAGCAGGTATTTAAAAGTGAATGAGATTGCTCTGTGCCCCGGCTGGAGAAGGGACTCTGCCCAGAGGGAAAGAAGTGAAGAGGGTTTTCATCAGGCAGAGCTAACCTCCTACCTCAAGTGGAGTTAGGAAGACCATGGTTGGTCCAGGGCGCCCACGGGTGGATTCTGTTTCCACCTACTCATACCTGGGGGTATGTGGCAGAATCCTGGGGAGGAGGAACAGCTGTAGGCTAAGTGTGGCATACTTTATTGGAACATGAATCTTAAATATTTTTTTGGGGGGGGACTGAAATACTAGAGACACAAATACTGAAGAGGTTTTAAAACCAGATACAAAATTCACTAGCTGCTTTTATGAAGCTTTTTATGGAAACCCCTATTAAGGAAAAACACATAAGAATCCAGCTTGATGATGGTGACCTACTGAATCCACCCCCATGACCAGTCCCTGATGGAGAGATAGACTTAGCACGCCCACAGTTCCCCCTGCGTGCCCCTGCAGTTGCTATACCCTTTCCTAGAGCCAGTGTATCTTCACTTCCAATACCACTGCTTGCTTTAGCCTGTTCTTGAAGTTTATATAAGTGGAATAACTTAGTATGCATTTGTATATCTACATTCTTTTCCTCAACCTTCTATTTGTATTCTATTAGGTAACACCTTATTTAGCTCATAAAAGAATTCTGAATATGCAAAATGCCCAATATCATTAATAATCCAGAAAATGCCAATTTTTAAAAACACAGACACCATTTTTCCACTACCAAGTTAATAAGATAAAAATAATGCAAATTGGCACAGGCTTTCTGGATAACAATTTGGCAAGCTATGTGAAGAGCCTTACACCTAACAATTCTCTAGGAAACTATCCTAACAATATCTCTGCAAATGAGAACAAGTATTTTTGTTGAAGGATGTTCAAGGCAGTACTGTAGGTACTACAGGTATAAATAGTAGGAAACTGTTTAAATTGTGGAAGACCTATATGATGGAATATTATGCTGCCTTTAAAAGATCATGCTTTGAAAAATACTCAAGGATACCGAAAAATGCTCATGGTAAAATGTTAAGTTAAAAAGCAATGTATAAATTTCATATTAAGTTTTTTAAGACAAAGACTAGAATGTACACAGTGGTCAAAATATTAACATTGGATAACTTCACAATGAGGCTATATTTAAAAAAAGTATGTACAAGGATGTTCAAGGCAGTACTGTAGGTACTAAAAGAAAAACCTATTTGGGATTTATTTTGTTGCATTTAGTTGCAGTTCATTTACTGTTGCCATATGGCGTACTGTAGGGTGAATATACTGGAATTTATTTGCCCATTCTAACGAGGGATCTCTGGTTTATTTCCAATTTTTGGCAATTTAAAAAACCCGTCTTTTGGTGATTGTATGCATTTCTGTTGGGTACATGTCTAGGAGTGGAATTGCTATATCCTAGGGGATGTCGTGTTCAGCCATAGATACTACCAAATAGGTTTCCAAAGTGGTGGTGCCTATCTGCACTTCCATGAACGGTGTATGAAAACTCAGATTGCTTCATATCCTTAGCAATGCTTGCTTCCGTCTTTTTTGTTTTAGCTGTTCTGCTCAGTGTATATCCTGGTTGAGTAGAGTAGTATCTTGTTTCTAATTTTCATCTCTCTAGGGACTAAAGTTGGGCCCCCTTTCAAGTTCTTATGCAGTATAAAGGTGAATATATCCCTCGGAATGCTAGTGGGTGAACGGTGTGCATCTACCCTCTAATGCCGTGCTGGGACTTTAAATAGAAATGGTCACCTTTTTACACCCACCAAAACGTGCTTTCACACTTCTTTCAGTACAGTGTAATGAGACTGAATGGCACATGCAGATGTACCTAGCATGATGCAAAGGGATGCAGAGGGAAACTTGTTTCCCAAGATGCTCAGGGACCTGAAAGTTACCAGAAGCTACCAAGCATCCATCAGTGCCTTCCACCTAGAGGACCTCCTCCAGCAGAATATGAAATTTAATAGGAACCAGATATTTGACCTTGGAGACTCTGGCATAGCCTCCCTTGGTCATGAAGAGATGGATTGACTTAGGATAAAGGGAGTTCTCCCACTTTGTCTAAAACTCCATTATTGGCCAAGCTCCCGTGTTGTAATATTGGTTCTCGGACTGTTCCTCTCCCTGTAAGTCCAGGCCATGCTGTCTTGTGTGCTATGGTGAGCACGTCTTTTCCTGTCCAGTCCTGGTTACGTGGTTTTCATGGGAACTTCCAGTTCAGTGTGTGTTGGTTGGAGAACAATAGATGGGTTACTGTAACATGTAGGGACCAGGAAAGTGGTTCGAGGAGGGAAGGTACAGGAAGGAATGTGGAGAGGGGGTTGCAGAACAAGTAGGTGGCAGAGAGGTCACTGGACTTCTGTTGAATTTCTCTTCCCCCTGTGTCTTTGTTCCCACAGTGTATTTCGTGGAACAGGGATCTTTCTCCAGAAGTTGCGTTCCTTTAAAATCTATTTCTTTAGATATAATTGAGAAATTCTGCTTAAGGAGACTTTTTTTAAATTGTAGAACCTTTAATGTGCAGATGAACATTATGAATCTATTTGAAATGAGTGGGGCATACAACATTCCTGATGTGTTTGACTATTGTACTTTTTACTTAATTTTCTTGATCACCTTTTAGCACCCCATGAAGTAAGCCTGAAGTAAGTGGCTGGATCCAGGACCACTTTAAGTTTACAGGTTCATTTCTCTTGGAAAATAGTTTCCTAGTTGTAGTCAGGCATGGGGCAAAGTAGCAAACCTGTCTGGTTTCTAGAACCCTACTTATGCTTCGAGTTATGATGTGTTCTATAAACCTTATCCACAGGCAACTTGTTCCCAGATTGCATTTCATAAATGAGTAAAGACCACCAAAAAAAATAAATAAAAAAATAAAACCCAGAACAAATGGATGACAAGATTCTCAGTCATTAGTGTAGGGTGGTTTTGTTTTGTTTTTAACTTGGCCAAGATAAATTAACAGTAACAAAACCCTGCCGTTGACCATCTCCATTTTTTTCTTTAAAAGACCTTTCATTAAGGACATAATCTCAACATAAAGAGTAGCCCCTCACATATAAAGACAGTTGGCATCCTTATAAGCATAAGAAGGAAGTATTTTAAAAATACTTCTAATGAAGAAAAATTACCAAAATGTTATTTTATGGTATTATCTTGTACGGGAGCTTGGCCAATAATGGAGTTTTAGACAAAGTGGGAGAACTCCCTTTATCTTATTTTTGACGCAAGTTTCTCAATTTGTGCTGTTTTATTTTGTAATATAATACAAAGTGAAACATTGATGTCCTGACTGGTTTTATCACAATTATTGTCAAACTACTTAAGTTATTTAATTGGGAGTATTCTGAATCAACTTGGAGAATCAAACATGGGTAGCTTCTGACTGCTTATCTGACTATTCTTGAAGGAATTGGCAGGGACAATGGCTCAGATGTTGGGCTGTCAAGTACCATGGGTAAAGCTAGCAGCCACTCCTGCTCAAGGCCAGTTTATAGGAGGAAGGGTACCACACCAAGTGAGCATCATTTCATGGCCAACTTTTGGAAATGTTTTATCTGGACCACCTACTAAATCCCATTTTGTTCACTTCTAGGAATAGGACCAGCTTGTGGTTGTGTTGTACCAGGGACAGGAAGGGCAGGTTGGATGTCTGGTGTGTCCTGACAAGATCGGAGTTCTGAGAAGCTTGGGAGCTTTGACTGTGCGCGTGCGTGTGTGCGCGCGCCTAGTGCTTTCCTTTTTCCCTGGGACAGTGTACAGAGTTGGCCATGTGGGTGCCATTAGAACCAGAATGTGTGCTGGGTTGGGTCATTGCCTGGCCTTGCTTTTTTCATTTCCTTAGTGCTTGTTTGCTTACTGCAGAAGGCTGTTAACACCCAAGTAAAGGGATCCCTGACCCATGGTTACCACTTTTGAAGAGAAAGGGGGAGGTGACCTCTGCTTAATACACTATTGCTTGGAGTTAATGTACTTTCCCCCCACTTTTATTCCTCTTCTCTTTTTTCTCTTCCTGCTACTCCCTTCCCTCCTCCCTCTTTTTGCCTCCGCTGTCCTGAGGCAGGTTCTACCTCTCTGGTAGCTAGAGCCCCTTACTGTCAGAGTGTTGAAGGGAACACGGTTGATGCCCATTGCTGCCGCCTTAAGTGCATAAGCTCATAACTGGCCTCACTTTCCATTCACTTCCCACAGCCCGGGGAAGGACCATAGCAGTGAGTCTTAGGATGTTAGCAGTAAATAAGCTCTGCCACTGGCTAATGACTGCTCCTTGGCACATCTTTTGCAATTAAAAAACAACAATAACAAACTTCCTCCCTGTTGCCCTCCCAGCTGTGGCTGCATTTGAGACTGGTTTTCAAATGAGATCATCCAAGAGATGTCAGCGGACGGTTATCAGGGGTTGAGGCATTCTTGGATGCAGATTGCAATTTGCATTCAGACTTGATGAACCAAAGTCCAGTCCTTCCGCTGCTTCTGCAGTGTGGCATGCCCTGGCTTGGTGTGCGTTGACTGGTAGAGCCACACACTGGCGTGGATATTTATCTTTGGAAACAGGTATTGGTGGCAGGGAGGAGTGCGGGGAGCTGGAAGACTTTGACCTGGGTTTTGGCTCCATGCTCATGTTACAGACAAAAGCTTGTCACTCCTATGTCCAAACTGAGTGTCACAGCTTGTTTATAGGGGACTTGGCCTTCCTATCCTGTGGTCATCTCCTTGTGCCACTTTTCTTGCAGTGTAGTGTGGTTGGGAAGGAGGGGACCTCAGACATACCAGGATCTCTGCCATTGCTGTGCCTATGGGCTGCAGCCTCTGCGTTTGTAGAACTGGGGAACATAGTGCATCATGGGAAGGGTTAGGATTAAATGACAATGGATAGAAAATACCTGGTGATGACTGTGGTGGTGCTCAGAAAAATTGCCTTCAAAAAATCTGAAGAAGGGAAATGGTAGACTAATCCATGCTGTGAGATTGATACCACTCCTGTGTCTCAGGCCCCTCCCCGTTACCCTCTTCACTGTCCAGTAGATGCTTAAAACTTGGGTTCCTCAGTGTCTGCGCATGCACCTGAGATCTCTGCATTGTCGATCCTGCCTCTTCCCTGTGAAGCCTCCCCAGACCCCAGGGATGTCTGGCTCTTCCGAACTTTAGCACTGGGGCAGAAAGAACTGGAATGTTGCTGCTTCCTCCACAGGTGAAGCATCCTTTCAGCTTCAGTTCCTCTGCAAATATCTGACCACCTGTCACATACCAGGCTCTGTTCTTGGCCCTGGGGATGTAACCGTGAACCAAACAGGTCTCTAACCTACTAGAACTTCTACTTATGAGCTGGAAGCAGGCAAGAGGTGAACACGATCATTTCAGATAAACACAAGAAAATATGAGCAGTGGGACGGTAGAAAGTGATGGAAAAGGGCCTATTGGAAGTTAGGGAAGATTCTTCAGGAAGGAGCTCTTTAAGCTGGGATGGATGACCAGGCAGAGCCATGGAGGAATGGAGAAGGGGTTTGCAAATTCAGAAGTCCCAAGAAAAAAGGAGGCATGTGTGGCTGGAGTGCAGTGTGCTGGGGGATGTGGTGGGGAGGACACAGAGCTTGACAGCCTTAAGGAGGGGTTCGGGTTTTATTCTTGAGGCAGTGGAAGCTTTTAAGCAGGGGAGTGACATGATCCGTACTTTGCTGTTGAGAGAATGATTGTTAGAGGTTGAGCGTAGAAGCAGAGACCAGGTAAGGGTGTAGGAACGGCCCAGGGGAGAGGGGAGAGGGGCCCGGTGAGTGGGAATGTGCCTGACCCACGCTACCTTCTGGAGGTAGGGCTGTGGGACGTGCTGCGGTTGGGTGTGGATCTGATGGAAGGAAAGAAGCCAGGACAACCTGGAGGCTGTCGGCTTGAGCAACCCAGTAGATTTTGAGGTGGTGTTTTTGGAGATGGAAAGGACTAGGAAAGAAACAGGTGAGGGGTAGGATAGGATTCCAGAGTTCTGTTAGGCCTTTTAAACTTTTAATACACATATTAGGTGTCAAAATAAAGACCTGAAGTTGGAGATGTGGGTCTAGGTCTCAGTAGAAAGGTCAGGACTGTTCTGCATATGGGAGTTCACCCCAGGATCCCACTGCGGTGTGTGTACGCATTATATACGGTGGTGCGAGAGAGCTAAGTGAGAAGCTGGGGCCGTTCCGTCGCTTACAGGTGGATGGAGGAGAGCTGGGGGAAAGGAAGAAGACCAGGAGTATAGTCAGGAAAGCCAAGGTGTCTTGGAAAGCTGGCTCAGAACCGCATACTTGCGTAGAGGAAGATTTTTCATTCTAACCTCACATTGGTTGGATTTCAGTTGCTTAGCCTCCAGAGGTCTTTGGCTTATCTTGCCAGTTCCATCCGGGTGTTGAGTATTAAGTGATTAAACTGATATAAATTATTCACTGGTCTATCTTGTCTTTTAATGTTTTTATTCTGCCATCTGGGCACCCTTTGTACCACGCCAGCCTTCGGTGCTAGGTGCCGAGAATAGCAATGATAACAATTAGCATTTGCACGATGCTCAGTGGCTATACTTGCCCTTTCTCTTATGCCCCCCGCCCAGCTACTCAGACTCGCTGGGCTTCTCCTGGCTAAAGGACCAGGTGAGACCCCCTTCACTAGGAACTGTGTCCTCTGCTGTGATGGGACTCCAGCCTGTCTTTTGGATTTCCCTCTCCCCACACAAATGCACCCAGCGGATGGCCTTGCACTTGCCTGCCTGCAGTAGCTGCCCCTGTTTCACACCTGGGTCTGGTCATGCAGGCCAGGTTCTCTGCGGGCTTCATTCCTCCTGCACTGCAAACCACAGTGAGCTCCCGTTTCAGCATCTCAGAAGGCAGGCAGTGCTCACCAGATTGAATCCTGTGCTCATCTCTGGTAACTCTGCCTCCTGCCTCTTTCTTCTAATTGGTGATGAATGTTTACTTTTATTCTTAACTATGCTCTTAGCTTCCCAAGGGCAAACATGTCTTAGAAGACCTGCTTCCCTCCACGGTGCCTAGCAATGTCCTCCCGGGCCCCTACCGGGGTTTACGGTCTGGTTGGAGCTACTCTCCTTTGATGCCCTTGTGAGGTAGGACAGGCAGTTCCCACAAACGAGGAGCCTGAGGAAGGAAGTGAGAATGTGGTTTGTCCCAGGTTACATAGCAGTTAGGGACAAGGCTGGGACCAACATTCAGACCACCAGCCCCCATTTCCAACTTTTCCTCAGACCAGAGTTCCTGAACACGAAACCATTCACTGTTGACTGTTGTCTCCTACATAAGTTAGGGTGCTTGGCTACCTGCAAAGATGCACGATAGACTTTGCATGGGAGCTCCTCAGCTGGACTACGGTCTCTTTCCTCTGTCCTCCCAGGTTACAGGCAAATACTATAAGTACTCTTTGACCTTTTGTTTTCTTTTAATGGTTTCTGGTTATGTAAGCTACAAATGTATTCTGGCTGCTTTTTGCCGAGGTAATTGCCTCATCCCTTCCTTCATGGCATGAGTTCCCACAGGGCTGAGATCATTGTTTTCTGGAGGCTACAGAGAGGTTTGAGAGGTGTCCCTGCAGAGTTAACGTGGCCTGGTCATGCCAAGGAGACCTCAGTGATGACTAGTTCCTTCTGTTTGCCTTTAGCCTACGCCTTGTGGAAGTTGCTTGTTCCTAGTGATGGAAGATGGATGGTCTGTGTGACACAGCACATTCTGGAAGTCAGCTGCTGACCTCCCCCTTGTTGACGGGACAGGAGCTTGGGACTTTGTGGAAAGTCTTGGACACTCCCTTATAACTGCTACCCCTGTGCTAAGGATCTTGCTCTGGGCCTTCTTTCAGCTTTAGAGAAACAGAAAACACCACTTTTAACACACCCATGCCATCCAAACTTTCTGAGTTTTCAGGATCCAGAAATTCCACAGAACCAGGAGGTCTGACCGATAGGACCTCAGAAGTACAGGAGCTCTGGGTGTGCTAACTCCGCAGAGAGAAATGCAGCGTCGTCAGACCTCCATGCAGGAGTTCAAAGACAAAGCTGCTCGTCCTTGTGCCCAGATGTTCCCAAGCTGGTGACAACCCTATGCTGATGGGTTATTTAGATAGTACTATATTTAGCATTTCTGGTGAGAGAGAGGCTGTAGTTTCTTGCTAGGAGAAGCAAGAATCTACAGTGCTGGAGTAATGCTTGCATCCATTCACCCACCGAAATACTTGGCAGGCTCTATTCTACATGCATGGGACATAAAGATCAGTCTTTCATTCCTACCCTAGTGATTCATCTATACAAGGGAACATAGTGCAATTGAAAGGTGTTCTAGTGCAAACGGGGAGGGGCTGCTCAGGCCAGCGGGAATAGGAAAGCTCAATCAAAGAAGCAATAGTTCGGCTGGATCTGAGCAGGTGAATAAAGTGGGGCAGGTGGAGGACCGGAGGAAGATGTTTGAGGCCGAGCAAGAAGCATGAGCACAGGCAATCGACAGGAAAGCTCATGAGGTATTCGGGAACAAAAGGAGGATGGAGTGTAGGAATGGAGGAGAGTCAGGGATGTGGCCAGAAAAGTTATTTGGGCCAAATTGCGAAGAATCTTGTATGAACTTTATCCTGTAAACAACATGGGTGTTTTTAAGCAGGGGACTGACTTCATGAGGGATGAGGGTGTCTTTTCCGTTTTTGGTTGTCCTTTTGTTTTGGATGATAACTCTAGAGCAACGTTCCTCAACCTTGGCGCTATTGATATTTGGAGCTAGATAATTTGTCGTGGAGGCTGTCCTGTGCATGGTATACCTGGCCTCTACCTACGAGAAGCCCACAGCACCCCCCAGCCCCTGCTATCCCTGCCCAGTTGTGACACCACAGTGTATCAGGATGTTGTCACATGTCCCCTGCGAACTATTTTGTCCATTCTCCCTGCTCTGCTGCTGCCCGCCCTCCCAATTGAGAGCTGTTCTAAAAGCAAGCAGTCTAGAAGAATCAGTTGGAGTAAGAAGAAACTGGAGACTGGAAGTCTAATTCAGAACAGATTGTAATACTTCACATGAAGTCCTGAACTAAGGCAGCAGAGTAGGAATCGAGAGGAGATGCTAATTTCAAGGAAAGGGTCTCTGGCATGTTCTAGGCACCTGAACGAATGTGGTTGAGTCTGTGTTGGTGACTGACTGCAATCCCTGGGTGAAACTGTGAAAGTTGGATGGGACTTGGAGGGCCGGAAGGAGCGGTGGACAGGGAGTAAGCTCTGTTTCTGGGTCCATTCTTTTTTAGGGGCTTGAGTTGGCCAAGTCCCTTAACTTGGCTAGATCTCAGGGTCCTTTACATGTGAAGTGTGTCTATAACAATACCTGTCTTCAAACAAACCAATCAACCTGTCTTTTAAAGTGTTCTTGGACCCAATTCCAACCTTCCACACAACACTAAGCAGTGCTCGGACACCATGAAGGTGTCCAAGAATTCAGAGTTAGCAACAAATCCCACTGGTCAAGGACTCAGTTGTATGAGACTTGAGATGCCAGTTGTAAGCCCCAGGCTGTTACCTGTGCTTCTGACTGCGTGCTACAGAGGGAAGGTTCCAGTGACCATCTCCTCAGGTTCCATTAACTTGCTGAAGTGGCTCATAGAACTTGAGGAAACACTTAGGTACGCTTCTCAGTTTTTTAAGGATATGATGTAATATATGAACAGCGAGATAAAGAGAAACATGGGGCAGGATCCCAAACAAAGGAGCTTCTGTCCTTGAGGAGCTTGGGACCTGGCTTGGTGGCACGTATGGGAGCATTAGGGTTCTCTGAGCATGCAAGCTTGCCAACAAAAAGCCAAAAAGCTGTCCTCAGATTTTTATGGAGACTTCAGTACATAATCATGATTACTAAATTCTTGGCCATTGGCTAATTCTACCTCCAGCACCTCTCCCCTCCCTGATGTTAGGGGCTGGACTGAAAGTTTTAACCTTCCAGTCACATGGTTGGTCTTCCTGGCAACAACCCCGTCCTTAGATGGTGTCCACAGATTACCTCACCTAACATAAGAGACACCTTTACCCTCTTATTACTCAAGAAATTCCAAGCGTTTTGGGAGCTGTAAGCTAGGAACTGTGGACAAAGACCAAATGTATGAGAAATCTATTCTGGTCTTCTAGATGATCAAATATGTATTACTTATTAATCACAGTATTGTATCTGTGCTTTCTATCCCATGGAATTCTAAGATTGCAAGTTTGTGGAAGCCCTTTGAAAACTGTCATACACTTTCTAAATGAACAGGACTTTTTGGCTGTACAACAGGAGTGAGGGCAGGGGGGGACAAGCGTGTGCAAGACCTGAATGGAGTGGGAAGACTCTGGACTGTGTGCCTCCTCCAGCTGTGGGCTTGTGGATGATGAGGCTGGACAACGCTCAGCTTGTAAAGCACTGGAATGTGGGGATGGACACGGGGACTTGGCAGGGAGAAATCTGCTGGTGTTGTGGTGATTAACATCTCAGCTGTGAGGGGTGGATCTCTGTCACAACACGATGCTGTTCTCCATCCTTCTGTCAGCAGTAAAAACAGACTCTAGAGCTAAGCGTTAACCAAAATATGAAGGTGCTGTGTTAAACACAAGCAGATGGTGGATCCAGCAGGAGAGGGAATGACCAAGAAAAGTGGTCTATTTTAAACATCTGATTATTTTTCCCCAGAGAATATTCTCCTTTCATCCATTTCCCAGGATACTTTTTTGACTCTAGGGAGCAGTGGGTCCTTGGATGAGGCACTGATTTTTGGGGGGACCTTGTTTCCCTCACCTAAGGGGGAAAACCTGGGGTCAGAGGGAGGCCTTTCTGATGAGCCACCAACCAGGATCTTTCTATGGATGTATTCTGGATCAACAGGAAAAGATTTGTGCCATAGGCAGCTCTTGGGAAGCAAGGAGGTGATTGATGAATGCAGACATAGTATTGGAACTTCCTTTAGTTCAGTCTGCTCATTGGGAAGACCAAGGCCCAGAGAATTTGAGTGATTTGTCCCAGGAAGTTCTCTCTGGATGCCGAGGGAGGTCTGCACCCCTTGATAACCTGCTTGCCAGACCAACACATTTTCCATACCAAGACGTGGTTGCCTTTAGCTGAATGTTTCCAGCTCCACATTTTTCAGTCATCTTGAAAAAGGATTAGTAGGACTCAACCTATGTCCAGAACTGGGATGGTTGCTTTTCTTTCCTTCTTTACAATCTGTTCATTGAAGGTGGTAACTGTTTGGATCACTTACCTTTGTTGGAGGTGTTGTCATTCTGTTGTGCTGTTTCCCCAGGCTCTCATCTCTGCTGTGCTGGGTCTCCAGGAAGACCTTGGGTGCATCCTATTTTAATGCTTAACTAGACTTGGGAAGAACAGATGTGATTCAGGCTTTGTCCAGAACCTGAATGATTGAACATTTTGTATGTGTACCTGGGATAGGCACATGTTAAAATAGGGATGCATCCATCCACTGTTCATCCACCAATGCATTTGCTAAAAGCTTACCGGTTATCTAGTCTGTAAGGCATTTGCCTAAGAGTGGGAATTTGTTGAGGGATTGTGTAATTGTATAATTGCAATTACTTGGTCCCAGTTTCTGAGCAACTCCGGATTTAAAATGTTTCCAGTTCAAAAGCGCTGTGTACATAACAATTGTAGAATATGCTTGGATACTTGGTAAGGAAAAGCCCAAGACTGGAGGGTAGGTGATAACTCAGACCCTGAAAGATAACTTTCCAGAGCAGCAGGACTCACACGATGGTGTGTTAATGCTGCTCAGGTGAGCTGAAGAGGCAGCAGGCAGAGACTTCCACCATCATGTCCAAAATGAAGTCCAGCAGTGCATTACCTGTGTAGTTTCAATAGGAAGCACCGTTGATCCCCTCCTTTCATATGTCCTCCTCAAATGGTTTTCTGTGCTGCCTGTTTGGGGGCGGGGAAGGGAAGTTTTAGATGGAGAAGATGAACCTACATTTTCTCATTTTAGCTCTTCTCATGGAGAGATAGAACCACCCCCCTTGCCCACCCCATAATCCTTTAGAGGATTTCACACCAATCACATCTATCCTTTTTCTAAACCTCTAAGTCTTTGCTGGGTGGTCACATACAGGTTCAGCTTAGCTGTTCTTTCAAGCTGCACCCCCACTTTTCAGCTGGACCTGAAGTGACAGTGTGAAACCACATCTAAATTGGTCTCTAAAATGCCATCACTTGGCATAGAGGACATGAGCTAACTATGATCATCCTAGACCATCTGTGGCCATCTGACAGCAGGTTTGGTTGGAGAGTTCTATCCAGCATTAATATTGAAAAAATGATGCAGTACCAGGTAGGCAGGATGCATTATTGCTGATGGTGCCCCAGGATGGAAATTAGAGGCATCACTTTCAGCTCTTGGGTTAGTGGTGATTTTAGGCAGCACCCATTTACCTTTCTCACTCTGAAGTCAGAGTCCATTTCATGGCTGCTACTCAGCGAATGTGTGTGTTGGTTCCAGAACACTTTTCCCTTTCCCCCTGAGGTCCCAGCAGTAAAGATGCTATTGTGCCTCTTTGCTGATGTACTCAAATTGAACATTCCCTCTTGATTCTCAGAGTTAAACTTCTCTGCTCTCTGAAACCATAAATAAGCTCCATATTGCAAAATATAGCAGAAAAAAGTTGGAAGAGCTGGATAAGGGTGAAATAATATATGAATTAAGAGGATTCAGAAGCTATATGAGTAGCACTAAAGTGTGGTGGAAATGGCCTATCAGCAGTCTGGAATGGTAAAGTACCGAGTAAATGAAGTAGTAAGAGGAATAGTCAGAAGAATTTCAAAGACCATTTTTTCAGGGGCAGGAGCAGAATAAACAACGTCCCTGATCGCGTCTGCATTGTGAGTGCTCACGAGAGGACAGAAGGGAAGGGTGCCTGAGAGAAGATCTAACTACACTCCTCTTGAGGGTGGTGTTTTGTTTTTTGTTTTTTTTTTTGGTCAGTCTGTAAGTATGGACCTTTTTTGAGTAGAGTTGATGCACAGTTACATGAGTTTCAGGTATACAACATAGTGATAAGTTTATTCATCACGCTGCGCTCACCGCAAGTGTAGCTAGCATCCATCCTGATACGTCGCTGTTCCAGTCTTGTTACTGTGTTCCTTCTGTGCCTTTTATTCCATGACTTAATCATTCCATAACTGGAAGCCTGTACTTCCTATTCCTTTTCACCCATTTTGCTGAACCCCTTACTTCCCTCCCCTCTGGTAACCATCAGTCTGTTGTCTGTATTCCTGAGTCTGATTCTTTTTGTTCATTTTTCTTTAAAGATTTTACTTATGAGTGGAATCATATGGTATTTGTCTTCCTCTTATTTCACTTACCATAAGACCCTCTGGGTCCATCCGTGTTGTCACAAATGGCAAGATCTCATTCTTTCCTATGGCTGTGTGATAGTCCAGTGTGGATATACCACATCTTCTTTATCCACTCCTTTGTTAATGGACACTCATGTTGCTTTCGTATCTTGACTATTGCAAATAATGTTGCAATAAACATAGGGATGCATGTATCCTTCCGAATTAGTGTTTTTGTTTTCTTTGGGTAAGGATCATAGGGTATTTCTATTTTTCATTTTTTGAGGAATCTCCATACTATGTTTCCCTAGTGGCTGCACCCGTTTGCATTCCCACCAACAGTGCTCGAGGGTTCCTTTTTCTCCACATCCTGGCCAACGCTTTTTTTTTCCCCCCCATTCTAGCCATTCTGAGAGGTTTAAGGTGACCTCTCATTATGGTTTTGATTTGCATTTCCCTAATGATTAGGGATGTTAAGCATCTTTTCATACGTCTGTTGGCCATCTGTAGGTGTAAGTACTGATCTTTTAATTCTGCAGTTAGATCATCACCCTCTTCATGTATAAAACCCATGTACAGTTTTCCATTGGCCATGGAATCATATGAACAACCTGTAAGGTGCCTCCCAAGAACCCCCTGCATGTCTCTCACTGAGCCCTTCCCCTCTGTGCTCTGCATCTGGCCTCTACTGCCTGGCTTTCAACTCAGGGAGCACTACTCCTACCTGCCGCAGGCTTGTCTACAGCTAACCTCTCAGCCTAGAATGCTCCTCCCTCCTCACTGTGCCTAGCCAACTCCTTCTCCAAGTTTCACCTCAATTTGTGCTTTTTCAGCGAAGGCTTTCCTGATGACCTGGACTAGGTGAGGTCCCCCGTTGTATGCTGGGAATGTCTGTGCTGCTAGGGCAATTATGACCTTTGAAGCAGGACTGATTGCATAATGTGGTTGGATATCCTTGAAGATAGGGTGTGTCTTTTTCCCCCTTCTGTGTCCCAGCACCTTGCATAGTGTTGGGTAAATACTTATGGATGGATGAATGAACTAGAGGCCATTTTCCTGCCGATAGGACTTTTAGCTTATGGGAATATGCAACAGTTGAATATTTGTTGAATAGTCTCAAGGTGTGTTTGAATCCTGGGGGGGAAGAGGAGGTTGACATGGCTTGTCCTATGAAATGAAGATTGAGAGCTAACTTCAGTCCCAAATGCGAGTGTGTAAGGCGTTTAGTTCTAAGATGATCTCTTAGAGGCAAAGCAAGGATAGAGCAACATACTCATGTGTTGGGGGCAGTTCCCCAAATTTTCCCCAGAAAAGTGGTTGTTCCTGTGCATTTTCTTAGTTAATGTAGGTCAGTGAATTCTGTTTGCAGAAGAGAACTTAGCTTGAAATGACTTCAGTCCTGCCTTTAGTTGCTTACAGAGGTCATAGAGTGGAGCAGGTTTTAAATTAAAAGAGATGCAAACAAACTTATTCCTGACTCGGTCTAGGGCAGTGACTTTCTACTAACTATTATGGTGATTATAAATTAAGACTGGTTCCCTGGGGAGAGCAATATACTAGTCTTGGATGGTAGAGATCAGTTTGTAGTTATACAACAAAAGAGGAAAGCAACTATCCAGTGATGGCATCATATATGGAATTAAAAAGGTGTGTTTCAGAGAGCTTAGGTGGAAATGAAGACATTGTGCTCTGGAAAACGGTCTCAAATGACTTAAACATGTGTGGTATGATTGTGGGTTGCTTAATTCACATGCTTGGTCCTCTGTACAGGGAGAGTTTCCATTCCAGCAACTATAGTCATGTTGGGGAAGTAGGATTTTAACAAAGGTTCCGCTGCTTGGTAAGATCCGGGCATATATTTAGCTGCATGAAATGTACTAGTTTTGAGCAAACCTTTCTTAGCATCTTTAGCAGGCAGGTTAAATGGGTTTGATGTTGCAGCCTTACAAAACTAACTTGCCATCCACAGGACTTTGTGATCTTTCCAAAACTTCAACAGGAGCACATTGCTTTATAACTGTTTCTAAGCCTCTGGTAAAACTGCATTTCCTATCAACAAGCGTACTGCTGGATAAAATGACTTAGCAATGCTCCCCAAACACCACGCACTTGCCATCTTGGTGTCCGTTTGTCACTTAAGGACATACTGCTTAATCTGTTAATATCTGTAGGACAGGAAACAGGTAAAGTTTGCCTTCACCAGTCACACGGAGATTTGGTTCTTCATTAGCTTCAAACACAGAGAGTGAATGTAGATGAAGATGGAATTGTGACTGATGACATAATCAGGTGTCAGAAAGAGTCGAGTTTTTGCTCAAAAGATGATGTGCTAGAGGCATGTAAAAAAGCAAATATCAAAGATAGGCTTGTGATGGCCAGGGCCAGGTATAGCTAGATCTCCCTTTTTGACATTTGACTTTTGTTTCATTTAAATAACAGGAAATATTGGATTCTTATGGTAACTTTGCTATTTAACTATGCATTTGATCCATTACAGAATGAAGCTCACTTCTTTGCCGGTTCCCCCCACCCCGTCCTTTACTCCAAAGATACCAAGTGGCTTTTTTTTCTATCCCAATCTCTCTGCATGAAGTTAAAGTTCTTCCTGGCATCCGGATTAGCTTGGTTCTCTCATTGAGGAAAGAGCATGGAAACAAGTTCAGTAGAGATCGGGACTGGGGCTCAGGGATCTACCTGATGGCCCAGCATAGACATGGGTTTTAAGTTGTCAGCTCTGGACACACAGAATATTGACACATAATTCCCTTTCTATAAGTTACAGAGAGGTTCCCAGTGAAGAGCATTTGGGGGAAAGGGAAGGTTACTACTGGTCTGGGAAGCCTTTCACGGGATGAATAAACAGGGAAACCAGGAAGTGGGACTTGCTGCTGGAGGAGGAGGAGTTAAATTCAGGAAAGAAATCAAAGGAGTCTGGTGTGCGTTCCCGTGATGCGTTGTGCGCCTGTGGTTCTGCTGGGACTATTTGATTGTATCTGTGCTCCCCTAGAGAGGGGTGTCTCCACGTCTCATTCACGCCCAGGGCCCCAGGTCCTGCTGCATTTGACAGTAACTACTGAGCACTTACTCTGGGCCAGGTTCTGTGCTAAATGCTTTATATACATGAGTTCATTTAATCTGAACAGCAACCTTAACGTGGAAGCTATTTCCGTACTTGACAGATGGGGAAACTGAGCCTGTAATAGAAGTTAAGGCTAGTAGCTGATTCCTGAGTCCTTTTGAAAATTTTTATGGAAGTATAGTTGATATAATGTTACATTAGTTGTAGGTGTACAACATAGAGATTCAACAAGTCTCTACATTATGGTTATCACAAGTATAGCCCATCTGTCCCCTTAGAATGCTATTATAATACCATTGACTTTTACCGTCATGACTTACTCCTTCCATAACTGGAAGCCTATACCTCCCATTTCCCTTCACCCATTTTTCCCATACCCTCAGCCCTCTGGAATAGTTTTGTTCTGTTTATGGGTCTGTTTCTCCTTTATGCCTTTGTTTTGTTTTTTAGATTCTATAAGTGAGAAAATGGGATATTTGTCTCTGACTTTTTTTCACTTAGCATATATCCTCTAGGTCCAACCATGTTGTCACAAATGGCAAGATCTCATCCTTTTAATGGCTGTATATTATTCCATTGTATGTACGAACCACATCTTCCTTATCTATTGATGAACACTTAGGTTGCTTCCATAGCTTGCCTATTGCAAATAATTCTGCAATAAATATATAGAGGTGCATATTTCTTTCCAAATTAGTGTTTTTGAGTACCCAAGAGTGGAATTACTGGATCATATAGTATTTCTATTTTTAATTTTTTGAGGAATCTCCATACTGTTTTCCACAGTGGCTGCAACAATTTACATTTGTAAATTGTACAAACCGTACATGAGGGTTCCTTTTTCTCCACATCCTCGCCAACACTTGTTATTTCCTGTCTCTTTGGTTATAGCCATGCTGACAGGTGTCAGGTGATGTCCCATTGTGGTTTGGATTTGCATTTCCCTGATAAGTGATGTTGAGCATCTTTTCCTTTTTCTGTTGGCCATCTGTACTTCTTGGAAAACTATATATTCAGGTCCTCTGTCCATCTTTTTAAACATTTTTTAAGTGTATATAAGTTCTTCATATATTTTTGGATGTTAACCCCTCAGATACCTGAATCTTCCTTGCTCTCCAGTTCCTATAGTGGGAGCCCAGTACAAAGGAAGAGAAGATGCCCAGCAGCATAGTGGTGGGGATATTCTTTATTTAGCTGCCCCCCCCACCCCGCCCCTGTTTGGGAGACTAATCACTGGCATGGGATTCAGCATGCAGCTCATGTCTGGGCCCATGAACATGATCTTCAGGCCTCACATGTGGAGAGGATAGTGGGTGGTCCTGCTTGGATGGGCGAAAATATCTAGTCTTTGTCCTCCAGACTATATTACACAAAAGAATGAAACATGACGCCCTTCCTACCGTAAGGGCAGTTAGCTTAAGGTGTCCCCATGGTTTCTACGACATGGCCGTGCCTGCCAAGTACCATGTACTAGGGAAACGGCTATTGTCATGGTGCTAAAAAGAAACTGTCGGCTTAGTTTGGAAGTGTTTTTCTTCCCCATCCGTGAAAGTATTGCTTCAAAATGGACACCTTTACACCAAACAGAGGATATCACTTATGACATCTTTGCAAAGTGTTTGTTTTCCAAACCCCATTTATAGAACTGAGCTATGAATATCTCCATGTGTTTGGTGAGGGGTACACGTTTCTCTGACCTAGAGGGTCCCCTAGTCTCCTAGCTCTAGTTCTCTGCTTCCTGTCCTTGCACGTTGCGCCTGGGCTGCAGGCAGGGTTGGGGAAGCTGCTTGCCGTCCTTGGCTGGTGTGGTCCTTCCTGCCTTGGGCAGCACCTGTGTCCCACGTCTCCCCTCCCTGCCTTTTAACAATTGTTTTTCTTTGGAACTCACAGCCTGTCCACTTATTTCAATGCCGATCACCTTTAGTTTGCTGACACTAGTCTCTCTCTAATTGATCATAGACTGGTCTTGGGTGGAGAAATTCGGTGGCTTCTGTGTTGCTTCAGGGGTAGAAGCTGACTGACATGATATCGCATCTTTGAGTCCTAGCACAAAATTCATGTCCTGAGAAATGCTGTTTGCCTACTTTGTCAGTTTTAGCAAAAGGGACTCTTGCTGCACCCTGCAACCGGAGCCCTGATTTTTCAATTACAGAGCAGAGATTTCAATGCCTGCCGAACCGTGGCATCACGTCAGTGCTAAGGGTACAGCTGTGAACAAGGCTGACCGTGTGCCTGATGTTTGTGCCCTATCGTGGGGAGGAATGGGAGGGGGGATGCAATTTATTGAGTCAGCCACCAGGTTAGGCTGGGGGCTCCTCTCAGGTCCCTTCCCAGAGTCGGTGCCCAGACGATGATTTTAGGTCAAGATGACATTGGAACCCAATCTTTAGTCTGCCTGATTGTTAAAGTACCTAGTGGCTTAATTTGGCATGTCATTGTAAGTGGCATTTACATTTTAGTGCAGGGACTTTCTGGAGATAATGTTTCTAGCTCAGGATCAAGGATATTGGGGCTGGAATTTCATGCTCAGCCACAGTGGTGAGGAGAGGCCTCTGGGTACGTGAGGGTCTACAGTGCCTGCCAATCAGTTACCAAGTGAAACCACAAGCCTGCTAGCTTGCAAACCTGCTTGCACCTTGGCTGCATCTGCAGAGCTGCCTGGTTCCCACCCCCAGGGATTGATGTAATTGGTCTGAGGAGTTACATGGCACAGGAAGCTTTGAAAGCTGACCGGGTGGTTCTAACCTGCAGCCTGGGTTGAGCATTCCTGCCCTGGGCAGCCATTCCTTCCAGCTGAGAACTGCCTTTGCAGGCCCTGCAGATAGTGGGGAGAGGCACCTGATTGGGGCAGGGGTGTGTGGTGGCTGGAGAGTAGTTCTCGTACCTATGTGTCTTGGTTCACAGAGACCCCTGCCTTCTCCAGTTAATACACAGGGCTCTTTGCAAAAGAAAAATCACAAGTTCTTTGATAATCAAGTCAGACTTCTATCTCCTTAGATAGGACGGAGTTAAGCATTGTTAAAAGGGGGAGTGACAAGTTGAGTGGCGCTATAATTGGGTTATGTGGGTCAGGCTTGTCTTTTCCTATAATCTCCCTCTAGGAAAGCTGGTGTAGAGGTCAGATTTGTTGGAAGGAATTCCTTGAAGGTGAGAAAACAAGAAGCAATACAGAACCTTGGTTCTAGAGCATTTCTATCTGGCCTGTAGAATTGATGACTTCCTGTTAAAAGAATATATTTCACTGTTTTCTGAGACATTAGGAGAACCCATGCTAGTAGTGTGTGTAGGGGATGCTGTTAGCATCCTCTGCAAACCAAAACAGTTTTTTGTTAAATTGAGGTGGAATTTACATAACATAAAACTAGCTACTTAAAGTCAACAGTTCAGTGGCATTTAATACATTCACAGTGCTTGCCGTGCAAACGCCATCTCTGTCTGGTTACAGAACATTTTCGTCGAGATCTGAAGGAAACCTCCCTCCAAATCCTGTGTGTCTCCGCAGTTCTGGTCGGTCTGGCTACTGCGGTGTTCCCCTCTCCCTTCTTAGCCCGTTTTCTTGGCTCTTTACTCTGCATCGCTCATGTCCTGCCTTGTTGGGGATTCCAGAGGCAATGGATCTTCCTCGGGTGGGTAGGTCTGGGAAGGGAAGGGATGGGGATGGTGGGTTGTTTGCTAAGTCAGCATGTAAAGCAAAATTTGATTATTTAAAATTGCCCTTGGCAATCCTGTCAATTGCTCATCAAGTGTGGCATGCATGACGCTGGGGAAACAGCTCTGCTCGGTAATTTCTAGACACTTTAAGCTGAGAATCCATGAAATAGGATAAAGGTGGGGAAGCAGGAAGCTGAGGGGAGGCCTGCCTGCAGATGTCACCATCTTCACCATCACAGCGCATGGTTTACTTCGTTCTGCTTTAACAGTGAACTGCTATGATCTCAGCACATGTCCAAGGGTGTCTTTATTGTGGGGTTGGAGGACATAGGACGGCATCTAGCACAGTGGGCACAAAGTAGGTGCTCACATGTTTCCTTGATTGGAATCTAGAGCTTGCTTGAACAGGTGTGTAATTCACAATGTCCTTTCTAAAGTGACAGGAGCCTTTGGCCGTCTGTTTCCTCAGTTGGCATCAATTGTTGCCATCTTCCCTTTTCTTGACTTGCCTGCCCCTGCTGAATAGCTATTACTCTCCTTAGGAATGGGTCACTCACCTATTTTTATGTGGATTGCCTGCCTAACTGGATGGCCTGTTCCATAAAGTCAGGGTATAGATCCCCATGTTTCTACTTGATTACATGGCGCTTATCACAATGTGTTTTCCATGGAAGCCAGATGCCTCATAAATGTGGTGTTTACGGATTCCTGTCTCAACAGACATTTATTGAGCATCTGCTATATGCCAGGGATACTGAGCATCTACTATACGCCCAATAGCGTATCAGAAAGACTTGGCAGTCATGGGGCAAAATGGATGTGAAAGAAATGCCTGCAAAACCATGAAGTTAATCCTAGAAGAAGGGAGCTGCGGCTCAGCGTAAGGGCTAACCCGGGAGGGCGCAGGGAAGGTCAGGGTTCAGTGAGCACAGGCACCTGGAACTTGGACTCTGCCCACACGGACAAGTGAGGGAAGGGCGTTCCGAGCTGCGGAAACCGCGTGTACAAAGGGCAAGGGCAAAAGACCTTCACTGTAATGGCCAGGTAGTAAACCTTTCAGACTTTCGGGCCACAGGGTCCGTGTCATGACGACACGACCATCCTCAAAGTGCAGGAGCAGCTATATAGACCGTATGTGAGTGGAATGTGTGCTTGGGCTCCAATAAAACTTCATGGACACCAAAATTTGACTTTCATGTAATTGACATGTTATCTGGGTATCATTCTCCTCCCTGCCCCCCTCCCAGCCATTTAAGCATTTAAATGTTTACTTACCTCCTGGGCTGTACAAAAACAGGTGGCACACTAGATTTGGCCCAGGGTTCTAGTTTGCTGACCCATGCACAAAGGCAGGGAAGAAAGAGCATGTACTGAAGAAGCAGAAGAGCAGGTACTTAGGGGACACTGTGATGCAGTGGGTGTGCGTGGAGGCTGAGGGTCTCCATTTCTAACACACTCGAGGGGACGGTGAGCCTGAGGTCCTCACTTGGAGCAGCAGAGAGCTAAAGCAGCATTAGGGCTTGATGCTGCGCTGGGTTCTATGGAATGGGAAAATAGAGACCATTTTCTTCCAGTAGCTGTTTTCAGTCTACTGAGAGAAGAGAGATTTATACAAGCAGATAAATCAACCCTCCCAGAATTAAACAGCTAGTGCCAGGCAGTGAGGTTTCCCAGTGCTGGTGCATCTAAGAGGTCAGGGAAGGGCATGCAGACAGCAGGGGTCCGGCCAGAAGAGCCCCCGTGTGAGCCGGGACTGGGCCCGTTGGCTTCCAGGATGTCCACCTCGATGATGTCCACATACCATTCTTCTCTCCACTCTGTTCCTCTTGGGATTTTACTCATTCTTCTTGTCCCTTTTCCCTTGAGCCATTCCTGACCCCATTTACAGAGTGTGGAGACATTGAGTACAATTTCTTGGGTGTGCTGTTCTCCCTCTGCCTGGACGGGAAGTCCCAGGAGCGAGCTCAGAGGGGTGACAACTGTAGTGAGGCTAAGGAAAGATCCTTCACCTGAGGCATAGGGACAGGATCTGAAAAGTCCCTGCAGCTGGGTGGAAGGTAGGTTTACAGGACCTAGGAGGAGGAAGGTTAGAACACCTGAGGGGAGAAGAAATGTTGACAGTTACGGTTGGCAAATGCTCAAACTTTCTCCGGAGAGAGCTCAGAGCATTCTTACTGTCTACTCCAAAGCGCTTAGGTGTACTATAAAGCTCTAGAGCACCTTCTATAAAGATACAATCAATACAGCAGGCTCAGAGGCAGAAGATCCTGTGAACTTGATTGTTCATAATGCAAAAAACGACTTTGGCTTCGTATCCTGGGCTGGGATATCAGGGATGCCAGGGATGCAATTTGGGGGTGGTTTGTGTTCCCATGAATGAGTGTTGTGAGTCTGTTGCCTCATGACTTAACTCTTCTCATTGGTGAATCCGAGACCAGTGCTGTAAGGGCCAGGGGCTTGCTTTTAAAGAGGGCAGTGACCATCTGGAGGAGAGCACTGTAAACCAAGACCAAAATAAAGCCCACTGGCTGCAAGCTATGGACTTGGAGCTGTCCCTCCACGAGGGAGGCCGGTTATACTGACCCAGACCACACTCTGGCTGGCCTTTTTGGTCATAAGGCTGTTAGTTTCAGGTTTGCTAAGAATGTTCTGTGGCCATGAAACCGTGTGTGTGTGCACGCGCGCGTGTAGCCAGGTTCTAAGGCAAACAGGCCCTGTGGCGATCACATACCTAGAAAATTCAGAAATTTGTCAGACAGATGTAAGGCGTGCTGCCACAAGTGACCGCCAGCTGGCCCAGATGCTGCCGTTCGGTGCACTGAGCTTCGGTTCCCACGGCTGCATATGACATTCACCGTGGGAGCTCTTAGGTCCCCTTGGATTCTGAGTTGGTCTGAGGTAGAACCCAGTCTTGGTGTTGTCACATTCTCGGGTGACTGTAGTGTGCAGTCTGGGCCGATGGCCCCCCTGCTAGATCCAGAGGGCTTACTCACTAAGGGCTGTGTTCTCCCCTGCTGGGAGTTGGCCAGCTTCATGACCTTGCAAATCCCGTAGCAGATGGGGGAGCTTGAGCAAGATTTTGGGGTAGGTTTGTGGCTTAAAGAATGCACAAGTAAATTGAGGTTGCTGACAATTCAGGAATATGCAAATACACTTTCGATTTGCTTACACTTTCTTTCACTCCTGCAGGAAAATGGCTTTGTCCCTGAATGCAGCATATCAGAGCACAGGTTCCTAAGACTTGAAGACAGGCTCTTCGGTCTTGGTCTTGGCACTGGTTGTTTTGTTTCTCATCTGAAGCGCACTAGACGCTCCCTCTGACAGTGCTATTTTGTCCTGCCCTTGGGATGAGGATGCAAAGCCCTGGTAGACATAACCAGATGCAGGCTTGGCAGTCTTGCTGGCAGAATTATAATTACATTGATCTGTGGCATCCTCTTAGGATCTAGAAAGTGCCCTCTGTCCCTAGTCCTGTGAGTTACTTGTCACGGTATTAGATCACCTTGTGTTTTGAAATGAGAAGGGAGGAAGATGTGTCAAGATGGCTTTGCAAGTTCTCCGGAGGGCCCCTCAGAGGTAGCAATACCCATGTAGACGCCTGAAAGCTTTATTTCTATTTGACTTTCTTGTTTTAATCTTCCAGTACACGAGGGTCTGGATCCCTGACCCTGACGAAGTGTGGCGCTCAGCTGAATTAACCAAGGACTACAAGGAGGGAGAGAAGAGCCTCCAGCTCAGACTAGAAGATGAAACGGTAAGTGCAGGTCATGGAAGGGGGAAGCATGGGGGTTTGGGTGGTACGCTGTGGGCTGGAGCTTCCCTGCAGAGTAGAGCTGCTTGAGCCCCTGGCATCTTTCTGTTGCTGCTGTTGATCACATATGTGCAAGTGGTAAACCATGCTAATCAATATATGCCCACTGATGTTGGCAGCTGAGAGATCTCTGGTGGCCACGGCAAGGATCTTCTCCATGGAGTAGCAGGGAGGGTTCCCTTCATGGGGCTGAGGCATCAGTGGGAGGTGAGGCGGGAGGTGACATGAGAGACCGCCCGTGGGAGAGTGGTTGGAGCCCTGGCTCTGGCCCCAGCCTGTCTGGGGATTGGGACCCTGGCTCAGCCGTTGCTAGCTCTGTGCCCTCAGGCAAGTTAGCAATCTTTCCGTACCCGTTACTTCATCTGTTCCACGTGAGCCATGGTTTGTCTAGGGTGCTTTTGCGAATACGAGGAGTTGCTATGAGACGTGTGCTCAGAATCGTGCTTGGCACATGAGCCCTTCGTGTGTGTTAGCTGCTGTAGCGAGATGGCTTTAGCAGTTGCCCTTCAGGTGGCCTCAGTCAAAAGGAAGACGAGGTAGTGAACTATGAAATCTTCCTCTGATACGATCTGATTGTCCTGAATTACATGAGCCTTCTGCAACCACCCTTCTCTGAGGTGTGCGTTCCACAAATATTTGAATACTTGCACTGTGTCGGGTCTTGGGAGTGTATGTGGCCCCGCCACTGGGGGGGGGAGGGCACAGAGGTACAGCAAAGGGCTGTGACACATTGCATGAGGCACAGAAGCAGGTGGATAAGGTGTGGGACAGAAAAGAGAGGGAGCCTGAGGAGGTGAAGGTGTTGAGGGAGTCGAAGGGGTCATGGGAAGGAGCTGGCCATCGAAGACTCAGGGCAGAATGAGCGGGCAGAATGTCCCGGGCAGGAGTGCTGTGTGTGCCAAAGCCCCGAGGCTGCATGGTGTTCCCTTTGTGTGTTGAAGGAAAGGAGGCCTGTGCACCGGCCACTGTTGGAAGAAGGGGTCAGAGAGGTGGCCCGAGGACAAAGGCACAGGTCATTTGGGCAGGGCTTACAAAGGAGATTGCAAGGGAAACAGGTGTTGGCAAAAACTTGGGAGTATGGTTGACACACAATGTTAGGTTAGTTTCAGGCATACAGCGTCGAGATTCAACCAGTTTATACCTTGTGCTCTGTGGGTATTAGGCTCCATGAAATAAGTCCTCCTGAGAAAGATGAATGCCACATGGAATCACTCGTTTGTGTTTTGTTTTTAGATTCCATATGAGAAACAGGTTTTGAAGGAAGTGACAGGAAGAAACCAAGTATTGGCTTTGGGGTGGGTTACGCTGGAGGGGCTGTTGTAGAGCAGACATTGGGGAGGAGGGAGGCTGGAGTGCTTCTGGCCTCCCTCTGAGACTAAAAGTTGGTACCACATCATTTAGCCTTTGATCATTGACTCTTGCTGTTTTGTCTTCTTTCAATCATCTTGGTCTTGTCTTTCCAGTTAGTAATGACCTACTTGAGAAACGGACCTTGTCTTATCCTTTGCTCACATAGTACCTACTGTGGTTGGTGATTAACTCATTGATTCATAGAAAGATGGAACATCTCCCTTTACTAACTTCTGTTTGTATCCCCTCAAGCCTATCACTTGGTAAAACTGGGACACCAAGTTAGATTTTTACACCAAGGTGTACATGCCTCCCCTTCCCCTTCCTGGCAGGCCGACTTGGCTAGCCTCCTCTTGGTTTGGAGGCGAGAAACAAAATTCCCAACAGATGGAATCATGTTTACTGTGTGGAATAACTTCTCACCCCACACCCCAAACAAAATGAAATTAGTTCACCCGCTTGAATGGTGTTACTTCTATTCCAACATACTTCATTTTAGATGATCTTTTAAGTGGGTGGGTATTTTTAAAGGGTTGTATGGAGGTAGTGAGGAATGACCTGTGTTGCTAAAACAGAGCAGATGCTTGTCTCCCCAGCTGAAAATCTGCCCAGCATGACTAATCCTGGAGGCTGCCCAGGACCCCCCCTCTCCCAACCTGCTACTTGGCCAGTCAGCGTGTAATCAGAATGGATGCCTGGGGCTGCAGATTAGCAGCTCTTGAGAAATAATGGGCTCTGAACGTCCAGCCCTGTCCAGGTTCCTTGCAGACTGTGGTTTGTCCACTGCTGGCTCCAGGTGGTTACTAGGAGTGACGAAGCTGAGCTGTGGACCAAAGGCAGGAGGGCAGAAGTTAAGAGGACTTGGCCTTTGCAAGCTTAAAGAGCGTTTGCTCTGTAGCTGAGACCATCCTTGATGTAGTAGGCTGGCCGAAATTTAGCTCTCAGTGCTCCCCCACCCTCCCTACCACCGAAGTCCAAGAGTGTGGGTTTAACTATGGTGGCAAAGGATGAAAATAAATTCATTCTCTTCTGGAACAACAGTATCCTTAACTCCCAGCTTCTACCTTACTGCTTGCTTGTGTGCTCAGCTCAAGGTGGTCAGGCTCCTCGGAGAGGTTTCTTCAGTGTTGCTTATTATTTTAGTTGTGGTCAAATACACAAAACATAAAACTGACCACGTTAACCATTTTTAAATGCACAGTTCAGTGACATAAAGCACCTCCACATTGTTGTACCACCATCCGTGTCCAGAAATTTTGATCTTGCAAAACTGAGACTGTCTCCATTCAGCTCTAACTCCCCCTTGCCAGCCACTGGTAACTTGACTGCTGTGGGTACCTCATAGAAGTGGAGTCCTACCATATTTGTCCTTCTGTGTCTGGCTTGTTTCACTGAGTGCAGTGAAAGTTACTTTATATTTAAGCCTATGGGGAATTTCTTGGAAAAGGACAGCGTCCTCTCTTTCTCCCTGCAGCTGTGATGGGTGCGAAGTATCCAGGTATGCAGACCCTAACACAGTGCTGCTTTTAAACTGGATCAAGTATTTCTGTCCCTGTTGGCAAACCTTGGTGATACAGAGTTCCCTCCTTGTTTGCCTGGGTAGAGAGTTGTGCCTGGCAGGCCTTCTGTCTCCTGCTGCCACCTCCCTTGTAACTCCTGCCCTCTAGTGGCAGGGAAAACTCTTGTTTCCATGGTTTTGCATCTAAATTTTTTTTTTTTTAATTTTAATTTAAATTCTAGTTAGTTAACATTGCAATATTGGTTTCAGGAGTAGAATTCAGTGATTCATCACTTACATACACCCCCCACTGCTCATCATAACAAGTGCCCTCCTTAATACCCATCACCCTTCTAGCCCATCCCCCATTCATCTCCTTCCATCAAGCCTCAGTTTGTTCTCTGTTGTTAAGTCTCCTATGGTTTGTTTCCCTCTCTTCTCCTCCTCCTCCTATAAGTTCATACGTTTTGTTACTTAAATTCCACATATGGTGGGGCGCCTGGGTGGCTCAGTCGATTAAATGGCCGACTCTTGATCTCAGCTCAGGTCTTGATCTCAGGGTCGTTAGTTCAAGCTTCAAATGGTGCTCCACACTGGGTGTGGAGCCTACTTTAAAAAAAAAAAAAATTTCCACATATGATTGAAATAATATGGAATTTTTTTTTTTTTTTTTTTTTTTTTAAAGATTTTATTTGAGAGAGAGAGCCCAAGGGGTGGAAGGGGCAGAGAGGGAGAGGAAGAAACAGACTCCCCGTTGAGCAGGGAGCCTGACACAGGGCTGGATCCCAGGACCCTGAGATTGTGACCTGAGCCAAAGGCAGACACTTAAACTACCAACTACCAACTGACAAATTCCAGGGTGCCTGTGTGGCTCAGTCAGTTAAGCGTCTTTATCTGAGTGACTTACTTAGCATAATACACTCTAGCTCCACCCATGTTGTAAATGGTAAGATATTCTTTCTGATGGCCGTAGGATTCCATTGTATACTTATACCATATCTTCTCTATCCATTTGCCAGTGGTGGACCCTTGGGCCCTTTCCATAGTTTGTTGATAATGCTGCTGTAAACATCAGGGTATATGTACCCCTTTGAATCTGTAGTTTTGAATCCTTTGGGTAAACACCTAGTTTTGCAATTGCTAGATCATAGGGTAGTTCTATTTTTAACTTTTTGAGGAACCTCCATACTGTTTTCCATAGTGGCTGCACCAGTTTGCATTCCCACCAAGAGTGGGAGAGAGTTCCCCTTTCTCTGCATCCTTGCTTTGATTTTAGCCATTCTGACAGGTGTGTGAGGTGATATCTCATCATGGTTTTGATTTGTATTTCCCTGATGAGTGATGTTGAGCATCTTTTCATGTTTCTCTTAACCATCTGGATGTCTTCTTTGGAAAAATGTCTAGGTCCTCTGCCCATTTCTTAACTGGATTATTTGGTTTTGGGGTGTTGAGCTTGATATGTTCTTTATAGATTTTTGGATACTAGTCCTTTATCTGAGAAGTCATTTGCGAATGTCTTCTCCCTTTCTGTAGGCTGCCTTTTAGTTTTGTTGACTGTTTCCTTCCCTGCGCAAAAGCTTTTTGATGAAGTCCCAATAGTTCATGTTTGCTTTTGTTTCCCTTGCCTCTGGCGATGTGTCTAGCAAGAAGTTGCTGTGGCGGAGGTTAAAGAGGTTGCTGCCTGTGTTCTCCTGTAGGATTTTGATGCTTTCCTGTCTCACATTTAGGTCTCCCATCCATTTTGAATTTATTTTTGTGTGGTATAAGAAAGTTTCATTCATGTGCATGTTGTCCAGTTTTCCCAACACCATTGACTGTCTTTTTTTCCATTGGATGTTCTCTCCTGCTTTGTCAAAGGTTAGTTGACCAGAGAGCTGTGGGTCCGTTTCTGGGCGCTCGATTCTGTTCCACTGATATGTGGGTCTGTTTGATCTGTGGTCTGCTCTATGTGACAGTACCATACTGTCCTGATACTGCCAGCTTTGCTTTTCTTTTTCAGGATTGTTTTGGCTATTTGGTTTTTGGGTTGGTTCGGCTTTGGTCTTTTGTGGTTCCATACAAAGTTTAGGATTATTTGTTCTAGCTCTGTGAAAAAGGCTAGTGGTATTTCGATAGGGATTGCATTAAATGTGTAAATTGCTTTGGATAATATAGACATTTTAACAATGTATGTTCTTCTAATCCATGAGCATGGAACGTTTTTCCATTTCCTTGTGTCCTCTTCAGTTTCTTTCGTAAGTGTTCTGTAGTTTCCAGAGTACAGATCTTTTACCCCTTTGGTTAGGTTTATTCCTGGGTATCTTACGGTGTTTGGTGCAATTGCAAATGGAATTGATTCCTTGATTTCTTTCTGCTACTTCATTGTTAGTGTATAGAAATGCAACAGATTTCTCTACGTCGACTTTTATATCCTGCAACTTCGCAGAATGCATGTATTCGAGCAAATTTTTGTGGAGTCTTTCAGGTTTTCTACGTAGAGTATCATGTTTTCTGTGAAGAGGGAAAGTTTGACTTCTTCCTTGCTGATTTGGATGCCTTTTATTTCTTTTTGTTGTCTGATTACTGAGGCTAGGACTTCGAGTACTGTGTTAAATAGTAATGGTGAGAGTGGACATCCCCTTAGGGGAAAAGCTCTGTCTTTCCCCCATTGACTATGATAATAGCAGTGGGTCTTTTGCATATAGCCTTTATGATGTTGGGTATGTTCTATCTATCCCTGATTATTTGCTGACTGGAGTTCGTATCCATTGTTGCAAAGCCACCTTCATGGCAGGTACCCCTTGTGTGCAGGGGCCTCCCTGAGTGTGAGAGGAAATGGCATACGTGAGCTTCAAGGAGGGGAACATGCCCCACCTGTGTCTTTGCATACCCAAGCCCTTGAACATAGGTGGGGCCAGGGCAAGAGGGTGGATGTAAGCCTCCATCTGTTAGTAAAAGCATACTTCATCAAAATTTAAGTGAAATGGACATTGCTAATTTTTGACAACGAAAACATCTAATATATTAAAAATACATTTGCAGTTCTCTACTGTTCAGTCTTCATCTGGCTGCCACCATAAAGAACCATTGTCTTGAAGCACGTTGTGCCTGTACATGTTTATATAAACAAACTTAAGAGGAACATGAATTATGGAGTATTGCCAAATACTGCTCCTGTCGTGTTGCCGTGGTTGCAAACACTGTCGTGTTTTGTGGGTGTCTCTGGCCTCGGCCTGTGGGGAAGCGGGGGGCTGGACGCTGGGCCCGGTATTGGTATTTCCACGGGTGGATTTTCTCTGCATTTGTGCCTCTGAAAGTTGAGATTAACATGCTTGTTTGCCTTTCCTTTAAAGCATCTTGACTGCCTGGTTTCTCCCCACACTCGGAAGTGCTGTCCGTCTCTGGCGTTGGCCATGTTACAGTCCACAGACCTTCAAGGCACCTGGAGGCCGTTGTCTTATTTCAAGGATGTGGGGCAAGGGGAGTGCAGAAGCGTTTTCTTGGAGCCGGAGGTGTTAGTCACAGGAGTGTGTGGAGGGTTGCCGATCTCATGGTGTCGGCCCTGAAGCCTGATGCCAAGTGGCAGAGTGACCACGTGTTCTTTCATAAGCTTCCAGTTTGTGTTTAAAATAATGGAGCCCTCGAAGATGCAGGACCCAGGGAAAGGCCCCTCTTATTCCAGTCTGAGGACGGTGCCAAACATATCCAGCTGTTACAGCCAGGAGATGGCCAACTTGGTTCTTTATGTCAAGAAGCAAATGTTGCGGAAGAACTAGGACCACTGTACTTGGCCGTTGGTGCACTCGGACCTGTGCACCTGGAGAATGCCCACAGGTCTTGTCAGCGCAGTTCAGGGCAAGTGTCAGCTGTATGCACATCTGGCAAAACCAGAGCTGAGAGTGGTAGATACTCTTGTCCCAGTAGAACTTCCTAGTGCAAGTGACTTTGACTAGTATAGTAGGTTTTCCTCTTTGTTTTACTGGTTATTTCTGTTCTTTTAAACTTATTTGGTCACCTAATAATTTTTTGCCTTCAATAGCTCAATAATCCACAGATGAGACTGTCTTTGTTTAGATGGCAAGAATAATATGAAGACCGTATTTATCCTGTTTATATTGTACATCTACAAAAAACATTTGAAGTTATAGAACAAATGGCACATAAAGATCTATTGGTAATATTGTTACCAATGCAATAAGTTATCTCGCCTAAAGTAGGCTGTAATTTTCAGATGGACATATTTTTATTGTAAAATACACGTAACCTAAAAATGAGCATCTTCACCGTGTTCCGACGTGTCCTGTCAGGGGCAGTAAGGGTATTCACACCGTGGTGCGACCATCGCCAGCATCCATCTCCTGAGGGATTTGTCTATTACCATTGCCCTTTTCCTCCACTGTGTGGGTTTCCCATCAGTTGGGATGCTTTGCCTGGCTGCTTCTGCTCAGAGATGGGCGAAGCAGTGATTTCTGCCCTCTGTTCTCTCCGTCCTCCCCACCCACCCCCCACCGCCAGCAAGGGACATTTGGCAGTGTCTGGATACGTTTGGAGTTGTCCTAAGGAGGGTGGTCAGCTACTGGCATCTGGCAGGTGGAGGGCAGGAGTGCTGCTAAGCACCCAAAATGCCCAGGGCAGCAGCCCCTACCCCCCATCCTAAATGAAAACCGTGTGGAGGTTGAGTAAACCCTGGATTAACTCGTAGGGGAAATGTCTGGATTGTTCACTGCTGAGACCTACCAAGCTAAGGCCCCACGATTCAAACAGAATGCTTAAGCTGTGTTTCCTGCTTAATTTGGATTCAGAAGATTACTTTGGACTCCATGTTCTTATGCTGCTGTCATTTTGTTTAAAATTCAAACTTCTTTTATGTTTTCCTTTATGGCCATTTTCTTCCCTTAGTTACTTGTCTCACCATTTATTCATGATTCATTAAGAGGAGTTGAGCCATGATATGACAGGGTCTGGTTATACAGCAGTGAAAACAGCCCATCTATACCCTTGTGGGGGTTTTCAGTCTAACTTGTAATGAATGTAATACATTTGTAAGCATAGGGTTTAGAAAATGAAAGGTCAAGGCCAGAAATCTTTAGAAATCTATTAGAAACTTGGTGAGATACTTGACTGTACCTCCACTGTACCTTTTACACTCCCCCTAAATGCACACTCTTTTTGAAACCCCCTTGGGCAGCGACTTCTGGGTTTCTTGCTGACTTCTCAAAGCAGGAACATGTACCGCGGTAGGGTAGAGACCATACCTAAATGCTCCAACATGGTTTGGAGCCCATTTTGACTTCTCTAGTTGGGTGCCAGAGTTCACTATGTGTAGCCTTTCAGGGTCAACCAACCCCTTGCCAGCTGGTAACCATATTACTGTTAGCTTACTTTTCTCTGGATCTCTAAGTTCTATGGGTAGAGTAGGAGAAAAAAGTTGGCTTTATCTGCCATATATGCTGCTGCTTAGCCCCAAATCTTTGTGTTGGGAGTTGTCATTCAAAGATGTTTCTAGGATTATGTTCTCTTTGTGTAGTTCCGTGTAACATGGATATGAGTTGATACGAGAGATGTCATGAAAAAAATCCAACATTCCATTCAGCTAATATTTTTTTAGCACCTGCTAAGTATTCTAAAACTATAGACCCACAGAGTATAGGGCAATCTAGACCTTTGTTCTCCAGAAGAACACTGTGGTACAGTGGAATGTGGTCTGTCTGTACTGGCCAGTATGGTAGTCTGGCCACATGTATCTGTTGGGCCCTTGAAATGGGACTAGTGTGGCTGAGAAACTGAAGTTTTGAATGTATTTAATTTCACTGAATTTAATTTCAGTAGCCACACATACTGCCCTATTAGAAAGTACAAGTATGGACCAATCCCTTAACTTCTTTCTCTATATTCTCAAGTTTTGGCTAGTCCTAATATGCTAGATGAGGACCAATTGGAGATGGCCATCTGTTCGTCCGGAGGGAGGGGTCAAGGCTCATTACGCGTGGGTGACTGAGAATTAAATCTTGTCATGAGTGTTTATTCACCTCTACACCTCCAATGGCCCAGTTACTACATTGTGAAGTCTTTTGTGCCGGGAAGTTTTCATGGTCCCTGATCACATCCTAAATGCTTAGATTTCAAATAAAACCCTGTTAGCTGTGAACGTTCGATACTAACAGCAGTGTTGGAATCAAAATCCTATTAAACAAACCCTTAAGTGTCTCATTCCCTGATTCCCTCTGGATGTACACACACCACAGAATCTGTTCCGTCTATTGCTGAGCTTGCACCTCCTCCATCCTTGCTACAGCTCTGGGCATTTTTACTTACCAATTCTACTGTAACCAGTACCGCTGGCTTATTTGTGGCCCTTCTTTTCACAAAATCACATATGTGTTTCCCTCTATGTGCTTGAGGGAGAGTTTTTGAGAGAGTATTTCATCTGAGGAAAGTTGGAATGGTAGCGTTTCTGTCTCAGGGTTTAAAAGAGTTGGAGCTCAGGTCCCCGTTTTCTAATCTGAAAAACGAGGGGCTGAGCTAGGTGAGCCCTGCAGTTCTGCACTTGGCTGAGTTCTGTGCTGTGTACCAGGGGTGGGAGGGGGGTGCAGGGCCACACGGGACATGAAGAGCGAACGTGCTGCTCCAGGGGTGAGGGCATCTCCATGGGGAGGTCTGCAGAAAGACTCAGGGAGAGGGAGGGTCATGTTAGAGTCCCGGTGACAGCAGTGACTCAGCTAAAGGTGAAAGGTGGCAGGGAGAGCCATCACCTCTAGAACTTAAATCTCAACATAGTCCATTTCCCCTTGTTGCCTATCTTCTGGAAATTTTGTATCCTGCCCCATCTCCTGTATGGAGTAAATTTGATAAAAGACCTTTTCACAAAAAGAAGAGTGCCCCCACACTCCCCACAGGAACCTGTATAAAGAAAACCTCACTAACATGGCTAACTGTTGATAATTTGTGGGGATGTCGTTCCACAGAGACTTTAACATAGTTTTCAAAAAAAAAAAAGGAATTCTATATTTCATTCTGTAACCTGCCTCTTCATAAATTCAGCGGGATGCTGTGGGTAGCTGCTGGCCTATAAATACAGGTGTATGTCAGGTGTTACTTTCACGATGGATAGGTTATTGAGATCTTTACCCATATATGTGAGATTGTCTCCTGAGGCCAAGAAAGAGTGTCTTCATGAAAGGGTCTGGCAGGGTGTTACCAGCTGCCTTCTAAAAAGGTCAATCCATCTGAACCTGGGCGCGGTACACCTGTTTGGCCACATCCTTTGTACTGAGGGTCTTACCAGTTTCTACACCTTTGCTTATGTGGTGGATAATGGTGCTGCTAATCTATTACTTGTATCTCTTTGGTTAATGGCAATTGAATAGTTTTCATGTTGTCTGTAGTTCTTTTTGTGGCTTGTATTCCTTACATTATTTTCTGTTGGGGTATTGGTTTTCTTTTTGGCTTCTTAAAACTTTGGCTACTAAGATTAATTCTGTTATGTAATGCAAAATCCTTGTCCCCTTCTCTCATTTTACTCTGTGGTGTGTTTTATGATGGCTTAAAAATTCTATTGATAGTCAAAATACAAAAATTTTTTAACAGACTTCTGACTCTTCATCATTCTTTAAAAGTACTTCCTTCCGAAGCTTTTAAAACTGACTACGTTTTCTTTATTTTGGTTTTATTTTTTGTTTTATCTAAAACTTACTTTGTATGAGGGAATGAGAATAGAACAGTGGCTCAGTTCTTTTTCTCTAAATAGCTTCAAGTTTACCTACTGTTATAGGGGAAATTACTTTTAATGACTTCAGTGTTATGAACAAATTTTTCTTCTGTGCCTTCATTTATTTCTGGATCTGCTATTAGGTTTCCTCTATCTGCCGATTTTAGCACCATTACTGTACTTGCTGGCTATAATATACTTTAAGATCTGGTTGTGCAAGACCATCTAAAAGTGGGACAGGAGAGAACATTGATATTTATGTTTAAAAAAAAACTGTTATTAAAGTAAATTGGGGCTATGTCCATAGAATTTCCTGAAAGACTTATATAGAAGAGTTGTTCTTAAAATATCTATAGACCACCTGTTGCAGAACTACTTGTGGGTTTTTTTTTTTTTTTTAATTTCAGATTCCTGGGTCCCACCCCAGACTCTGCCCACACATTAAGTAGTGTTTGAGAAACTGTTTTTTACAAGCTCTCAGATTTTAAAGAACACCATAAAAAACTTAAAACATTGTAAGCCATAGCCAAGATTCTCCTATTTACACACTAAAGAACATCTTTTTATTACATAAATATGTATATCCATGGGTCTGTTGTAAATATACCCTATCAATAAACATCTTTGGAGTACTCACGTCCAAGTGTTATGCTAAGGATACAAGGATAGCATTTTGCCTTTGAGACTCCCTGATGACCCGCATGTGTATATCTCAAGCTTCTATCCTATGTTAGGTCAAAGTAAAATGACTTCCCTGGAGTAGCTTGTAGTCAGCTTGTCAAAGAATATATGTACAATTTGAGGGCATTTATGCAGAGCACTTAGTTGCAAGGCGATCCCAATAAAAAGTGAATGGGTCGGTTGATGGGGGAGAGGAAAGCAGCAGCCTTAAATGAGGCCAAAGAAGGTTTGTGCATGGGAGGAGGAGCAGTACTCCTATTGCAACCAGGATTAAAGACCCCCTAAGGATTAATTCAACAAGCCAGTAGAATACATCATTAAATCTCGTTGTGCTTCCACATCTCTCATGTCATTCATTCATTTTTACCTCGATACATTGGGATTATGTCACCGGCAAGTTTTCCACGTGGGCTGGTCTCTATTGCAAGACAAGCATTTTGTTCAGTTGGCCCTTCTTTAAAATGGGTTATTGGTCTTCATCACTTACGAACATGTTAGGGCAGTGATCCTAGAGGACAAGAGAAGACATTGAATGCAGGCTACATGGTTCCTAACCCTGCCTTTCTGTGTCTCTTACTTGCATTTCTTTAGATTCGGGAATACCCCATTGATGTTCAAAGCAACCAGCTGCCTTTTCTGCGGAATCCGGATATCCTGGTGGGAGAAAATGACCTAACTGCCCTTAGCTACCTACACGAGCCTGCGGTTTTGCATAATTTAAAGGTCCGTTTCTTGGAGTCGAACCATATCTACACTTACTGTGGTAAGTGGTGTGCATCTGTTGGCTGCGTGGGTTTGAAAGTACTTACAATCTTCAGACTTTACGTGTTCAACTCTTTAATAGTTAGGAATCCTACTAGTATTCTCTTAAGTACCTCTCATCTGCGACACTTGAAAGGTTTGCAATCAGAGAATGTGGCTTAATGAGGCTGCCCTACATCCCTGGAGGATGATTGGTGTTAATCACAGCTCAACCAGGGAAGAAATGGGCCACACCATGTGGCTTGACCGACTTCGGCGTAGTCCTAGAGTCTGTAGGAGAGGAGTAAAGGCATCCCAGGGTCCTAGCTCGGGTGTCTGCTGTCCTCATTGAGCACACTCCTGGAAATAGATGCCCGACTGGCTTCTGTTCTCAGCCTAGGGAAGTGCTGCCTTTGACCCTCTCCCTTGCCATGTACGAACATGATGCATGATGAATATTTGTTGAATTCACGAGCAGAAAACATGACAAATGCTTTAAAAGTCCTAAAATTCTCGTTTTTGTTTTTCTTGAAACTTCTCAATTTCCTACATTCTTTTTTTTTTTTTTTTTTTTGTGAGTATGAAGTGGTGTGGTGAAAACCAGAGCCCTGTAAATCCTTGTCTGAGGAGCAAACCATTTCAGGGTGTGGCTGAGCAGTCAGGCCACGGGCTGCTTTGGTGGGGGGGGTCATCCCTGCTGTGCTTCAGAGCCCTGGTCCCCCCTCTTGATCACGAGGGGGGGCCCCAGGACCAGAGTTCTTCTCACTGTGCTGTTGCACTTTGGCTTGGAATCGGTTGGTTGGCTACTGAGTTCTGGTGAGCTTTTCTGCTAGACTTCAGTGCTTGAGAAGTAGTTTCCCCAAAACTCCTTCAGCCCAAATGCTAGTGGGAATTTTATTTGAAAAAGACCATCAGTTGTCAGAGGCTTTAATAAGTTGGGCTTTTTCCAAAAAATAAAAAAATAAAATCTCCCTTTTTGGGAGAAAGGAATAAATCACCATCAGCTTCATTTTTTAAAGTCCTCCCTTCTAAAAGAGGTCCTGGTGTCTGTACGTAATTCTCCAAATGACCCTTGGCACCTCTGGCTTCAGCTGTTCAGAGTAACCAACATGGCGCAGAATACAGAGTCCTCAGGAAACACTCCTTTCTGCTCTGAAAGTGGCTTTCAGACATTTTAGGAAAATGTGTGACCTTAGAGTATAATACGAAATTTGAATGTTACATGAATTAGGCTTTTATACAATCCTCTAACAATGAGTACAACATACTAAGGCTGTTTTTAAGAGACCTCCAAGTCATTAGCTTTAGATGGAATATATCAGTTCTGGGCCTTATTTTTTGGTCTAGGTTGTCTTTTCAGGCAAACTTCCATTTGAAAGTTGGTGGGTGTTCTTTCTCTCCCTTAGCCTGAAATGTAGTACACCAGATGATTCCAAGTATTCTCTGGTATTTTTTCCTCTTTTAAATAGACTTTTTAAAGCAACTGCATTTAGGTTCACAGCAAAATTGAGTAGAAGATAGAGATTTCCCATATAACACCTCCCTCCCCCCAACACATGCTCAGCCTCATCTCCTATTAACATTCTGTTCAAGCGTGGTACGTTTGTTACAACTGATGAACCCACAGTGACACATCATTATTACCCAAAGTCTGTAGTTTCCATTAGGGCTCACGCTTAGTGGTGGACATTCTATGGGTTTGGACAGATGTATAATGACATGTATCCACCATTATGGTATCTTAACAGTAGTTTCACTGCCCTCAGATCCCCTGTGCTCTGCCTCTGCATTCCTCCCTCCCCCCAGCCCCTGGCAACCACTGATCTATCCTGCTGCCTCCATTTTGCCTTTTATGGAACATCATAGAGTTGGAATCAGGCAGCCTTTCCGCATTGGCTGCTTTCACTAAGTAATACGCGTTTAGGTTTTCTCCATGTCTTTTCACACCTTGATAAACCACTTTTTATAACACTAACATTCCATTATCTGCATGTATCACGGTTTGAGTCACTTATGGAAGGCCCTCTTAGTTGCTTCTAAGTTTTGGCAGTTGTCAGAGCTGCTGTGAACATCCACGTGCAGGTGTTAGCATCGATGTAAGTTTTCAATCCCTTTGGATAAATACCAAGGAGCGTGAAAGCTGAATCATACGGTAAGAGTATGTTTTGTAAGAAACAGCCAAAGTGGCTATACCATTTTGCCTTCCACCAGCAATGAAGGAGAATTTTCCATTGCTCCACATCCTCACCAGCATTTGGTGTTGTCCCTGTTCTGGGTTTTGGCCATTTGATTATGTGTATGGTGGTATCCCCTTAGAGTTGTAATTTGTACTTCCCTAATGATATATGATGTGCCTATTTGCCATCTCTAGATCTTAAAGTGAGATCTCTTTAGATCTTTTAACCATTTTTCAATCAGGTGGATCATTTTCTGATGAGTTTTAAGAGTTTTTTATTTGTTTTGGATATCACTCCTTTATCAGATACATTTTTGCGGGGGGAATATTTTTCCCATTCTCTTATTTTCTCGTGTACCTTTTCAAACACCAGAGGGGGACACAATGTAGGCAATCCCCCATCTTGGCAATGATCTTTGCATTCTTATTTCTGCTTCCCCACAGGACTGGAAAAGCTCAGATTTTTTTTTTTGTACCCCTGTCAGTGGTTTTCTTGAGATTCAGAATATGCTCTTATAGGAAAGAAAAAGGCATGAATTTCTTAAAGATTGGAGTTCATTTTTATTCTTAAATTCTCAGATATTACCCTGCCCTTCCATAAAAGATCTAGGATGTTAGACGGTTTGCTGACTCTTCATGCAACATGTATTCATTGAGGCCATCATTGTGACATACTTTCGGGGGCTACAAAACTTTAAAAAAAAAAAATACATGATACAAAGTGATGGGAGCTAATAAAAATCTAACACTCTGTGCTTACTATGCAAGATGCTGGTCCAAGAGTTCTTTATTCATCGTTATCCTCAGGACCAGCAGGTAAAGGTAATTACTATTCCCAGTTTTATAGTCCAGGAGGCTGAGGCACTTAGAGAATAAGTAATTTGCCAGAGTCCCACAGTTGTTAACCAGCTGAGACAAGATCTGATTGTGCAACATTTCATATGTATTTTAGGAGTGTCGTTCATTGAGCATTTGTATACATGCATGTACGTACATGTGCTTCTTCCATGCTCTAGGGTATCTGGAGGCCCAGCTTTCTTTGCTCCACCAGGGCCTAGCACAGTACCTGGTGAAGATTCAGATACATCTTGATTTAGTTGAGTGATTGGTTATGATTTATTCTCTTACTCCTTGTTTAGTTTTGATGTATATAAACAAGAGCCTTTAAAAGGCCGATGCCAAGTGGCCATCTTGCTCTCAGAATCTGACTGCATTCTCTGTTTGCAGGTATCGTGCTTGTTGCCATTAATCCTTACGAACAGTTGCCAATCTATGGTCAAGATGTCATCTATGCCTACAGCGGCCAAAACATGGGGGACATGGACCCCCACATCTTTGCTGTGGCGGAAGAAGCCTATAAGCAAATGGCCAGGTAAGAAGAACCTCAGTCCAGCAGTCCTTTTGGGTCATCAGAGGGCAGAAAGGGAAGTTTCTACCTTCCTTGGCTGCTTTTGCCCAGTGGTTGAGTGGTGATTCCAGATTGAGTAAAAGTAATGGGAACAGAACCAGCCCAGGTTCTAGTTCTCGCTGCATTTCCTCTCGTTGTCTTCATCCTGTGAACCTGAACCTATGCTTGAAGAGCAGTTGCTCCTAAGACTTAGTTCATTTTCTGAGCAATGAAATAAATGCTGTGGGATTTCATCTCTCCTTGACCGCCTTTTGGATTTTTTTCCTCCCCTCCTGGTGTAACAAATTCATTTTCTAGCATCACCATTTGTTTCACAGATCCCGCTGAAGGCTCACTGCCTTTGAAGGAACCAGGACTCTCATAACTTCCTGAGATACCAAATATTTGAAAAAGGAATTTCGAAATAGGAGTTATGCATAGTGGTTTGAGGTTTTTTGTTTCGCTTTAGAGTTCACTTTAGGGACTAAAGTAAATCTCAGTTTTGCTCTATGGGTTCAGGTCTGTTTCATTGGAAAATGGGCTAGGTGATTCTATTGGGGTTCTGCAGGGAAAGAGAACCAGTAGCAGGGAAAGAAAGAGGGTGTGTGTGTGTGTGTGTGTGTGTGTGTGTGTGTGTGTGTGTGTGTGTGTGTGTTTATTTTAAGGAATGGTCTCCCATAGTTGGGCAGGCTTGGACAAATCCAAAATCTGCAGGGTAGGCTGGCAGGCTGGAGACCCACAGAGGAGTTGATGTTGTATTTCAAGTCTGAAGCCAGTATGCTACCATAATTCTCTCTTCCGGGAAGGTCATTTACCCCCCCCCACCCCTTAGGGCCTTCATCTGATTGGTTGAGGCCCACCCACATTATGAAGGGTAATGGGTTAAAAAAAAAAATCTGATTGAAATGCTAATCTCCTCTTAAAAAATATCTTCACCAGCATTATCTTGACTAGTGTTTGATCAAATGTCTGGGTACTATGGCCTAGCTAAGTTGACACATAAAACTAATCACCACACCGATGGTCTTGAACTATTCAGGCTTACGGTAGGGAAAGAAAGTTTCACCGAAGTTTTGGTAGAAATGCATATTCCTATTAAAACTAACATGCTGGATCTTTTCAACCAAATCTTTCTTGCCATCTCTAGAGAACTCCTTATGGAGCTAGCAAACTCAGGAAAGTCCTTTGTGGGCAGGAGGGCTGCTTTGGCTAATTTAGTGAGAGGAGAATCCCATTTAAGATGGTCTGTTTTTCAGTGGATTTCAGAGTATAATTTTCAGCCCAGTGAAAGTTTTCACGAAGGAAGGCTCTCCTTGTAGGCTTGTTTACTGATTTAGTGTTTTATTGCTGGTTGTGAAACTCAGTATACAGAAAGTTCTGCTTCTGTATGGATCTATACTGACCAGGTTCAACATGAGCAGTGATGGGAGAACTGAGCAATTCAACAGATAGAATGATCCATAACCATTTTATTTCTCTAAAGTATGGCAGGAGACGGGGGTGCTAAAGGGGTCTCCACCTTTGACATCTCTAATACCTTAAGAAAGACCACATACTGTATCAATCTACTTCAGGGCCTGACCAGAAATCACTTAGCTTGATAACTTATTGATGCAAACCTCCTGACTGAAAGCATGTTTCAAGGTCAGGTCATGTGGAGAGAAGAATGGATTAATGTGCTTCAGTGTTTTAGTACACAGCCCTACTCAGGTATTACTGTGGGAGGTCAAGTGTATGGCACAGTGGAGAGAGACCTGGGGTCAGGACAGTCTCCCATGCCTTGGGAGAATCACTTAAGCTGAGTCTTCCACTATCTTCCTTCCTTTTTTGGAGGATGATTTCTTTGTGGGTATAAAACAGAAGGTGAGGGGCGCGTGGGTGGCTCAGTCATTTGAATGTCCGGCTCTTGGTTTTGGCTCAGGTCATGATGTCATGGGTTGTCAGATTGAGCCCATATCGGGCTCTGCGTGCAGTGAGGAGTCTGCTGGAGGTTCTCTCCCTCTGCCCCTCTCCTAAGTGCATATGTGCACTCTGTCTCTTTGTAAAATCTTAAAAACGAAAAGGAGGTGAGTGTAGGTTGGTTCTGATGACTTCCTACCATGCTAAAGGTTGTGGCAGCTCTTTGACTTTTGATGGATGTCATTGATCATTGTTTTTTGTCCCATTCTTCTTTTACCCAGTTGCACTTAGATGTAGCCAAAGTTGCTGGTTTGGGTTTTTGTTTTGTTTTGTTTTGTTTTTTACCAAAGATGTCTTGGGGTGCCCCCGATAGCTTTGAGAATCTCCTAGCCTCTGGTGTTACCCACACCATAGGTCCTCTGCCTAAATGCCTCCCTTCTTCCCTTCCGTGCCTAAAGCTGGGCTCATGGTTATCCTACACTTGCGTTATTTCACTTGTTTAGGTCCGTGTTCATGCCTCGTAGAGGGAAGGGGATGTGGTTGTACAGGGTGGTAGTGATACGGTCTTGGCCTAGGATTATGAATTTGACAGTTAAGAGGCTTGGATGTTAAAGTTGGACCAGGAATTGCTTCCTTTAGGGTTTTAAGGTTTATATTCATTTTATTCACTGAGTCCTAGCATGTAGCCAAGTAATTTTGCTGAAATTCTTATGCAATTTTTGCTCATGAACGTGCATTAGAAGTGTAAGACCAGCACATGTGGCCGTAGGAGAGAGCTATTTTTGAATGTTCTGGTGTCAGCAGCTCCGGGTTTCTGTTACTGATCTGAGACAGGCATTGGAAGCCCCAGCAGAATCTTTGTTGTGCAGGAAAGTTTTTGCTGTATTTCCAGTATGAACCTTCTCTGTCAATTCCAGATGCTAGAACACATTCATTTAACAATACTTGCTGTGTTGTGCCCTTTGTCGATTCATCAGTAGTTGTTGAAATAATTATGCGATTCAAGTAGCCACGGCCTAGCACAGTGTGCTTTGCACCTAAGCCTCTAACAGTTGGGTGAAATAAAGGGTGTAAGGAACCAAAGTTAATGACTTCCAGTCTTGGGAGACTGTGACTTAGTTGGCCTTGAATTCAGTTCTTTCTCTTGATTCACCAGGGATTTGATTTGATTTTTTTTTTCTTTCAAGTTTTTATTTAAATCCTAGTTACCATAGAGTGTAATATTGGTTTCAGGAGTAGAATTTAGTGATTCATCACTTACGTATAACACTCAGTGCTCGTCAAAACAAGTAGCCTCCTTAATACCCATCACCCATTTAGCCCATCCCCCACCCACCTCCTTCCATCAACCCTCAGTTCTCTATCGTTAAGAGTCTCTTATGGTTTATTTCCCTCTTTTTCCCCCCTTCCCATATGTTCATCTGTTTTGTTTTGTTAAATTCCACATGAGTGAAATCACATGGCATTTGTCTTTCTCTGACTCATTTCACTTAGCATAATATACTCTAGCTCCATCCATGTCATTGCAAATAGCAAGATTTCATTCTTTTTGATGGCTGAGTAATATTCCTGTGTGTGTGTGTATGTATTTATACCACATCTTTATCTGTTTGTCAGTTGGTGGACACATGGGGCCTTTCCATAGTTTGGCTATTGTTGATAATGCTGCTATAAACATCAGGGTGCATGTACCCCTTCGGATCACTGTGTGTGTATCCTTCGGGTAAATAGTAGTGCAATTGCTAGATTGTAGGGTAGTTCTATTTTTAGCTTTTTGAGGAACCTCCATACTGTTTTCCAGAGTGGTTACACCAGTTTGCATTCCCACCAACAGTGTGAGGGGGTTCCCCTTTCTCCACATCCTTGCCAACATCTGTTGTTTCCTGTGTTGTTGATTGTAGCCATTCTGACAGGTGTGAGGTGGTATCTCATCATGGTTTTGATTTGTATTTCCCCGATGAGTGATGTTGAGCATCTTTTCATATGTCTGTTAACCATCTGGATGTCTTTGGAAAAGTGTCTATTCATGTCTTCTGCCCATTTCTTAACTGGATTATTTGTTTTGGGGGTATTGAGTTTGATAAGCTCTTTATAGATTTTAGATACTAATGCTTTATCAGCTATGTCCTTTGCAAATGTCTTCTCCCATTCTGTAGGCTGCCTTTCAGTGTTGTTGACTGTTTCCTCCACTGTGCAGAAGCTTTTTATCTTGATGAGGTCCCAATAGCTCATGTTTGCTTTTGTTTCCCTTGCCTCTGGTGACATATCTAGCAAGAAGTTGCTATGGCCGAGGTCAAAGAGGTTGCTGCCAGTGTCGTCCTCTAGGATTTTGATGGTTTCCTGTCTCACATTTAGGTTTTTCATCCATTTTGAGTTTATTTTTGTGTGTGGTATAAGTGGTCCAGTTTCATTCTTCATGGTGCTGAAGTTTTCCTAACACCTTTTGTTGAAGACACTGTCTCTTTTCCATTGGATATTCTTTCCTGCTTTGTCAACAATTAGTTGACCGTATAGATTTTCTTTCTTGATGTGGCTCACATCAGGGACTTTCCAACTCTTGTAGCTCTGGGTGGGTGGATGGGTGGGTGGGGGATCCTGTCAAAGCTCAAAGGGATAGATACAGACCATCATCCCCATCCTGATCGCTGCTGCAGAGCCCGGCCATGCTGGAGGAAAGGAGGAGGAAACACAAGGACAGCCAACGATTGGTCACTGTCCCTACCCCTGCTGAATTCAGCAAAACTAGACTTGAGAGTAAATGGAGATTCACAGTGAAGAAAAAGGTTAGGGGTACCTGGGTGGCTCAGTTGGTTGAGTGTCCGACTCTTGGTTTTGGCTCAGGTCATGATCTCAGGGTCGTGAGATCGAGCCCTGCATCTGGCTCCACTCTTAGCATGGGAGCCTTCTTGGGATTCCCTCTGTCCCTCTCCCTCTGCCTCTTGCCCACCCCACACCCCCATCTCATGCATGCACAGTCTCTCAAAGAAATAAAATCTTTCTTTAAAAAAAAAAACAAGTTAAAATCGTATGAAATCTCACATTCATGAATTCCAGCCTCTGCATTAGAACCTATATTCCCTCTGAGAGGGGACTCACCTCCACTGCTTGCTACTCTACTTCTCCTTTCTCCCAGGCCAAGATTCAGAATGCCCACTCTTCGTTTTACCCACCTCAGCCTCAGCTCCTGCACTAAACTGTAGCCGCAGGCATTTGTGTGGTTCCGTTATTTGATAGGTTCCTTACTGAATGAACACCGAAAACTGTAAGAACATTCCTGGACTCTGAAGGAGTGCAGAGTCTGATTGGGGAGAGAAGCCCTAGTTGGCCAAAACACCTGTAACTGCAGGAAGTGTAAATAAAAGCCATGCATGGGGTTGTCGGAATTGGGCCTGGAATCTTGACGGTTACAGATGGTCCGAGAAAACGGGAGGGTTTGAGGTGGGTCTTGATGAATTCATAGGATACATAGAAGAAGGCGTCTGCATGATTGGAATAGAGATCACCTCAGGAGTGGGGCATCAAAGGCATGGGCACAAAGCCACTATGACCTACTGCTTCCCACCCCTTGGGATGTCAGAGCAAAAAGAATGACAAGTGTTGGTGATGATGTGGAGAAATGAGAATATTCCCATGCTGCCAGTGGGAGTATAAAATGTGTAGCTGCTTTAGAAAATACTTTGGCAGTTTCTCAGGTTAAGCACGATTACCACATGACTCAGCAATTCTGCTCTTAGATATATACCCGAGAGAAGTGAAAAGGGGTTCATGTAGAAGCTCATATACAAATGTTCATAATAGCCTTACTCATAATAGCCAAAAGGTGAAAATAACCTAAATAACCATCAGCGAATGAATGGATAAATGAAATGTACATCCATACAGTGGAATATTTGGCCATAAAAAGGGACAAAGTCCTGATACATGCTACCACATGGATGAACCTTGAAAACCTGAGTGGAAGAAGCCAGACACACAAGAAGACCACATATTGTATGATTCCACTTCTGTGAGTGTCCAGAACAAACAAATCTAGAGACAGAGTGCGTTATTATTTGTCTAGGGCTTGAGGTTAGAGGTGAAATGGGTAGTGTTTGCTTACAGGTATTTTGGGGGGGGGTGGTGAAAATGTTCTAAAACTGTGGTGATGGATGTACAATTAAATTTACTTAAAACCCTTTGAATTGTACCCTTCAAAATAGCGAATTGTGTGTTCTGGGGATTTTATCTCAAGCTATTAAAAACAGAAGGTATGATCAGGGGCCAGTACCCCAGTAAATGTAACCTACATGGTGAGAGGGCCTGTAGGGGGCTGTGGACTGTACAGTGGGGAGCCAGACTGGAGACCCGTGCAGGCTGGGCTTGACTTCGGGAAAACAGGGTGCATGCTATTAACAGGGGTAAAGATGGCCAAACAAGTTTGGGAACCACTGGATTAATCCAGTGTGAAGCAACTTTAACATGGAGCTGCTCAGAGCAGTGATGTTGACATGCATTCTGAGTCTCCAAGGTGGGGATGTGTTAGGCTGGTTTTGCAAATTATGCTTAGAACAAGGTTTTCAGGAATTCTCAAGGGACTGCCGTCACTCTCTGAGAAACGCTGACCTAGAGCACGGAGACATCTTAGAGCTTATTAGATAAAGAAGTAGTAGGATGCAAAGAAAGTTCAAAGAACCTTTTTCGTCCAGTGGGTCCTATTTCATAATCTTTTCTTTCTGCACATTCTGAGGATGGGGGACATCTTGTGAGCAGCTTAGGTTGTTATGGATATAACTTGTCTGTTGTAAATAACTTCTGTATAATGAAAGGCAGTTATTGTGTGAGACACTGGCACAGTGTGTTATGTTCTACTCTTGTATCACTAGCACTTGCCTTAGGGCATATAATTGGTGTTCAAGGGAGAATAGAAAGAATCAATATATTAATTTCTCCAAGTGAAATCAGTTATTCCCACCATGTGGACAAGGATAGAGACTTGAGGATGTTGAATAATCCTCCAAGGTCATGAAGAGAGTAAACGGGTGATGCTGGAAGCCAGGCCTGGTCAGTTTGCCCTGAAACCCCCTGAAGTAGCCGAGAAGCCTGTCTCCCTCGGTGGTGCTTACTGATTGGTCCAGATGGTCTTCCAGAACAGAGCAGATTCGGGTCCTCAGGACACCACAAAAGCCAAAGCGTAGACCTTCCCCGTTCCTAGTTCCAAAGCATCTAAGTTTCCGCAGTGAGACTGGGGTTTCAGTGTGCTTTCTACCTTTGGCGGTGGAAGTGAGACCTCTTATTTGGCCAGGTCTGATCTCTTTTTTGTTGTGTTATTTTTCTGAAAGAGTGGAGTGCAAAGCAAATTTCTTTACGCAGGTAGCCAAGGTAATTGAGCGCACACATTTCCATCTGGCTCTGCTGTGTTGCCAAGCTGTGACTAATAGTGAAAGATGGGGCAGCTATTGCCTGGGTTCAGGGACGGGGGAGTACAGGCAGGCCTGCCTGTGGCAGGGGGCCAGTGGGTGAATGAAACAGACTCTTGTTGGGCCGGTGCGGGGGAGCTTTCCCCGACATGGGGAGGAGCTCCTTGAGAGCAGAAAGCCTGTGCTTAGCGGGGAGAAGGAATCCAATTTATAAAACCTGCTTGGGTCCCTAGAGAAGGTATCTTGGTGGATTTGTGTTCCTAGAAGTATGAAGAGTTTGTAGAGAATAGAGAATTTGAAGGCCTTTTAGGGAAGCAGTATGGAAAAGAGTATCTGTAGTGAAAAAGCACCCCCCTCCCCACCTCCGAAACCTAGAAACCTTTCCAGGTAAGGAGGAGGAAAAGTTAAAGGGATAATGGTAGGAGTAGAAGCGAGAGACTGGAAATGTGTGTTGCACAAAAGAGAGATAAGCTCTGCGTCTTCCATCTTTGGAGGTCCTAACAACAGATTTGACAACTTTTTTTTTAAGTGGGTATTTTATTTATTTGTACTTAAACCTATAAACCAGTCAGCCAAACGGGTACTATTATCATGATACATTAAAATATAAAACACATTAAAATACAAAACAAATCCTAGAATAATGAACAAATTAACAGTGCTAGTAAAACACAAGGGACAGAGGAAACCCATGAAGCACGTGATAGCTTAACCCCTCACTGGTAGCAATTGAGGTTATTAACAAGAAAAGCCTCACAATCTCAGAAAATACAAATTATCCTTCATCACACGTCTTTGTATCTTCACTTCCTATTCTTGAGGTTAGATTCTAGAGCCTAAAGAGATCCACATTAGGATTGTATTTAGTCACCTATAGCCAGAAACACCTTTTCTCATGTTGTCCAGAGCAGCCACCACTCCTGAAACCTCTTTGACTCCAATCGTACCCCCTCAGTGGACACAATAAGAATAATGGGAAACAGAATATCGAGGCAGAGATCTATAGGACCCTAAAAGACAAAGCCTAGGAGAAGTAATACAGCCACCACCCAAATTGAGATCGAATAGTATACTTATCGTCACACATCTTCAGGCTCTGTGTTCACAGAGTAATTTGGGAACAAATCTGTTATTTGCTGGGTACTAAAATACTTAGCGGATTGTTGTATTACACTATGGCTTTCCCCAGAAGTTGCTAAGATGGACTCCAAATCGCTGATGGAATTTTGCTGGAACTGGATCTGGGGCTGCAGGGATTCCTCTCCACAGTTCTGGAGCTGATTGTTCCAGGCTTGGGGGCACCAGGTCTGATTGGCCCAGGAATGGCTGCCCCAAGACTGGCTGTTCCAGGAGTGGTTGCCCCAAGACTGGCTGTTCCAGGAGTGGTTGCTCCATAACGGAAGGTTTCCAGAAGTGTTCCTCAGGTATCCCTGGTGGTAGGAATAGAAGCCTGGGTCTTCTGCGGTGGCTGTGTTGTTCTGAGTCACACTCTTGCTCTCCTTTGGCCAGTGGTTTTTCTGCCACCTCTTACATTTCATTGTCTGGTTCTGGAACCAGGTCTTCACCTGCTTATAGCTAAGGTTCAGAATGTTGGAAAGTTCTTACATCTGCTGGAGACTGAGGTATTTGTCTCTGAAATCGATCGTTGAGGACACAGAGTTGGGCCTGAGAGAACACAGTCCTGATCTTCTGTTTCGTGCCCTGGGCCGTATCTTCCTTCCTCACTGTTCTCTCCTCCCCAGAAGTGGGTGGTAGTTTTACCCTGGGACTGGTGGAGTCGGGGCTGTCCTGAACACGCAGATCCTTGGATGCAGGGAGAGGAGAGACGGTCTCCACGTGGGGTGTCTCAGCAGATGACATTTGCAGGGACGCATAATTTTCTTCAGGCCCATAAATCTCAGGCATTGGAGAAGAGTCCCTAGAACTGGGTGCTTCGGGGCCAGGTGGGCACTGGGGCAGAGCTGGATTGGCACTCATGTTGGTGAGTTGAGGGTAGACGGGGGAAAGAAAGAAAGCGGGATTGCAAGGAAGGCCCTGGCTTATGGATCTAGGTGGAAGAGCTGAGGAGAGTAGGAAGCCCTCCAGCCGTTAGACGTCTGAGAAAGGATGAAGTCCATCGCCACTGCAACAGTAAGAGCCAACCAGCCCAGTGGAGCCACCAGATTTGACAACTTTACCTTCTTGGTCATTGGGGTGGAATGCTCTGGATTCTGTGAGAAGGGGACTCAGGACTTGGCAGGATATCTTCAGCCACAGACTCAGGAACTGGGGTCATTGGGAAAAATTTTAAAAAGAATTATACATGAGTGATCTAAATCCACATTTTGCTTTGAGATCAAGTTTTAACTAGAATGATGTCTGTTTCTTCCATACTTTATGATGTAAGGCTGTTTGTTCAGGGGTTTTTGCACTGTTTGGGGGAAATTGGGGGTGTGAAGTACTTGGTGATTGGGCTCATGTATTCAGAGAACATCATACTGAGGAGAGCAGAGTCAGGTTTGGTTTCACTGTAAGTTGTTGGCTGCATGGGGGCATCCAGGGGTCGGTCTCAGGTAATGTCTCCCCACCTACTATGTGTCTGTTGACACTTTGGTCTCTGTAGTTCACGGTATGGTATACTCACCCTCTAAGAGAACATTGGGCCCCGTGAGAAATGATGAGCAGGCTTGGAAAGCTGTTGAGCTCTGTAGACACTGGGGTGTGGCAGTGGAAGTTCATTGGTGGCTTTTGAATACAATGAATGACAGAATCACCGGCAAGGCCAGTAACTCAGGACCACTGACTTGTTGAATTTTTACAATAAATTTTGAAATTAGGGCTTCGGTCAACCCTGATGTATGGGTCAAGTTTTGTATTCCTTCCCATTCATTTTATGGCTTCAAGGTGGGACTGGTCAGGACTAGGTGGCTCTAGGACAAGCTCTAGGAGAGGCTCAGGATGTCTGGATGCAGAAAACAGCCTTTAATTTCTTCTCTGGCATTATCTCTTATTTCTAGAACATACCCTGAGTAGTTCCCCTTTGTTCAGGCTCTTCCTGGGATGCTCTCCTCCATGTGCTGTTCAGCTGCACCCCTCTTCCCTCCCTCGCTGACTCCGTTCCCTCCTACCCAGCCTTGCCAGTAAGCACACGCCCATTTCCACCCCCCACCCACCAAGGGCCGCAGCAGCGCAAAGGTCTGTAGTGCCTTTAGACCCTTTATAATCTTAGATTTTTTTCGTTCTTTCTATTTCTACCTATCATGTTTAAAATTCTAGTTCGACTGTTTAAATTTCCAAGTGTATGGAAAGTTATCTAGGTGTGCAGTGAATATGGCTAATAACATCCCTGTGTTAAAAGAAATTGGTAGTGTACATTGTCTGTTTTTAAAATGATGCACTTAGAAAAGAATAGGACTGGACTCTGTCTAGCTCATGATACTTACAGGGGTGATGAATGTTATTAGTTGTCCGTCTGCAGTGTCCTCAGCATGCTTTGTGAAGTTAAGGCCCGTATCAAAAATCATAGAGCTAAAAGATTTTTTGGTTTAGTAATACTTTATTTTACCTGGGGACGTCCTAGCATGTTAGAAAGGAGAAAGCCTGTAGTCAGGGTAGAAATTGGTTGCACTGTAAGAACGCTAGAGACCCTGTCCCAGCAGCAGGTCCTCTGGGTGCTGCTTGCACATGCCCAGTGCAGGTAAGTGTCTCTGGAATGTGTTCCTTATTTAACTGTTTTCATTGTCAGGAATTTCTCTTACTACCCAGTGCTCTGCTTGCTCTCCATTTGCTTTCCCCCATGGATCTGAGCTCTGGGAAGCTGTACTGGGGGGGGGAGGGGGACATTTTCTTACGCATGGCAGCCCCTGGGGCCAGATCTTGACTCGTACAGCCATTCCCTGCAAGCGTGGTTTTCCGACCCTGTCCCGGGGCAGTCACCCTAAGATCCCATCTGGTCTTTCTGATATTGGTGCTCATTGCATGTGGTCTGCCAGATGAGATGAAGAGTTAATTTTCATACAGAGTTTTGGTTGGAGGAGCCTAGAGTTGCATTGGCTTTTGGCAGCCATTTAATATTGTTGAATTTTAATAAGTTTGCCTCATCCTCCTGACCTGCCCACATAGGCAGAACTATTTTATTACAACTTTAATTGGATTTAATTGGCAATAAAGTAGATGCATTTAAAACACGGTTACAGATTAAACTGCATGAACAAGATGACACATTTTGACACATGTATATACCTAGAGTCACCACAATTCAGATAACAAACAGTTCCTTAACTCCCACAGGTTTCCTACTGTTCCTTTGAACTCCACCCCTCCACCCCCGGATAACTCATCTGCTTTCTGTCACTATAAATTCAAGCTTATTTTAAGATACGTTGTCCTCCTCCTACATTTGCACAATTTATTTTTTTAGGTCCTGAGCAGGATTCCAGTTATCTATGTTAAATTTCCATCTTTGTACCTACATTCCATTCTAGCAAGTGGATCCTTTTGAATCCTGATTTTCACATCTGATGCGGTAGTTCTCCCTAGCTCGATACATATGCAAATTTAACGGATTACCTCTGTTCTTATCCATTGATTAAGAAATGTTAATCTGGGTTGTATTCCTGTAACATTCTGGGAGCAGTTGTTTGTCTAGAAACTAACAGTTTAAGAGAACTGAAGATGTACTTGGGTACTTACCTGTATTTTTAAATCTTAAAACCCGTGATTCATCAGTCTTGTACAATTCACAGTGCTCGCCATAGCACATACCCTCCCCAGTGTCCATCACCCAGCCACCCCATCCCACCCCCCACCAGTCCAGCAGCCCTCTGTTTGTTTTCTGAGATTAAGAATTCCTCATATCGGTGAGATCATATGATACATGTCTTCCTCTGATTGACTTATTTTGCTTAGCATAATACCCTCTAGTTCCATCCACAAATGGCAAGATTTTTTTTTTAATGGCTGCATAACATTCCATTGTATATATATATATACCACATCTTTATCCATTCATCTGTCGATGGACATCTTGGCTCTTTCCATAGTTTGGCTATTGTGGACATTGCTGCTATAAACATTGGAGTGCATGTACCCCTTTGAATCCCTACATTTGTATCTTTGGGGTAAATACCCAGTAGTGCAATTGCTGGGTCGTAGGGTAGCTCTATTTTCAACTTTTTGAGGAACCTCCATACGGTTTTCCAGAGTGGCTGCACCAGCTTGCATTCCCCCCAACAGTGTAGGAGGGTTCCCTTTTCTCTGCATCCTCACGAACATCTGTGAGCCATGAGAGACTATGGACTCTGAGAAACAAACTGAGGGTTCTAGAGGGGAGGGGGGTGGGGGGATGGGTTAGCCTGGTGATGGGTATTAAAGAGGGCACGTATTGAATGGAGCACTGGGTGTTATATGCAAACAATGAATCATGGAACCCTACATCAAAAACTGATGATGTGATGTATGGTGATTAACATAACATAAAATTAAAAAAAAAAAAAAAAAACCACGCACTGGTTTGGCCAGATGTGATTTTTGGAGTGCTCCTATGTGAGGAGGTGGGCTAGCACAGACCCTGCTTCCTTCCTGTGCTTCTCCCTGGGCAAGGTCACTCCTCAGCGGGGATGAGAGGATGCATGTGTGCACTCCCCTTCTTAGGTCATGTAGGGAACACACACGTCCAGGCATGTGGTGCACCACGCTCACACTGCACCGGGCAGCACGCAGTGGCTGCAAGCTCCTGCCGTTCACTACACACCATTCTTGTTACGTGGTTTTTTTTTAAATTTGTTTTGGTGTTTTTTTGTTTTTTTTTTTTCTAATCTCCATTTTATCCCAGAGTACAGAGCTGCTGCACCATCTGCCAACGTGCCGGTGTTGAGTAGGAAAGGAAGATACCGTGAAGCAAGGTTGCTTGGCGGCTGGGGATGGGCCTGCCTGGCTTCACAAAACTTGGCCACGTGACTTTGGGCGAATTCCTTAAGTTGAGCTAACTTTGCACCAGTGCCTGCATCTCTAAAATGGGGATGAGTGCAGTATCTAACTCACAAGAGTGTTGGAAGTCAATGAGTTGATCAATGGAAAGTGCTTAGAATGGCTTCTGGCACAGAAGAGTTCGATAAGCATCTGACATCCTGACGGTGATGGTGGTCATGCTGGTATGAATAGATGTATCCTAGCGTCTAAGAATTCGGAGCTGAGTGGGAGTCCCTTCGTAGGTCACCCTCAGAACACATAGTACCTCCTGCGCCAAGTGAATGATGGCAATTCCATGTGATCACTAAAGTCCTTTTGGGCTTTTTCTTACAGGGTTGGGTTTGAAGATTGTAGAAGTTTATAGGTGGTTGCCAATCTGTCTAGAGGAAATACAGCGTTTCAGTTGCATTGTTTCAACTTCTTGATTCTCCTACACATAACCAACAAGGTTGTTTTGCCTTGACAGTGAAATTGCACCCTTGTTGCTTTAGCAGCCCCTAGGATAGTGTTAGAAGGTGGACCGGCGCCCTTTAGTGATGCCATCTGTAAGCTGAAGCAACAGGAAATACGCGGCACTGCAGGAACCAAACAATTACCCAACTGTTTTGGAGGCAGTTGAGAGCCATTCTGCCAGGTACCACTGACCAAGTGTATGGTGCAGGCCAGGAACAGAAAGCAAGTTAAAATGCCTACGCTCATGGTTTTCCATGTTGATAGGGGTGCATGTTCAGAAGGGAGGACGATTCTAGCATCCGAGCCCACGTCTAAAGTCAGTACTCATAGACTAGTTCCTGATCCAGAGGAAACGTCGTCCCCCTGCCCCTGGCTATGGGGCTCCTTGCAGTGTGTTGCTGAAGGAAGGAAGGTGAGAGAAGGTGGCTGGCGAAGGGCCGCTCATCCTCCTTACGGAGATGTAATTGAGAGTGTGTGACTGTTGTCCCCTCCCATCAGTGTTCTCTTTCTGGACTCAGTTAAAGAGCACTGCTTTTTTTAAAGTAGCTTCTTGATTACATTAGCACATGAGTATACAGCAACGGACAGTGTTTTGGCTTAAAGAGAAAGAAGAGAGCCTTGGGGAGGCCCTTTATTATGGGGATAGTTAGAATTGAATCCTGGTATCTGACTGGGTCTGGTCTTGCCCCATGGGTGGAGTAAGCAGCGGTTCCCCTAAATAGCTTTGTATCAGAATCCCTGAGGGACCCACTTTCCTCCCTACCTCCTCCATCCCCCCAACCCGAATCAGAATCTCACAGGTGGAACCAAATCATTTTTTCTAAAGATCTACAAGAGATTCAGAAAGGAGCAAAGTCTTTGGACCAGTGTTTAGGAAACTTGTGGATTAGAGGAGTATCGCTCCACTTCTTAATCCCTGTTTGGTTACCTTTGACATCTCAGCATGAATTAAGGATCTGAGGGTGGGTTTCGATCGAGGAAAGAAGTTACAGAATGTGAAAGTCCGTTCGGAGGTAGAGGACCTTCCAGCATGGTGTTCAACCCTGCCTGCTTGTGAGAATCCTTGGGAGGGTTTCAGATGGCCCGGGTCTCACCTGCAGACCTCGAGTTAATCCGCCGATGCTCAGGTGTTGATGTTTATTACACTGCCCGGGGCTCATCAGTCTGAGCCAGAGTTGAGAACTTCATGGAAACCACCTGTGTGACCAGGTACTTGATCCTCGTCTGTGTCAACAGCAGAGTTTTCTACTCTTCTCTGCGTGAGGAGTGTGGCAGAGAGCCTGCAGGTAGTGAGGCGTGACCAGGAGGAAGCTGCGTATGTAGGTCCTTTAGAACCATGGTGGACGGACTTAAAGGCAAATGGTTTCTGAGCCTGCCTGGCTCCTGCCCCCAATGATATTGGAAGCCAGAGGAGGGGCACCTATAGCCAAAAATGACGGAGATTATTTAGGTCTTCTGTATTCCCAGAATTAGAGAATAAAATGCCTCATGATTGATGACCTGCTTTTATTGAGAAGAGCAAGTACCCAGAGTACTTAGAATTATGGGATGTCTTTTAGGAAATGCCTTGCACCTAGTAGCAGAGGGAGTGCAGGGGTGGGATTGGGATCCCAGTGACTTCTCTGATGAGAAGAATAGCTATTAGCTGGTAGGGTGGCTGAGCTTGTGTTTGCTGACAGATGATGGAGGACATATTAGCAGAGATGTGTGAACTACTTAGAGTCTAGCTGCATTAGTATGAATGTGTGGTACCAGTCTTCTGTTAGGATGTTAGGGATCAATATCTGCTCACTCCAGTTCTGCTTCCCCACTGGGTCACGGGGCTCCTAGAGTTTTATTCCATTTGTCATTGCACGTATCGATCTGTCGTAATTACCTGGTGTGTATGAACTCTTAACTCAGCAATCCAAAGCAGAGATTTTTCTTCCTGTTTGTGTGAGGTTGTCATTGCCAGAACTCTGTTCGTTTTATTTCCTTATTTATAGAGCCCCTTGTATCTTATTTTGCAGAGTAGGTGTTTATGAAATGCATAGGATGATGAAGACTTCCCTTCTTTGAAGTTGGAGGTCAAATCTATCACAGGGACTCTTTTTTTCAGCATCTTTAGTATTAGGACCCCCAGCCTGGGCTAGAAACTAATCTCAGAAGGCAGCCGTTCCACTGTTTGAAACTCTTAGATTTGGGTGGACAGCTCTCTCCCCTCAATCCCACCCTAGGGCTTATCTCCTGGAGCAGCCACCAGAACAGACGGCTCTGGGAACGCCCATTTAGTCCTGTCTTCTCCAGCTAAACCCTTCTGGTCTGGCTCACATTCCCTGTGCAGCAGCAGCTCATTCTGATTGACGTCTGACTATATTCTAGACTTGGAATATAGCCCCAGGAACTGTGGCCTCTGTAATTTAGCCAGGAGTACAGATCTTGACTGACGAGAGGAGGAGACCATGGCCATCTCCTGTTCTCCTAGAACCTAAATCTTCAGGGGCTGCATTAATAGAAATTTACTAATAGCTTCTTGCTGTGGTGGTTGATAATGAGTCAACCAAAACACTCTAATGCTTCTTACCTGCCCTGTGGTCACAGATGATCACAGATGATCACAGTTTGGTGTAATACCCTTGGGAGGTGTGTTTTGGACCCTGTCCAGATCACAGAGCTAAGTGGTAGGGTCTGTGTTGACACCCAGCTTTTCCTACTTTATAGTGCTCTTTCCTCTCTCAGTTGGGCTGATGAGGCAATATTTTTAGAACTAATCGAAGATGTCTTTGAGTGGCTTAAATAACAATTTATTTCTCACAGTCCTGGAGGCTGGGAAGTCCAAGACCAAGTTGCCAGGGGATGGGGTGTATTTTCCCTGATCATTGGTTAAATTGTCAACGTTGAAAGCCTAAGAAATACAATGATAGTATCCAATAAAGACCTCTCTTCGTGGGAGCATCATTATGAAGTCCGTGGAATGAAGTGCTAGTAATGTGATAAAAAATAGTAATAAAACTGATTTTCAGCACAGTTAAAAAAAAAAAAAAAAAGACATCTTTACTGTCATGGTAGTCAATAACCAACATGACTTTTTCCACAAGATGTGGAGTTTCTCACTTAGATCTGTAAGAAAAGAAGAGTTGGGTTACCCTTGAAGTCATCTAGAAGACCCTTTGAAACTTCAGGAAACTAGTGAATTCTTCCCAGCATCGCACAGCCCCATCCTATGGGTCATCAGTCGCTTGCTCCATCAATACTAGTATGCTGTCCTTCTTCAACCAGGGATGCTAGAGCTGAATTTGGGCTTCCCCCTTGAGGATAGGCCTCTTCCTCAGATTGGTCTATGGGAGCCTCCCCCAAGCTGGGAGGTGGGGTAGGGGTGTGAAAGGCCCAACTTGGGAATAACACTACATGGTTCCCTTTCTCCCTTTGTGCCCTTTCCCCAGTCTGCCTCTCCTGGTTCCCCTCAACAGGTGGACTTCCTTACTTTGTGTCCTGATTTCTCTCTGTCCATGGTTTATAGTGAAATTGATGTCTACACCCCCAGGCCTGGCTCTTGATTTCTGAAAGAAAAGTTAAACTATAAAAAATTCCTTTCTCCACGCCAGCAGACAGGATTTCAAGACAATTACCATGCTAGGAACTCAGAAATCTTATTTTGATAGTCAAAAGCTGAACTTTGGCACTTTGTCTTCGCCTTCCCGTTCTAATTATCCTAATCCTCTGGAGACAAATTAATGCCTTGAGTTGAAGGAGAATGCCATGTTTAGAAGAAATGTAGAAAAGTGTATTAATGTATCTCAAAAATATCCATACTTTGGTATGCATGCTAATGTTTCCTAAGATCATAAGGGCTATGTAAGTTATTACTTGTCGTTGTAGCACTAACTCAGTTTTATAGCTTTGTCAGTGGAATCACAGAGGGATGTGAATCTGGGTACCCTAATTCCAACCTTGTGCCTTTGGCCACTTTGGTGTATGGTCTCCCTGGAAAAGATGACTCCTAGGGTTCTGGCTTCAGAAAATGTGTAGAAGGAACTTCTGTGCAGAAACCAGGAAGTCAAGGAGGGATACTCTAGGGTGTTGGAAATGAGTTTATTTGGGAACTGTTTCATTCACGATCCCTCACCCCACCCTCTCCTGACATCGAAATAGAGTTGTCAAGCTGAATTGATGGAGTTGAGAGAGGCTGGCCTCCAGATGGTATTTGAAGCCTTGGGAATGGATGATGTCCTCTTGGGAGAGAGTTTTGGGGAGGAGGAAATTTCGCAGATCTAACCCTGAGTGGACTTAGCATTTAAAGGTCTGCTAGAGGAAGAAGCACCTGTCAGGTGATGGGAGTGGTGCCTCCTTTCTGAGGGCAGTTGGAGATGTACGATTTCTGTTGGACATGGATGGGGTGGGGGGCATGGAGTACCCCTGCGTTGACTGTCTGGAGCACCCTGCGGTATGCAGGGCAGTCCTGGGTGTCTAAGAATTGCCTCCTGTTGTTCCACCTCATATGCCCAAAATGATCTTCAGCATTCTTTGTAACTCTCCCATTTGTGCTACACTTCAGTTTTTAGGCCTTTTTTTGGGTCTCCCTTACCTAATGGCTCCACACCAAAACAAAGAGTGTTGAAGGGCGGGCTTTAATATTTCCCCTGTTGAGAGCTGAGGCCTTGAGGGGCTTGGCCAAAGTCTTCAGACTTGTATGCGACAGGCTGGTGCTAGAACCCACTCTCCTCACCCACCGTGGGGCTCTTGCTGTTCTCCTCTTCTGTGCCTCTGGATGGCTTGAGTCTGGAGAGCTGGGTTTCCAGCTGAACTCCCACAGGGGTGCTGGGCTCGCACGGATTCGTTGGTTCCATCCGATGGGAAGTTGTCATGGCTGCTACCTACATGCAGCCATGACCGTGTCCACAGAGAGGCTGTGTGAGCTGCCATGTGGGACCCTGGGTTGCTGCTCTGTGGATGGTCCCAGAACAGGTGAGAATTCAACGTTGCTGGATTCCCACGTATATACTCTAAGTGCAGAGCCAGAGGTGGATTTCAGGCAGATACATTCTTTGCCTTTCCCTGTTCTTAGCATTTCTTTCATACTTGGTATTCCCCGTTTGCAGGTAGGTGGGTGACTTCTTGGGGGGGCGGGGCATAAGATGGGAGCTATGGGAATGCCCTGGGTATCGGTTTCTGCCCTCGAGATAACAGCTCTTTAAATTCTCCGGGTAGACAAGTGTCTATATGATATTAGATGCTGTCCAAAAAAAATCTCCTGCCTAAAATATTCCTCTCCCTGGCCTATCCCTTTATATAAAGTGTTACCTTTCTTCTCAGCTGAGCCAGAAACTTTTATTTACTTGACAGAACAGAAGCAGGGGGAGTGGGAGAGGGAGAAGCAGGCTCCCTGCTGAGCAAGGGGCCCCATGCAGGGCTCCATCCCAGGACCCCGGGATCATGACCTGAACTGAAGGCAGACTAAAAACCAACTGAGCCACCCAGATGCCCCATGAGCCAGAAACTTTTTTAAAATATACATCCTATCTGCGAGAACATCATACATGTCACACTTTTAAAATGCATCTTGGTCTCTGGGCTCTGATTCCTGTCCCCGCTGCCTGAGTTTAGGGCCTCATCCTTCATGTGGGTCTCTGCCGCGGGCTCTGAACCGCTCTGTCATGACCACGCTTTGCTCCGCAGTCCGTCCTCTGCGTCGCTGGGGAGGCGGGGGTGCTTGTGTGCGTTTGCTTTAAGGGAAAGGATCTCTGGGTCTCTGGATGTTAAAGTGCTGGCAGGGAGGAGGCAGTCTTGAGGGGATGGGGGGCTGAGTATGGGAACAGAGCAAGGTGATAACAGGTGGAGGGGAGTGCCGGATGGCGGGAATGGGACCTAGGGCTCAGAGGGTGGAATTGACCTCTGGGGCGAAGGCAGGATCCTCCTGTTAGAGAAGGGGAGGAGGAAGCCAGATGCTGGTGAAGCAGGACGGTTGGTAGATGCGGTGGCAGGGAGTTGAACTGTTCTAGGCTTTTCCCCTCGATTTGCAAGATTCCTATTAGCATGTGGCAGATACATGTTGGGTGAATAATGCATGGATTCCCTACATGTCTCTCACAATGGCAGTGTCCCCCAGAAAATGGCTGGGATGGGAATAAGTCACATGTGTTTGGGGTGAAGACCCCCTGAATGTGCAGGGTAAGCTGGGGGCTAATGCGCAGTCGCTGCAGAGGCAGGTGGGTGACCAGATGACAGGACTGTGTGTCTTGTGGGACAGGTGACAAGAGAGGATGGCCAGCGTGCTGTGGCAGGTCAACTTGGGAGCTGGAGTGGTGAAGACAGTCTTCAGTGTGCTGTCCTCATGGACCTGGCACCTCTTTGACCTCTGCCCTGGTCAGTGGCCAAAACCTGCCTCTCCCCCGGGTTCCCTTGCCCCATCACCAGGGCAGTGGAGCATGTAAGAGAATCTGACGTTGTCAGCTGCAAGGATCCTTAGGTGATTTGGGTCCAACTCGTTTATTTCACAGAGGAGGAAACTGAGTGCCAAAGGGGAGCAGGGACTTGTTAGGCCCTGCCCTGAATTTGTGCTGAGGCCCCCAGGGTCCCCAGCCCCCTCACTGCAGTGCCCCTCCTAACCATCTGCAGAAAGGCCATCCCCCTGAGCCCAGTCAGACCCCCTTGGTTCTGCTCAGAGTGTATCTTGATGCAAACTGATGAAGACCTCAGGCCCAAAACCCCTTCTGCCTTGGCCAAGATGGGCATCACATTGAGTGAAGTAGTTTGGGAGACGTTCTTCAAAGCAATGCCCGGCTGAATGCTGGCCTCGAAGGGGCAGGACCACAGAGCGAGTGATTGGTGAAGAGCGGGGTCTGTCCTGAAGAGAAGGATAGCACCTTTGGGAGCAACATAGAGTGTCCCATGGGAGAAGGGCAGGTGCGGTGGGGTTCTGGAAGGATCTGGAGAGACAGGAGGGTAGCAGAGGCAGATTTGAGCCCTGAGCAGTTTGTACTCTTTGTAGGCTAGCAGCAGCTCCTCAGCCTGTCTTTTACAAACTCTACTGGAAAATATTAAGCACTGTAATTTTTTTTTTTTTTACAAGTTCAATTATGTAGTGGGTTACAGTTCCTCCACTAACTCCTTGAGAATAGTGTATTTTCAGATTGCCGCCTTTGATTTAGTAATAGGCATTTAAGGTTCCTCCATGTCTTTTCATGGCTTGCTGGCTCATTTGTTTTTAGAGCTGAATAATATTGTGTCGATATACCACAGTTTATCCCTCCCCTTGCTGAAGGACATCTTGTTTGCTCCCAGGTTTTGGCAGTTATGAATAAAGCTGCTAATAAACACCCATGTGCAGATTGTGTGGATATGTTTTCAGCATCTTTGAAAAGAATATGCAGAGAAATATACTACATGCAAGGAATGTAAAGTTCTTTACAGCTTATGGAAAGAGTAAAAAGGATGTAGGTGTCACCATGCAAAAGGATATGAGTGACTAGGGAAAACACTCTCTTCACCCAGCCCACTTGAACTCCTATTTGAGGTCAGATTCAAGAAACAAAGGAAGTGCCTGAACAGTCATAATGAAATCGCCAAATGGGATTCTCTGTTAAGGAGTGGTTGGATTTTTCGAAATTTCTCTAAGCAAGTAAAATTTAATGTTAACTGGCATTTCTAGGAATCAGGAAATTCAAATGTGTTTGTTTACTGGGAAGGAGTATGACAATTTGATAGACATTTGAAATGAAAGGTATTCAATTTGCCCAATAAAACACCCTTAGAGTTAGGGGACTTCTGTTCTAGCTTGGTTGCTTTAAAAAGTCCCCAAACATCTTATTGGGGGAATAAAGTGATTGGAATTTTTCCTAAATAGTAGGCTATGTCCCATCCTTTGACAGAACAGCTTTTGATAGGCACTGAAAATCCATTTTACTTCAAGCTTCACAAAGCTGTTTATAACCCGAGAAAAATTAAAAATGTCCACACAAAATCTTGCACATGACTATTTATATTTACTCATAATGGCCAAAAAGTGGCAACAACCCCAACGTCCATCAACTGAAAAATGGATAAACACGAGGGATATCCATAAAATGAAATACCTCTCTCTCTCAGCTGTACATCATACTACATGAAAGAAGCCAGTCAAAAGATCATGTGATTGCATCTGTATGAAAGGCCAGAATTGGCATCTAGAGAGACTAGATTAGCAAATGTGTTGGGGCGGGGTGCCAGGGACTGGTAGTGGGCACAGGGCAGCTTTCTGAGGTGATGAAAATGTTCTGACATTGATTTGGGTGATGGTCGCACAACTCTGAACTTAACACTATTGTACACTCAAAATGGGTGAATTGTATGGTATTTGAGTTACATCTCAATAAAACTTACCCCCCCGTAATAAAAGTGGTAGCAGAGTTAGAGGTGCTATTTTAGAGAAGGTGGACAGAAACTAAATTTCCTAGATGGTATCATTTGAATCCAGACTAGATAAAATAAGGTTGAGACAGGTGGGATGTGGGCATGGAAGCAGTTGTGAATAATAATCTGTCGTAAAGAATCCCACAAAAGATTAGTGTTTCAGTAGGTATGCATTACCCCGAGAAGAATTCAGAACCACACATGCTAACCAATATGCCTGTATATCTATTTTATTATTTAAAAGATGGTTTTTCCAAATCATAAACTAATCTTTAAGCTTTATTAAATCTAAAGTGAGGACTTAAAAAGAAAACCTTTAGGTCCTGGGTTCATATAGGACTAGGTCAGGTTTGTTATATATCTTGGTGGCATTGACAGTCCAACACAGCAAGGAAATAAAGCAAAAAGAGAATGGGATTAAAGAAACATCTGGGGCACCTGGGTAGCTCAGTCGATTAAGCTTCCAGCTCTTGGATTCAGCTCAGGCTATGGTCGAGGAGTCGTGGGATGGAGCCCCATGCTGGGCGCTCCACAGGCTTCACACTGGGCAAGGGGTCTGCTTGGAATGCTCTCTTAAAAACTAAAAAAAAAAAAATCTAAGCAATTGGGTTGCAGGTTGCACAACTCTCTGATCTTGCTTTCCTGGGTCTGGAGGATTGGCCCACTGCCTGACACCTCGCCTCTGGCCCTTTCTCTGTTCCTTTCTCTGTTCCTTTCCCACCAGTCAGGAAACCAAAACAGGGCTCAGCAAAATGCGCCATGAAGTTGTGGTTGCTTAGCTGGTTGATGAGGTTAGCTTCCCAGTTTGGCCTTGGAGCCTGTGGGATGCCAGGAGATCAGGACTAGAGAGCCCTGGGGGGTGGGGGGGGGGTGCTGGCAAGAATCTTGATATGTTCCAGGTCAGCGTTTGACAAACACAAGGAGGACTCCAATCACAGTGCTCACAGCAGAGAGCATCTAGGAGGATCTGATGCTCTTAGCAGGAGCAGTTTCCTTCAGTGGGCAGCACAGAGAGGGGGAGCCTTGTGAGCTGCAAGAGGGCTCTGGGAGATGAGCTACCAAAGTGTAACTTCAAGAAATTGTACCTCCCATGAAGTCCAGCGTCCCTTACCCTGGGCACACCTGCTGCTCCAGGAGAATATTTCTTACTATAAAACCTAAAACTATGGATTTTGCTTAGTGACACTAAGCACTGAAAGAAAAAAAAAACCCCTTGGGGTTTTACAATTGAGGGACTTAAAGGGAAAGTCCAAAAAGGTTTTAAAGATAAACAGGAGGGATTAATTCTGGCCCTGGGAATATTTGAGGATTGCTTTAATTACGTTACCCAGCCCCCCAAAGCTTCAGAACCCAAAATCTTTCCGAAGGAGTGGTCAATCATCTACATTAAAACAGTCCCTGTTTCATAGGGAGTCATTGTTGAATTTTTTAGAAAAGGGGGAGTTTGTTATGACAGGGATTCTTTATCACCCAGAGGACAAGGTCGTTACATAATTACGTTTGTACCCCCAAATTGCTGTGACAAAGAAGACCAGGAAAAGCTTTTCTAAGACTTCGGTTCAGCTCTTTGATCTCTGTCCGATGAACCCACTGCACAGCAGATTCCCATCTCTGGACCTGTAAGTCTAGGTCAAGGTTAGGGCTGTTAAGGTTGATGTAGAACACAGCCCTTGCGGGGGCGGGGGGGGTCTTTCCCCAGCATCTCTGGTCTCTCTGAGGTCTCCTTTAGCCTTAGGCTGTCGATCTCTTGTAGGTATTTTAGCACAAGCCCTGCCTTTTGTTTTAGGTGTGCTAGATGTCCCTTTCTTGAGTGTCAGCCCCTCATGGGAGCAATTTCACGTACATAATTAGAAACAAGCTCAAGATTTTACCCCCTGTGGGTGAGCAGTAAAGAATCGCCATGTGACTGGTGGGCAGGCGAGTCCCCCTTGTCATGTCCTTTCTCCTCCCCTTCTTAATGCTGAGAGGGTTGTAGGCACTCAAGTCAGACTTCATTCCACTTCTGGGGTCCCTGTCCTTGTTGACTTACCACCCATGCCCAAGGGCGCTTGGGCTGTAACCTGTGGAAAGTACTTGGTGCCACGTTCTCAGCTGGGCTTGGCAGTGGAGGGTGGAGGAGCAACATTGGGCTCTGTGAAGGAAACCTTGGCTTTAGATAAATCATTTATACTTTGTACTGGTTATTGTGCCTGCAAGGTAGGGGGAGGAATGTTACCTGACCTGCCTCACAGTGCCAGCAAAATGCTAAATGGAACTTTCAGATGAGACCGTGTAGTCAGCTAGAATTGATATTGATTACTGTGAATTTTGATGATGTGTGTAACTTAGGTCTTCTATTTTATTGCTAACTCCTGGCTGCTTATATCTGTGCTATATAAAAAGGTACTTGATAGGGGGCAGGGAGGTTCCTATTGATTGATAGGAACTGTCTGTTAGAACCGAGATCTTGGTTACTCTGTTTCCCAGCCCAAGTAATGAAAGATCTGTGATCTCTCAAGAAGGCAGTCTATTATTGGCCTGAGGCTGGTATTAGAGAAGTTCAAGGCTTGACGTAAGTATGGTTTTCTCATCAATTGAAATAGTTTCATCCATTTGCAAGTTTAAAATCTCAAGGAGTGGATGCAGGTAAGGAGGAAGTCTTGGCCAACCTCAGAGCCCCGAATACTGTGAGGAGGGGGTTGGTACACATACATATCGGTGGGATTTCCCAGATGGTGCACATCTAAGACCATATCAGAGGCCTATGTGTAGAGAGAAGAGAGGAGTAGCTCTACAACTTGAGTTTTGCTAGAGGTGTTTCCGAGAGTCAGCAAATTTTCCTGACAGCCTAATGATTGATTGATTGGCTTTCCATTATTAAGTTTTTTCTAGCCCATTAAAATGAGTCTTTGTTTTGAGGATTCAAATGTGTTTAGAGACCTGATGGGTATAATTCATTTCTATCTCAGAATCCAGACTTGGGACATTGTGCCAAAGAGATCATGAATGTAAGAGTGCTGTTTATAAATAGAGTCCCCATTCAGTGTATATTTGCTGAGCACAACAGTTATGTGAATTATCCACTAAGCCACAGGGTTGGTTCTGTATTCACTTGGACACCTCCCATCTGAAGCAGGTGTTTTCATGAAGCAACCCCTCCTGTGGTTGGGCACACGATGTGTTTGAGGGCCCTGGTGTGGCTGAAGGGGAGAGCATCCCTGGATGGGATGTCCAGGAGGGGCTCTGCAGCTCAGAGTGGCTTTCAACAAATCATGTGGTGTCTTTTCCCCATTTCCTCCATAGGAGAAGGAATATGGTAGGAGCACTTATTTCCAGCTGGCTTGGAGAGGCGGCTGGGGGGCATGCCACGGGGGGTGGGATTTGAATGCGAGGCTGAGGGAAACAGATGGAGAAGGAAGAATTCTGTGTGAAGGAAAGGTGGCAAGGAGGATGAAGGGTGTGTGGCTGAGTGTGGGAGAGCAGGGATGGTGCCGCTGGACCAGAGCTGCTGAGATGGTTACGGTGGCACCGAGGACAGCTTCCTGACGGCTTGCAGTCCTCCGTATTCACTCTGCCCAGGTGATGGTTGAAGCTCATGGGGTCGAGCTGATTCACCAGCCCCCAGGATGTCTCAGAATTTTTGCAGCTTGAAACCCCTGGTTTCCTGGTCTCACACTTCTCACAAGCCTGTACGTACAAGTCTGTTGCGGTGGCATCTTGGTGAGGCTCGATGGTGTGGAGCCCTGTGGGACTTGTGCCTCAAACCCAGCTGGGCGGCTGCTCCCTGTGGCACCTGGACTTGAGCCAGCTGAGGAAAGCCTTAGGTCAAGTGGTTGCCTTTCCTGTGCCACGTTCTCTCTCACCTCCTGCTTCTGTCCTGTCTCCTTGGACTGTGTGAGTCAAGTAACTAAAAGCTGGAAGCAGGAAGTTGGGGGGGGTGTGAGGGGTAGAAGCTAGAAAAGAGGATGGTGAGTTGGAATGGACAGAGAACTTCAGTCTGGTCTTCTGTAACCTAGAGCCTGTTATGGAAATGGTTCACGTGTCTCTTGCTTGAGGTCCTGGCCACTTCAGAGATTATGTTCTTTTGCCATACTGTATGATGTCCAAAACACCTACGTTGGAAAAGCAAAATGCTGCCCTTTGTTTTCCAATTCTGTGTTCTTTAAAAACCCCGAACAGGCCCTCCTTGCTGACCTAGGGATCCCCACTGAAGGGAAAAAACTGGAAAGCTCTTACCCTTCAGATCTAGTACCAGAACATGGACGTTGACCTTCGAACTCCCACGTGCTAGCTTCCCAGTTTTGCTACTGATCTCTCGGTGGACTTCTGCCCTCAAGAGAGGCATGAATCCTCTAACCCATATCAAATCCCCTATGTGGGATCTCTTAGAGCGCTCTACTGCATTCATCTGGGGAAGCCTCTGATCTGGTCAGGTTTGTAATTTTTACGGGAAGACAGAGAAAACAAGTTGCAAGTACTTTCTTTGACCTGAGCTTCCCTTATTCCGTTATCACATCTTTTTCTTAGAAGCTTTGTAGTTGGACTTAATTGTTGCTTAGCCTCTGATGCATTTTCAAATTTGCACCTGCACAATTCCCCTTCCGGCACCGGCCTCTGGAACTCTTGCACTTAATGGCCAGAATATGGAGTCATCCATGAGATTTCTAAGAGCCTTAGCTGCCCTGTGTTTCAGGTCTATGGATTTGTGCCTGGAAGTAGGAGCTTTTAAGCTATGTGGGCAAAACTCTATGTAGGTTGAACGTTTATTTTTGGAATCAAAGCAAAATCAGTCTAAGATGATATTCATAATCATCAAGGTACATAATTTAAGCATAAATATTACACTGCTGACATGAATGACCACAGTTGGCAGTACCTTCCCATAGCCAAACTGAGTTCTCTCTTCACCTACAGTATCTATTCATCAGGACATAGTTACTGAACGGCCGGGTGCCCAGACTCTGGTTTGTCCACAGTATGTCCTACAGTTCCCACAGTGCTGAGCACCCACAGTGTGCTTGTTTTGGTTAAATGGTGTCATTAGCTGGGGTGAACTACAATACACACGTGGTTGTACCTTCTTGTACCAAGTAAGCTTCCCTTTTCAAACTATTTCATTTAGTTCTGGAAACTTGTTTCTCAGGGAACACACACATTCTAGTAGATTGAGCTACATGGTTTTTCGTGAGTCCAGCTGGCCCCTGAAGCGAGGTTCCCACAGTGCTGAGCACCTGTCCTGTTTCCCCACCAGTACCAGTCCTGAATGTCTCCTACCTGAAGGATTGAAGATACCCTCTCTAGGCCAGAGGGCTGGGGTTGCTTGTGTTTACAGATGGAAGGGTATGGAGAACACATACCCAGGGAGCCGGAGCAGGGGTGGAGGGCTGGGTCAATATACACAGTCTCTCTCGAGCCAGCCCCTTATGCTACAGAGCAGATACCCCAAATAACCAAGGCAGGTTCTGCTTTAGGTCTAGGAGTTAGGATTTCATGGCCAAGAAAGAGAATCCCAAAATGTCAAAGCAGCAGTGGGCTGGAGAAATCTCATCCAGTGGTTCTCAGGGTGCTCAGATGGGCGTCACCTAGGAACTTGTGAGGAAGTACATCTGAAAATATTTGCATTCTCAAGGGACAGTATTGGCCTACTGAGGGCAATGGGATGCAAACTGTGAGTGTGTCATTCAAATTCTGGTAGGCTTCCATTGCCAGGCCTGGAAGTTTATACGCCAGCTTTATGGCTGAAGCTATTTTCCAGTGGAGAGAACCTTGCCCCATATCCTAGGGTTCTCTGAAATCTGCCCCCCACCTCGCTTAATACAGGTACAGATAATGGTGTTTGTGACCGGCCTTTGGAAAACAGAGGGTCTAATGAAATGTAAACGTGGTCTCCTTAAAGGTTCGTGTCACTAATGCTGTAGAAAGAGGCCTGATTTTGCAATTAGGCACAGGAAAAAAAAAAAAAAAAGATGGAAAAGATGATTAGGTGTTTTAAACCTTTTTTGTTCCACGTAAGCATTGAAATGTATCAAGTGTAATATATACAATTACAGAAGAAACAGATTATCTTGAAAGGTATCTCAATATTTTGGGGAATTGATATAGCAGACATGAAGGATTGTTTATTAATGTTCGTGGCAGATCTAATAACTACCATTGCAATGATGGGTGTAAAAATTGAGCTGCAGCAGCTGTGATAGGGTGTCAAAGCCACAGGGTCTGCTAACGCTGTTTTGCTCTATTCTCAACTGAAGGAAATGTCAAAGTTCTTAGAATTCAGTAAAACTGAGGGTATGGTTTTTAGTGCATCGAAGTTCATGGGTCTCCGAATTCTATGCAGTGGACCCAGGGTCAAGTACCCCTGACGTAGGAGGTGGTATGGAACTGTTTACTCTTCCCAACTGCAGGCATTAGCAGGCACCAGCGTGTGCTTTGTATTTTTCTAACACGCAGAGCTGACTACTCTGCACTGTGATTTTAACTGTGTGGGCGTCAACAACGTAAATCCAGTTAATGAGGAGACCCTGCTTTGGTTTCTGGGTGACTTACCGTAAGCCGTTTGCCAGAGTACTGGAATTAAATGTAAAGGCTTCCATTGTCTGCCCCCGGGAAGGATGGTTAAGGACTCTGTTAAGCCTCTTAAAGCTAATCTTTGTTTTAAGTTTAGTGTTACACTGTATTAGGCTGATATTGATAGAAGTAAGTTACAGGGTATTAGAGTTGCTGCTAGTACCTGAACATGTTTATATAGTGACCCATTTAATTAAGCTGTCCCGTCTATAGCAGTGGTTCTTAACCTTAGCAGGACTAATGCAGCAGAAAAGAGAATCACATGTGGAATCAAACAAAAAAATACCCAGGCCCCACTTCCGTAGATGGTGACCCAGTTGGTTTGATGTGGGATCCAGCTGAGGTCGTTTTCATAATCTCTGCTGTTGTTTCTAACATAGTCAGGGTTAGTGAACAAATGCTGGTTCTTTGCAAAATGTTGCCAAAGACCATGACTTGCCTGTTGGGATCTGATTGTCCTAAACTTCACCTCTTCCCTGAACACTGTGCTTTCCCACCTTCTGCACAGCCTGGCACCTCTGCCTGGATTGGGCTCTGGGAACAGATCATGAAGGGCCTGGAATGCTCAAGACGTGGTCTGCATCCTTCAGGCCACAGTGTCTCCTGCAACGGTGCTGAGCAGGGCCTAGGCACGTTTGAATGAGTTTCTTAGAAATAGCGTTCCAGCAGCAATGAGGGGTGAATGGATCAAGTAGGCAGTAGAATTAGCACAAGATGAGCAGCTGGCGGGGGGGGCTCCAGGAGAGGGGGCGCTCCAGGAGAGGAGGGATGAGGAATAGGATCTGGGTCTAAATTACCCCATTTGCCTGATGGGGTAAAGGAGGGAAAGGAGTCAAGGGCCACTGCTAAGGTCCCTGCTCGTTGCCAAGTGGAGCGCCAAGCCAAACCGTCCACGCTGGGAGCAGGGTGGGGAGCTGGAGAGCCCTGGTTTGGACGCGCAGGCCTCTGGAACCCCGTGCAGCCTCCACGCGTACTTGTGCAGTGGGCCGCGGTGCCTGTGTTGGCTTCTCGGGAGCCATGTCCATGTGCCAGTTAGCGTCACGAGGGAAGAGGCGATCACCTTAGAGGCTGCCCGGAGAAGTGAGGGGAGATGCTGAAATGGGCCTCCACAGGTGCCCTAAATCTAAAAGATGAATGAAGAGAGCAATATCTATATACAGTCACAGACCTTGTATCTTCCTGGTAGCTTGGCAGAGGGGGTGTGCGGGACAGAGGAAGAGAACGGGCTTTAGACTGGGGTACTCACGTGCACCTCGCTTCAGGGGCCAGCTGGACTCATGAAAAACCATGTAGCTGAATCTACTAGAATGTGTGTGTGCCCTGAGAAACAAGTTTCCAGAACTAAATGAAATAGTTTGAAAAGGGAAGCTTACTTGGTACAAGAGGATACAACCACGTGTGTATTGTAGTTCACCCCAGCTAATGACACCATTTAACCAAAACAAGCTTATAAAATCGTAGAAAACCTCTGCTTTTGGTGCTCATCCTCCCGTAAGCCCCGGGGTTTCCGAGTTCCAAAATGTTTGACATCCGTAGGTAACCGTGGTTAATACAGAAGGCATCACACGGCCCAGCTCTGAGTGCAGGAGTAGCAGCAGGTCTTAGGGACCCTCTTCCAGCCCTTCATCTTAAGAGCAAAGAAGTGGGCACATTCCCACTTGCACTGAGGAGCCCCTCGCCTGTCTTCATTCTCCCTCTGTACCTGCTTATCTGCTGGTGAGGGCTGGGCTTGGTTACATTCCCTGAAGTTCTTTCTGTGTTCCTGTCACGTCGGAGAGGAGCTGCCTCTCTCGGGAACAGCCCGTAAGTGGAAGGGACAGATTCATCTTGCCGCTACCTATATCATGCTACACCTCGGAGGCTTATAAACAGACCTCGGCGCTCCACCAGCCGCTGTGAAACTGGAGTGGGGAAGGGATACTAGATGTTAAATGCGCTAAATACTTCTACGCTGTCAGAAGGTTCGATTTCATCTTTCCAAGGAGACACTTAGAACTTTAACTGCTAAATACGAGCTAAGCAGTTTCTCGTGAATATTTATGACGGCCTTCCTAAATGGCTTGGCTTGCGTTGTAGATGGTCCCTGAGCACGCGGCCCTACCTGCTGGAGGGGAGGGTGTGGTGGCATAAGAAATCCGTGCCTGATGGCAGAGGTGCCCAGGGATGCTCATCCACCCCCCTCCCTCTAGAAACCAGGGGTGCCTTGGGCCTATAGAGGGGTCATAGAATCTCTTGCTTGGAACTTTTTGGGCCAGCCCCTTGTCACAGCAGAATGTTCTCTCCACTGCCCCCACCTCGGGAAGAAGCCCTTAACTGTGGACTCAGAGGAATTGTGTGGCTCTGTTTTGAGTCCACATCTGCCCCACTAATTTTCTGTATCCTTCCTGCCTCACTTAACCTCCATCTAAACCTCTCTGTCCCCCCAGCCTTACTCTTAGCTCCCCACAGAACCCAGTTTGGTTGCCCCAACCTGATTCTGTCCACCTGACTTCACCTAACTTCTTCACTCTAGGGTTTTGATACCATTTTGTTTTAATAGAGTTGTGTGTTTGTAACACTAAACATTGTATTGTTTCTTTGTATTTGAGCTCTTAAAGACAGTAAACCGTGTTACTGTTGTCACTTTTTTAGTCAGCACTGCTTCTAAGGTTCATTTGAATTTTCTTAGCCTGTTTCCCAGTTATTAACTCTGTACATGGAACTGACACAAATATCTTTGTTGAACAAAAAATTTAAGATTTTTGTTTGTTTTAGAGAGAGCACATGCACATGAGCAGAGGAGAGGAACAGAGGGAGAGAATCTCAAGCAGACTCTGTGCTGAGTGCAGAGCCTGATGTGGGGCTCGATCCTACAACCCTGAGATCATGACCTGAGCCAAAACCAACGGATGCTTAACTGAACCACCCAGGTGCCCCCAAACAAAAATTAATTACAAATTTGTTGACTCCCCATTCTCTAGTGTAGTTTTTTTATTTTATTCATTTTTTTTTAAGATTTTGTTTGATAGAGTGAGAAGAGGGAACACAAGCAGGGGAAGTGGGAGAGGGAGAGGAAGGCTTCCCGCATAGCAGGGAGCCCAATGCGGGGCTCGATCCCAGGACCCGGAGATCATGACCTGAGCCCAAGGCAGCTGCTTAACGACTGAGCCACCCAGGCGCCCCTCTAGTTTTTTTAAACTGTAGTAGATAATCTGTGTGGTGATGAGGGTGCTGAAAATATAATTAGAGACCCAACAGACAGGCAAGAAACAGTAGATTGATGATCCCATTAGTGAACAGAATACATTCTACTGACACCCAAATTTTTGGATGATTTGTCATTAGAGGAGGAAATGATGGAGGGGCTTAATGATGTGTTCAGAGACAGGGTGTCCTTCCTACTGGGCCTTAGCCAGGCTTCTCCTCCGTCCTGTTGGGTAATGGCACTGTCGGGGGGCGGTGGGGGGGAGGGGGGCTTTAGCAGATGCTGCTCCCACCTCTTCCTTTTTTCTCAGAGAAAGCCTGAATCAGGCCAGTAGTTGAACCTGAGACTTAGTCTCCCACAGTCCCCTTCCCATGAACAAGCGTGGGAGGCTGAGCACAGGGCAGAGACCACCAAATTTGGTTTTGTGGGCAGTAAATCGCACAACTCTAGGGGGGTACCAGTTGCTGAGTGCAGCCTGTATGGACCACTATACATGATGGTCCTTGCTGGGGCTCTGGTCTTCCCACAGTCCAGCTGCTGGCCTGCCCATTCAGGCCCCTGCATCTGAGGTCAGCCATCATGGGGCTTGAGTTCTGGTGGGAGAGACGAGGGTGAGAAGAACACTGAGTGGGCGAGTAAACCGTTATTAAATTGTGTAGTGAATGCTGTGAAGGCAACACGGTCAGGGAAGAGCTTCTGAAGAAGCCACGTTTCAGCTAAGTCGTAAGCCAACTAGTGCTAAGGTCGTCTGATTCACATCTAATCTTATATGAAGGCTAGATTTGTTCCAGGGGCTAAGTTCATTAAGGGATGCTTTCTTACACAAGGAGTGTAATGGTAGTGACGTCCCAGCACAGCCCATTGGGAAATTGGGCAGACAGGTGAAAGCCTGTGTTTGAGTTTGGGCTTGGGCTGTCACCAGTTGAGAACTCCAAGCATGTTTTTTGGTTTCTCCAAGCTTTAGCTTTATCTTCTTTAAAGTGGGAAGACGGGCACCCAATAGTCTTATGAATCCTAAGCATGGGGTGCATGGCTAATAGTTTTGCATGCCATCCGAGCATGATGTAAATAGGCAGTAATTAATTGCACTGAAAAGCAGTAATGCAAGAACTGCCAAAGACAGAGTGTGATTGAGTACCAGGCATTAAGAGTTGTGAGACCAAATAAAAGAAAAAAGTTTGAGCTAGAAAAGCTTCAGGCAACTATAAAGTAGGAGGGGGTAAAGAAGCCCTGTGTGGCTAGAATGTAGCAAACGAAGGGAGGAGTGAGGGTGAAAAAGCTGGGCCTTGAAGGCAGCAGAGCTGGGCTCTCCGAGGGCAGAGAGGCCCACCGGAGTGCCGAAAGCTGGGGAGAGACGCGATCCAGTATTCGCACACAAAAGGTCACGTGAGGAGGCTGTGCTAAGAGAGGTGGGAGTGGACGTCAGAAAGCTGCCTTTGTCACGCCTGTCGGTTGTGGTGATATCCAGGACTGAGGTGTACAGAGAAGGGGACAGACTGCATTGGGAGATGATGCAATAGGACTTGCTAATGTGGAGCTTGAGGGGAAGTGAGGGACAATGATTCCTAGGTTTGTGGCTATCGTCGGGGAGTGGAGGCTGTTGCCACTTACACGGAGAAGGTACAGTAGGGGGGATGCGGACAGACGGTACCAGGAGCCCCGGGGATTCAAGGTTAAAGTGAGTGCCTGCCCTCCATGAGTTCTCAGTTCAGTGACTAGTGTGGGTGGACTGTGGCTGCTAGAACACGGGGCCACGTATGAGGACAGAGGTGCCACACAGATCCACAGGTGGGGCACTTGGCATTGCCTGTTCCAGCTGGGATGGTTGCTCTGGAGCTGTTCTGGGGCTTCTCTCCAGAGGCAGCTGGAACAGCGTCTCCCTGAGCATTCTGTGTATGTGTTGCTGTTTGGGAGGCCATAGGTGACCAATTATCCTCCACAGGAAACCCAAATAAGACAACATTTCAGCAGCATTTCTTAAAGTTCCCATAGTGTCTGGCTGATCAGCAGGGCTTTCCTTTAGTGGAGCAACCTTAGGTGCCTTAACAGCCATCTGCCTTCACTGTACTTCCCAGGGGGGCCCCCTCCAAAATGAGGAGGGGGTGGGGATCGACCTTGCTCAGGGAGCTGAAAGCTCTGCAGTGGTTTGGTGGGAAATGTTTGCAAGAGGTGGTTTAGCAATAGTTCTGCTTCTCGGGTATCAAAGAAGAGGATCCTGTGTGAAATGGGGGAGCAGCTGTGTGTGTGGGGGGGGTTGGTTGGTTGGTTGTCTATTGGTTGTCAGTGTTCTGCTTAGATGCTGAAGGGTGGCTAGGTGCCTTAGGATGCTGTGCTCTTGTCTGAGGCACAGGCCTTTGAGGGACCTTTCCTGTTGTGGCTATTGCATACTTCCCTGAAGACAGCCTGGACCTGAATAACAGCTGGATATGAAAGCCCTTGGCCATTGTTTTCTTTTTCTAAAGGGAATTTCACTGGACTTAAGAGAAAATAATTCATTGAAAAGCAAATTGACCTAAGTTGCCAGCTAAGTCCTTCCTATAATTGGGCTGAATGGAGCTATATATGGGTTATGTTTTTGAAGGATATTGGGTAGAATTCCATATTTAAAAACATCTAACCCCAAATCAGCCCTGAATAACCAGAATTTGAAATGGAGAGCTTTCCCCAACCAAACTTCCTATTAGGATTTTGGTGGTAGAATCCTCCAGTGTCAGAGACGGAGGAGATCCTTCGGGGAGTCCCAAGTCACAGCCTGTCCTCTAGAGGTAAAGAGACAGAAGCCCGGAGGAAAGAAATGACCCAGAGTCACACAGGTAAGATGATAGGACTGATATCAATATAAGGTGGAATGTGACAGTGTCTTAACAGTGGTACAAAGCCAATGATGTGGGCTTTAGAAGACGGGGAAATAGCCTGCTGGGCCACCTAAGGCAGGACGGAGTGGGCTTTGCATGGAGCAGGAGAGAAAGTCCATGGTGAAGGTGAGGTCAGGTAAAGGAAAACCACACATGGCAGGGCTGGGAAAGGGTGTGGTTTTAGAGACTGGTAGTCCAGTTCGGCTGAACTCCCATCATCCCACACAGTGTAGATGGGTATATGCTCTGCAACGTGGTGTGAAGGTTTACAAAGAGCCCACTGATGGCAGAACCAGGCAGGGCTCAGGCCAGGTCCTTAGACTAAAAGCCCAGTGTTTTGTCTGTAGCACTGGTCTGCCACACTTGTGAAGGGTTTTAGTGTTGGGGGCATGCGTTGTAGAGGGTTTCAAATGCTCAGCTAAGGGGTTCAGACTTGGTTCAACAAGCAATGTGCAGTTTGCTGTTCTGATTGGGAGAAACCTGATGAGAACTGTGCTTTGCACAATTGGGCAGGAGTGCGGGGATGCATCAGAGACCTGGGTACCTACCTCAAGGTGGCCATGAAGACAAGCAGGAGTTGGGCCTCCTAGTCATGAGGGACTGGGCTGGGAGGACCAAGGGTCAAATCAGTGAATGACCTTGTCCAAAGTCAGCTAGCTAATTACTGCAAATGAGGTTCAAGTTTGTATTTAATGCCTGTATTCTGGTTGCTAGCTGTTTGAGTTGGAAGCAAAGCTAATATACATAGAACAAGAGAGGGCTGTTGTCCATCATCCCTAAGGCCAGCTTATGGGCTGTGACCAAATAGCATATGTGTGTACCCATTGTGCACCTAGCCGGGCAATTAATTAGGGATGGGAGGGGCCGGTGTATGCAGAAGTGCAGGGGAACTACATAAAAATCTCCAATTAAAAATATTTGAGAATGGTCCAAGTTAGGGACGGTGTCAAAAGGTACTTGTTGGTCTGAGAAGAGGTATATTTACCTGACTTGAGCCTACATGTCAGTATCACATCTAATATCCATCAAAGAAGGCAGCAGTTAGCACTACTGGCCATTGCCCGCACTTCCTTATGTTCAAGAGCCTTGAACGTAAAGATTTGTTAAAACTTGGGGAGATTTACAACTCTTGACGATTTCTCGGCCATGTGCATGCGTTTTCATCAGAGCCTCAGAATTTGCCTCTACATCCTGCCGGTCTTGTTTCCCTGCCTTGATTCTGTCTCTTGAGTTTCTGACACTTTGTCGTCACGTAAGCCAGCCCCACTTCTTAAATTCCTGATGACTGACTTTGGAATAGCCTGCTAGCTCCGCAGGCTTTTCTGCCTCTTGCAGGAGCTGCTCCTTTCCTGAGCCCAGGGCCTGGGCTCATTTCCCACTGATGCACAGGGCGGTTCCCATCTTGACACTGCAGGTGAAAAGTGACACATGTCATGGGTCTGTGCCGCCTTATTTGTGCCGACCGTCCTGTGTTCTCTGTCTCCTCGCAGTCCAGTTTGGTGTGTATGTGCTGTTGCCGCAGGGAGCCAGGCAGCGCTTACCCCTGCCCCCCGCCCCTGCTGCTCTGGGTCACACTCTCCTAGCATCCTTATGTTTACTCCCAAGGAGCCGCCTTGAGTTCTTCGGACAGTCTCTACCTCTCCTTTCCATGTGACCCTCTGCTCAGCAGTAAGGCTCAGATGCATCCTGTGCTCATCAGTTAATTTTAGGTTGAATGTGGGGACCTGAAGCAAAACGTCAGGCCTGGGGGTGTGGCTCCTGCATTTCGGTTCCTGCGGTCATGGGGTGTGTTCTGAAGCTGGCGTCAGGCTGGGGTCTGTTTCAGAGGTTTACGGTTCCGGGCTAGAGGTCCAGCCGGTTATACTCTTAATCATCCAGGAGGGTTGTGCTCCTGAGCCATTTTCTAGGGAGTTGATAATGAAGTATTGGGAGGAGAGGTGACACCTGTCATTATCCCTGGGGTCTGGTGGATGTCCTGTAAAATTAAAATGAGTGAACCTGGGAAATACAAGCATCATCCACAGGCTTCTAGAACTACAAGGGATCTCAGCAAGCCACTTCTTATTCCTCCAAATACTAGGTGGAGTTTACATATGTTCTCAGGTAATTGGTTGTAGAGCCAATTTGGATGATCCATTGGTTTTTTTTTTCCCCCATTTTTTCAACGGTATGCACTAGACACCTGTATTTACTCCCATCCCTCCCCATCTGATGACAACAGTTTGTGTGAGCTGAGACCCCATGGCCCTTTGCTGACCTTGAACAGTGGCTCTCGGTTCAGGTTTCCTCAGCCCAGCTACCACACCAGAGTCTGCCCAGTGCTCCCAGTGTATGTGTATATATACACGTACATAGAGAAACGGGTTGGGGGTGCTGCATCCAGGGAGGACATGTAATCATGACCAACTGGCCACATCTCCCTTCCTGAGGGCCCTTAGGAAGGGTGTGTGCCATTGGTAAGCCCTTTTCTGAACTCTCCTTTCTCCTCGTGGATCTTACGCAAGCATGGGAGGGCGGGCAGACTATCCTAACACTGTTCCTCATACTTACCCTTCAGAGAAGGTGGCATGATCTTGACCGAGCTCAGGGCTTTGTCAGCAGAGTCCCTGGGAGGCAACAGAGCCTTTCCACAGCCAGCCACTGACCAGAGCTTTTTCCCTTCCAGAGATGAGAAGAACCAGTCCATCATCGTCAGCGGGGAATCTGGAGCCGGCAAGACCGTGTCAGCCAAGTATGCCATGCGCTATTTTGCCACAGTGGGTGGCTCAGCCAGTGACACCAACATCGAAGAGAAGGTCCTGGCGTCCAGTCCCATCATGGAGGTAAAACCTTCCGAACACACTTGGCCTTTCTGGCTAGAGTTCCTTCCTCTGGCAGCCAGACTGCTGGGTGGCCAGCCTCGCGCGGTTGCCCACTAGAGTCCCTGGAAGCACATTCATGCCTTTCTTGCAGAGCCCCTTGTCTCCTGGTAAGGAAGAGATGCCGAAGGTGCCCCTAAGACCACAGGTTTGGGAGTGATCTCACCTGGTAGCATCCTTCAGGGCCCCAGCACCGAGTGGAGTGTCCTTTTCATGCCGTCCTTGTCCCTGAACTCTGCTGAATTCTCTAGTGAGCATCCTTCCGTTCTGCCTCCACCTCTGCTGCCCTTCCCTCCCCTGCTGCCATCATGTGTCAGCAAATCCACACTTCACCCAAACCGTCCAGGGCTCTGAGGGCTCGCTGCATCAGGAGGGCAGTGTGCGTGGGCGTGGGAGGCTAGGTAGATCTGAACTTTTTATTTTATGGGGAGGGGGGAAGGTAGAGCCAAAAGCTCTGTGATAGCACAGAATCTGTTGATCGTCAGGAAGCAGTTACCTGTGATGGCATGAACTGGTCAGGGCATTCTGTCTGTACCTCGACTCCCCAGCCCCAGCGCAGTCAGTACAGGTACAGGGCCAGAGAGACTTCCTAAAACTGCAATCTTGCTGGAACTCCCCATATTTTAGGGGCAGAACTCTATTGCTCTTTTTCTCTCTCTTTCCTCCATAACCACTTAACTCTGATAAAGTAGATCTAAATGGGTGTGCAGTCCCTGGGCCCGCTTTGATATCCTGCCTCTGAAGTAGAGGCTCTTGATTGTCCTCTGGTGGGAATCAGACCCCCACCAGCCCAGGGCAGCTCCTTTGTTTTAGGAAGAAGAAATTGAGTTGACGCCAAAAGCTGCCAAGATAGTATCAGATTTCTCTGCAGTGCCTTGAGCCACATCGATTAAGACCCAAGTCACCAAGGTGGTTAGTCTCTCAGATTGTTTTGGAGCTGGGGGAAACAAGAACCTGCCTGGACCTTCCTAGATCCCTTCCCACCCCCTTCCTGTACCACATTGCCCGACTGAATACTGAGTCTCAATTCATAGGAATTCATTGCTTTTGTGGGTATAATCTGCCTACACAGTTGGATTATCTGGAGAACTTTGATTCTCTGTTGACTAACAGGACATAACATATTAACAATTCAACAAAAGTTTCCATATTCTTACATGGATTGGAAAATGGTCTGTACGGTTGGAGGCATTTTTACCAAAAAGATATGAACAAAAAGACTTTCATTCTCTTACAATGGTTCTTAAACTTGAGTGCATCAGAATCACCTGGCGGGCCTGTTTAACCAGATTACTGGACCCTACCCCCCAGAGTTGCTGATTCAGAAGGTCTGGGTAGGAGGCCCCCAAATTTGCCTTTCTACAGCTTGCTGATAATTGTTCCACATTAGGGTCTGTTTCCTTATAGTTTTTTCACTGAATATGATAGTAATAAGCCTTATGTCCATATCATTGAGCTGTTTTCTGAACTGCCTTATTGGCTGCAAACATATTAATATTGTCAGACCTGCAACTAGTTAGTAGCCCCTTTGTTCATAGCATGTATTCTAAGCCTAAGATGGGGGCCTGGCTATGGTCTCGACTCAGAATGTGATGGTCGACTATGGCCTGGCCTACCTGGGACCATCTGTGCACCTAAATCGAGGCACTAAGATTGTACTCTACGATTAGCATCACGTTTCATCTCAAATGGGAGTGAAACCAGGCTTTCAGCCTCTCCTTTGCCCCTGAGTTTCAGAACTCAGTTCATTTTTAAGGTAATAAGGTTTCAAAGACCCAGAGTGCTACCTCTTTTAGAAGTAGAGGAAGTAATTTTTCTGGGCAAAACAGAGAAGGGAAGAATTCTGTTACATCTCAGGTGCCTGGACAAAGTAATTTTAGTCAAGGTGAGAATTTAATGAAGGTAGATCACCCCATTATTAAACACGTACGAGACACAGGAAGACTTTTTAATTGATTTAATTGTTGTTAAACATACATAAAATTTACCATTTTCACTATTTTAAATGAACAATTGAAGGGTATTAAGGACATTCAGTGTTAGGCAACCATCACCACTATCCATTTCTAGAACTCTTTAATCATCCCAAACGGTACGCATTAAAGAATAACTCCTTATTCTTCCCTGCCAGACCCTTGTAACCTCTTTGCTACTTTCTGTCTCCATGAATTTGCCTGTTCTAGGCACCTCATGTAAGTGGAATCACACAGTATTTGTTCTTTTGTGTCTGACGTACTTCACTTAGTGTTTTCAGAGTTCATCTGTGTTGTAGAATGGAGGAGTACCCTCTTCCTTTTTATGGTTGGATGATATTGTTTGGATAATACCACACTTTGTTAATCCATCCCACTGTTGGTGAACTACTTGGGTTTCCTCTTGGCTAGTATGAATAATGCCACTGAACAATGGCATGCAAGCATCCGAGTCCCTGCCTTGGGAATGGTTTTTAAATGATAGTGGTCTAAAATAACCTAACATTTTCAGTATCTCTTATGTCCTGAATGGGCTGGTGCACTGCTGGGGATTCAGAGTACTTTGGCATGGGAGAAATGGGAGAGCACCATGCACACCTAGAATCCCACAAGATGTGGTTTAGTTGCTAAGGTCTAAAGGAGGAGTGTGTGCGCGGAGCAGCCTCCTCAGTGTGTGATGTCACGAAAATAAATGGTGCAGTGGTTTGGGCTCACAATATTCAATTTCTACCTTGTGCAAATTGCTACTTTGGAAACAATATGGGTAATTCCCTAGGGCTCATTCTGTCAACTGACAGAATTTGGTCAGTTGGAGACTGTCCCTTGAGTTTTTAAGTGTTCTATTTGAGAGAAATCTTGGAGAGAAACATGGAAAGGAAGAATTGTAGCCAGGAAGGACTCTGGGCAAGTTAGAAAGTGTTGCTGGGCTGAGAAAGAGCAGCTTCTGCAGTGCTAAAGCCTGACTCTTCACAGGAGTCTAGGTGGGCCCTTGTGTCAGGAAGCCCAGTCAGTTTGGTGGCTCCTCAGAGGGTCAGAGGCAACACAAGGCCCGTCTTCATCAGGGACCAACCAATTCCTGATGACTCTGCCTCTGTCCCGGTGCAGAATGGCACCTCCCAACCAAGCAGTCAGCTCTGCTCCTGCACCATTCATTAGTTCTGCGTCTGCCTCCTGGGGAGACAGAGTTGAGGACGGTCCGAGGTGGTAGAATCCCCAGTGAGCTGCGCTAAGTGGCAGTGGTTTGAATTAAAGGCGACTTGAGGGTGGATTGGGATGATTTATTCTCAGTGCCAGAGCTGTCTGACCCTGCTCTGTGTAAGAGCTTGCCAGCATCCCGGGAGTGATTTGTTCACAAGTCTGCACTGATTAAAGGGTATTGGTAATCAAGAGACTGTTAGAGAAAAGGCAGAACGAAGTCCGGGTCAGATGGGTCACGTGACTTCTTGGGGTGCCCAGAGTCTGTACCACACGAGTCCGGGAGCCAGAGACTGCCCCCATCCTGGGAGATAGAGGAGACGAGGTACAGTGAGCAAAAGCAATCTAAACTAAGACCGGTTACTATGTAATTTGGGGTATTTAACTTTTTTCCTTTTAAGCTAAAGAAACAAGGCCTACAACTATTAACCTATTCATATAAGAGTCCATGCCCAGAATAACTTAGCACGTCTCTTGTCTCGTGTGCCAGCACACTCTGGCCACTCCACACACTCACGTGTCCTGTCCCTTGACCCAGGCCGTGTCCATAACTAGAACCCCTCCCCGTCCTCACTAGCAAAACTCTACTCAGCCTTTAAGACCCTTGTCAATTTACACTCCTTCAAGCCATCCCTGTTGTGCTGGGCATGGCTAATTGCCTCTGCTCTGTGCTTGCACGTATTGATATGTCCCTCACTGTTGTATAATCCTAATTATACTGAAATTATTCCAGTTCATTTGATCTTCCTACATATTTGCATATGCATAAACAACAAAGAAGGTGGTTCTCTTATGTCCTATGTGAATGGTAGCATATTTTGTCATTTTGCAACTCTTTCAACATCTCTTAAACTTATCCACGAATCATGCTCTAGTTTATTATACCAGCTTTATAATGTCCCATTGTGTGAATACACTACACTTTATCTGTTCCCCTACTAATGGGCATTTAGGATGGATTTCTTTTTTTATTGCTAAATACAACTTGAACCAAACATTCTTGTGCTTCCTCACGCCTACACTTAAGTATTTTTCCAGGTTATGTCTAGAAGTAGAGTTGCTGAACCTTTAGGTACATGTGTATTCAGTTTTACTAGATAGGTCCAGTGACTTTTCAGAATTGGTTGTTCTGGTTCCCATTTGAGCCAGCAACGTAGGAGAGTTTCTTTGTCCTCATATCCTCCTCATTTTGTAGTGTCCAAGTTCTTAGTTATGGCCCCTGCGGACTGCCATTTTAGTCTGCGGTTTTCTGATGTCCGGTGAAGTTATCTTTTCTTAACGCTTATTGGTCATACGAGTTTCTGCTGTGAATTTCCTGTTCATAGCATTTGCTCATTTTCCACGTTGTAACCACTTGCATCATTTGTTTTTTTTTTTTTTTCCCCTTGGTCTGTAGGACTCAGTGAAGGCTAAAACCTGTTTTTTTTTTTTTTTCTCATCTATAATAACTTATCAAAACGTTTCCTGAGTCCGTGGGTAACCAGAAAAAAATTAGCAAGCGTTTAAAAGATGAAGAATTGCACGTGAGTCCTTTACACACAGGAGTTGGGAATCCTAGGGTAGAGTTGATGGGTTGAGTAGTAATAATCTCTTTTCTTTGTGGGTGCCATTACATACTTTTAAAGTACTTCTAGATCTGTCACTTCTCAAAGCAGCCTAGTGAGGTAAGGAGGAGAGACCTTTCAACTGTGATCTTTAGACCTTGGGCAAGCTTTCCCCTAAGCCATCACAAAGAGTGGTGTCAGGTTTGGCAAAGGCTCTTGTTGCCATTTTACGAATTACGGAATTTGAGTATTTTGAAATGTACATTGAAAATACATTGAAGTGTATTTGTTGCAACTAGATATGGTCTTTAAGAATGTTCCACGAACTGGACTTTGCTAATTGCATCTTCACGATGCTGAGAACGTGTTCCTTTGTCCTGTTTCCTGTAAAAGGGCAGTAAAATTCAGAAGCTTGATTAAATTAAGGTTGGATTTTTGGCACCCGTTTGGGACATCCCACCGGGTGGACTTCGATGGGGAGTGGATGTGTAGAACACAAGCGTTCCTGGACTGAAGAGCTTCTGTAGTGCAGAGCTAGGCTTAGGTTTCTGTGAGTGAACGCTTGCATAACTCAAGGCCTCACCTGACTCCTCTCAAAAATAGGAGTCGGACATTTTCATGAGTATTTGTTATTGTGATCTTTTAAACAGTAGGGATTTGCTTTCAGCTGCCCTGTTTGCCTTGTTAATAACAGATGCCAGCTGAGCCTCATGTAGTTTTGGGACATTAGTAGCTCTGGCTTGGATTTCACTGAGAAGAGGTCGAGGGTCAGTCTGGATTTTGGATTTTCTTTCAACCTCTGTCCCTCAAATTTCGTAGACCACTGAAAATGTATAGTAGATATTTTTCAAGTGTTTTAACAACCAAAACAAATGTGAAAGGGATTAAAATACTAATATATTCATTACTGATCCATTAACAATGTGATGCTTTATAGAAAGTGAATAATCATGCCAGGCCATTTAGTCCCTCACTTTTAAATTCTTATCGAGTGTTTTGAACTGTGCCCCTACAGCTGCATGAGAAATGGCATCCAGAGAGTGAGGTCTTCCTGATATGATCTAGTGATGAGATGTAGAGGGGTTGGTGTTGATCTTTGGTCTCTTTCTCGGAAATACCATTTATCAGATGGGAATGACATTTGACTGCTTAGTTGTGGAGACCTGATCAAAGCACAGGAAGGTTTGCTTTTCTCACCAAAAGTTCAGAGCTCTCAGATACTGGCATTGATTTAGTAGCTCAAGTGTGTCAGAGTGGTGAGCTCTGTGATTCTTCAGACCTTTCCTTCATGGTCCCAAGGTGACTGCTACAGCTGTAGCCATCACCACATGCATTCCAGGAAGGATCTGGAGCGTCCACCAGTCAACTCCTTACTCTCACTGGCCATCCTTAGGAGCAAAGGAGGCAGGAAATGAGGTTTTATTTCTAGCTCTGCTCATTGCCATCCCAGCAGCGGAGGAGGTTCTGTAAGGAAGAGGAGAGAGAGGACATGGAGCTGCTACCACACACATACCACCTAGAACTCAAGAAACTTTCCTGGTTTTGCATACCTCTTGTGTGTTCTGTGCAGGCCATCGGAAATGCCAAAACTACTCGCAATGACAACAGCAGCCGATTTGGAAAGTATATTCAGATTGGCTTTGATAAGAGGTACCACATCATTGGGGCCAACATGAGGACCTACCTGCTGGAGAAGTCCAGAGTGGTCTTTCAGGTGAGCGGTACGAGTTGGGCCCTTTTGTACTTTTCCCCCCATGAGTGATGCTCACTTGCTCCCTGACCCACTCCCTGTGCCCGGAGACCAATCTCATCTTTTGGATACACTTGTTCTTTTGGCTTTCTTTCCTTATGTCAAAAAGTATTCGTGTGAATGCTGTGGGCATCAGGCCCGAGCATCTTCCCAGGTGGGTATTGTTTTTAGATTCAATCAAGAAACCTAATGAATGCCTGTTATGTACTAGCCCTGCGCTCGATACCAGAGATACAGGCAAGAAGAAGATAGTCCTGTTCCTCTTGGATTTGAGAGTCTTAGGATTAGGGGAATGTTGTGGGCTTCAGCTTCCCCAGGAACCTTTGTTTTGTTAAACAAAAAACAAAAAACACACTACTTGGCCATCTACTTAGCCTGAAAACAGTCCTCCCCCAGCCCCCTTTCAGTGTTCCCTCCCTGACCTGAGATGGTGCATGGCCTTCCCACCCTGGCACTCAGCTGCCTTCAGAGGGGACATCCAAAACAGCCTCGGCTGCTTCTCAGAGACGCCCGTCAGCGTGCTGATGCTTAACAGACCTCTAATGGATTTTTTTAACCAGCTTTATTAGTTTTTCCCTTTTTCTGTTCAGGCTTTCTCCCCACCTCCCAAATTGTTTTGACAGCCAGCCCCACATCCTTACGTCCTGGCAGCAAAGGAAACAGCCCGCTGTGCTGGGTGCAGGTCACAGCTGCTTGTGGCTCTGGCCAGAGTCTTCTCTGAACACCCCTCGAGCCTTCCTCTTCGTTTGCTCAGGCCTCCTGACCCCCTACCCCCCAACACCACCACTCTGCCAGTTTAAGGCAGGTGTAGCCTGAATGTCCGCCGTAAGTCCTGCCTCCATCTGGGACCTTTAGTGACTGCCCCAGCCTGACATGATGGGCAAGGGCAGAGCTCTGACTAGGTCCAAGCCTCCCAGAGGAGAAAGGGAGCCTACCACAGGCAAGCCACAGTCTGTGCACCCTGAGCCAGGCAGCACGGATATCTGAAGAAGTGTGTGTTGGTTGGCCAATCCGCCACTCGTGGAGGAGAGATGATCCTCTGTGTGGGAGAAAAAGAAAATAGGTGAGAGGTAAAAGTCCTCAGGCTCGAAGAAGGAGCACAGCCGTGAATGGAACATCTGGAGGTGGGGGTTGCAGGTGGCAGAGCCGGGAGGGAAGACATGAACACGAGTCTTGACCTCTGTCACCCACAGGACTCTGGGATGAGAGCGAGTGAGGGGATGATCTCAGGGGTCACTGCCTTAAAACTGTTGAGCTTGTTTCCTCCTCCAGGCAGACGATGAGAGGAATTACCACATCTTCTACCAGCTCTGTGCTGCCGGCAGTCTTCCAGAATTCAAAGAGCTTGCACTAAGTATGCAAACGTGTGTGTGCCCGGGGCGGGGGTGGGGGGTGGCTACGGCGGCAGCAGGTGCTGCATTCAGGAGGCTCTGCTCAGAGCCCTCTGTCCTGGGTTCTTGTCCTAGCTCTGCCTCCTGTGTGGGCATGTCCCCACCCTACCCCAGACCTCCTTGAGCGTCATACCCAATCTGTAAACTCGGGCTAATTGTCCCCAGGCTTCCTGCCACAGAAATCCGTTTGAGGGGGGAAGAGGCAGGGGTTAAAGAACAGTATTTTGCAGAGCACACAAGAATTCCATGAGTTATTTTGAAAAATGATTCCACTTTGGACAGCATAAACAGTATGTCCCCGCCATGAGGATCTAGAGATTTAGCTAATGCACATCATGTCATTGTGGCCCCTGAGTTTTAAGTCCTACTTAAGGATGGAGCTGAAGGAAAGGAGGGAGCGAGAGGCTGGGGCAGGATGAAGATGGATGGACCGGAGGGGGCTTTAGGCGCCACGGTGCTCCGATTTCTCCGGAGCACGTGGGGCACTGTGGCAGCCCAGTGCCTCACCTGGCGGGGGCGGGGCACACGGGGGGGGTGGGAGGGGATGGAGAGACCAGAAGTGCTGCTCAATCGAGTCATCCAGTTGCAGCTGTCAGATAAAAAAAAGACAGCCTTCCAGTGGGTCTAAATCCCCCCCTCGTGTCTGCTAGTGCTGTTGGCTGAGGGCTTCGGCAAGTGTCGTTTACGTGGAGGCTGTTGGTGTGGAGCCGGGGCCAAGAGAGAGGAGCGAGCAGGCTTTAGGTCTTCAGACCCCTGATGGAGGGCCTCTCCTTGCGGCCCGGGGCCTCCCTCCTTCCGTGCACTGAACTTGGTAAGGAATATTGATGGACTCCTGGCCCTGAGTCCTCAGAGCCCTCTCCCAACTGAGGTGTGTGATGTCACAAGCCTGGGGGGCCCCATCACATCCTGTGTTTGCCAAGCATCCTGTCTCTGGCCTGTTGTCTGGATTTGAGGGGGTGTGGAGAGGTTCAGTAGTAGCAGATGGTGTGAAGAGCTGGGTGTCTAGATAGGGGTTGGTTGGTCCTTGTGCATCTGCAAGAGAAACCGACTGCCGAGGCTGCCCACGACCCGAATCGTAGCTGGCTTCAGGGCCCAGCACCACATCGACCTCTGACGGCACCAGCCTGTGTTCATTGTAGCTGAGACGCACCAGGTAGTTCACACCTCAGTCTGGCCTCCTAACTCTCTGCTTTACTTGCTTATGAATTCCTGCCGCGTTTGGTGCCTGGGTGCTGCAGTTTAGCGCTGGGTCCTTTGCTCGTTCACTGAGCCCTGCACAGGCGGGGTTAGGCACCAGGGACATAGCACTGCACGTAGCCGTTGTGGGTGCTGCCCTCGCCTGGCTTGCAGTCCGGTACAGTACACGGGGATAGGAGTACGCTGAGTGAAGCGTGGCTGAGGCGGGTCCGAAGGTTCCCAGGGGAAGTAAATCGAGAACCCGAGGAGGAAGCCTGGGAGGGCATATTATGCTGGTTTTCTGCTGTACTCTATTCAGTGTTTGCAAGTCAGCATCTCCCCCAGTGAAGCTGTAAACACCTCGGGAGTGACGGGTACAAGCCTCGTTTGATGCATCCTTCTCTGAGCTGGCACCTTGGGCTCGGATGTTGGTTTATGGCCACAAGTGACCAGGAATGCAGGCCACACTACGGGCCTTTGCCATCCTCCTCTTTCCTTCCCAGAGCTGGGGACATGGGCCCAGCTAGACTTTTTAGGGCCAGCCTGTAGGGGATGAAACTTTTTTCAAATGTCAATTTTTATAGAAAAATGAACAAGTACTGGCAAGATCCTTTGAATTTGGACCATTTTATCCCAAATGTAACTTTGAGGATATAGGGGGAGAAATCCTCCTAATATTTTTTTTTTTTTTTGCACTTATGTAAGTGCATTGAACTTTTAAAAAAAAAAGGGGGGGGTGGCTTTTCCTTATTCTGTATTGCAGCAAGATGTCAGACTCCTTGGGCCCCCAGCTGGAGCACTTGAAAACTACCCGATCTGATGATCAGTTTCTTGCACTGTCCCTTCAAGAACATCTTCCGAAAGCACAGAGGTGTTGATGAGCTCTTGTGCTCAGGGTGAGGCTGTGTTTGGCCTCGTGGGTGCATTGGCTGTGAGCACTGAAGCCTGACACTTAGTTCCACAATAACCCTGGTTGAGTGGTTGGAAACATGAAGTAAATGAAGGACTAGCCAGTGGTTCCTAGTGGGTAGACTGCCTTGCCTCCTCCTCCCTTGTCTTCACCTAGAACATGCTCCTCAAGTGTGCAGAAGTCTCGGCAAGACCCCTTGGCCGGCGAGGGCTTTGTGCAGTTGAGAGTGGAGAAACACTCCATACACACTTCCAGCCATCCACGCTTCCCTCTGCCCTGTTGGTGCTGGTCTGTTGCATTAAAATGACTTCAGGATGAGATTTAAAAAATGACGACAGCAACAATACTCCCGTGAATCATTGGTCAAAGTGTGAATAAATAATGGTAAAAAGAGATGTAATGGGCTTTTAGTTCCTTAAATACAGCCTTCAGGTAATAAGGAATAAATTTTTTATTTTTCACTTCCATGGGTGTGTTGATAGTCTTTTGAACAGCCTCTCTTGCTTTGTATAGTTGGAGCAAAGCCTCCCAGGTGAAGTGACAGCTGGCAGCCGGGGCCCCCCGATGGTCCCCTGCTCTAAGCACTGGGCTCATGCCTCCTCTGTGGGCTGTACACGGTCTGATCTGTACATTGTACAGTGTCTATCTGGTGAGCCAGTTCCTAGGGGACTTTGTGGCATATATCTCCTTGGAAATGTGAAAAATAGAGACCCAAACTGGAGGACGAGATGTTGCTCCGGGATGGGACAGTCAGTGCTGGCTTCACGGGCTGGAAAATAGAGCCAGGATCCAGGGCAGCTAAGCTGGTGGCAGAGGACTGTCTCCTGTTGGGATGTCTCTCACTAGGGTCTGGAGTGTGATGGTGCCAGAGCTGATTGCACACCTGAAAGAAGATGATGATCTCGATTGGATTCAGATCATTTAGTAGAGTGAAGCTGTGACTGACCTGGGTGGGCCCCAGCTGGAGGAAGTTACCCTGTGGGGCCCGAGTTTGGGATCTAGCAGTGGGGAAGGTGGGCGGTCGGTGTGACTCAGAACATCAGGCAGGGGGGCCCTGGCTGTTGACAGTGAAGGGGTCTTGGTAGACGCTGAAAATGCCTCCTTTCCTCCAACAGGGAGGTCTGGTGCCTTGTGTATTTTTCTGGTGTGTCAGCTGATAGCTTCTGATAACAAGTTGGGTTGTGTTTATGGCAGAACCATGTCATAAACAACCATCTCCACAATAGGATGACCAAGTAATGGGCTCCCAGGCTGGCCAAAGTCTGGGAGAGCCTGGGTAATCCCTTCAAAGCCTAGTTCCTCAGTTTGCCTAGCTGAAAAATAAGTATATCCAGTCCTCTTCATGTGGGGCCTGCAAAAATCATCAAAGGAAGTACTTTGAAAGGTGAGTGAAAAGGAAAAATGCTTTTCTTAAGCCTTCGAAACCCTTCTATACTGTGCTAAAGCTTGTGGGGTGGAGGGTTCTGTATAAAAGCTGAACATAGCATCTTCCACAGAGACCTGCTGTGACTTCCTTCATAACCATTTGCCTTTCCTGTGTCTGTCTGTGAGCCTGGGGCTTAAGTCCTTCCTCTCCCTGCTCAAGTGCCTCTAGTCATCAGGGTTTGGGTTCCTCCTCCAGGAAGCCTTCCCTCATAAGCTACGGCTGATATCCTGCTCTCCATGCCTCTGGGCAGTGTAGCCTGACGGTCTAGCTCGGGCTGTGTGAGGCCGGGTTTGGATCTGAGTTGGGCCACTTCCTAGCTGGGCCTGGCAGTGTGCACTTACAGGAGGAGTGTGGCTTGTAGCAGAGGATGCAAGATGGGAAATGGAAGAGACCGGAAAGGAGAGGTAGGCGGGGCCTCTGTAGGCCTGGATTGCAGGTGGGGGTGGGTAGAGCTGAGGAATGACAGTAAGGAAATGGGTGGATCAGGGACAAGAGATCGGGAAGGGAAGGACGGCCCAGCCCTGAGTCTGGAGGGGCTAGAGACATGGCTGCATCACAAAGGACCCAGGAGGTTCTTTGAGGGTCTTTGACCTCTGTCTTGAGGCTACTGGGGCAGGAAGCGTTCTCTAAAAGGCTTTAAATGGGGGTGCAGTGTGATCAGAGTTACCAGCAGCGTGAAAGTGGGTTTGAAGGAGCAGGAAGACGGGGTTAGTCTTTGGCAACAGTCTGCAGACAACAGGTGTACGCTGAACGTCAGACATGAGCAGCGGTAGTCGGAGTGGAGCAAGGAAGGAGACTCGAGAAGTTCGTAAGGGGTCACAGGGGCAGATGAAGGTGTTGAAGGAAGACTGGATATTGCAATGAAACTGCATCTAAGCATGTTGAACTGACGTGCATTTTACCATATGCACACAAGGGGAAATAATTTTACTAGTCTTTACTGGAGAAGAACACCAGTGTCCAGCTTTGGTGTCTTGTCAAAATCAAACATTATACATTTAGAAATTCCAAACACTGGGCGGGGTTGTATTACACAAAGGTACTGTATTTTGTGGAAAATGTGATTTTCCGGGGGGAATTTTGATTAGGTGCACTTGTTGCCCTGAATGCCGACCTCCAAGCGTGTCGCACGGATGCTACCTGGGTCTTGTTGCGTTGTTGCCCTCTGCTAAGGTTGGCTCTGAATTCTAAGGCAGAACCGGGGCCCCTCCTAACCAGTTGTCCCCCAGGCTGTTTTCAGAGGCCTGACTGAGAGGAATTGAGCTGGAGGTGAGAGCAAACACATGAGGGTCTCAACTTGCATCTGTTCATGTGCCCGAGGAACTCAGGGGTGCCCTAACTTGGTAAAACAAATGAACAAAAAACCATGTTACCTTGGGCACATCAATGCTTCTTCTTTGTCAAATGAGGTTGTCATACTAAGCTTATCGACAGTTATGGAAGTCTGTGATTCTAGGGTAGGTGTACCTCTCACTGTATATTAGATCTTTTTTTTCTTTTAAAGATTTGTTTACTTTAGAGATAGAGTGTGTGCAGGAGCAAGAGGGGCAGAGGGGAGAGGGGGAGAGAATCTCAAGCAGACTCCACACTGAGCACAGAGCTCAACATGGGGCTCGGTCCCAGGACCCCAGGATCATGACCTGAGCTGAAACCAAGAGTCGGATGCTTAACCGACTATGCCACCCAGGTGCCCCTCACATCCTTTTTAAAAACAAGTCTGTGGTGAATCCTGTAAACTGAACCACCAATGACTTTTTATGTTCACGTGTTTTTCACATATTAGTTTTATACAAACACAGCAATGCATTCTGTCAGCATAGTATAATGCTCTGTGTCTCCTTATCCAGTTTTCTCTCCATTTGCTGTTGTCAGTAAAGATAAGGGTTGCACATCCAGCTGGGAATAAAATTTTGGTCTGGGATGAGTAGAAATCCTCATGGGTCACGATCTGTGGGTAAACCGGGTTGGAGCTTCTCTCCAATGCCTGATGCCTTTCCTTCTCATTTCCCACAGCGTGTGCAGAGGACTTCTTCTATACCTCGCAGGGAGGAGGCACGTGCATCGAGGGTGTAGATGATGCTCAGGACTTTGAGAAGACACGACAAGCCTTCACACTCCTGGGTAAGCAGCTTCTGAGTGGGAAAAGGCCCAGACAGTTGACTTCATGGAGAGTAGAAAAGCACAACAGTGTCCTGCTTTGCCGACCTTCGTAAGCCCATGAGAAGCCCTGTTGCCCTTGGTGAATGTTGTCTCACTCTTACTCCATCCCAACCCTCAGATTCCAGAGTTTAAGACTTGTACCTTTGTTGATCTGTCTTAAAAATAAGGGTTTGAGAGTCATGCTCTTAGGCACTGCAAAGTGGCCTTTCCACTTCCTCAGGCCACTGAAGCCAGTGGAGAAAAACGAAAAAGCCCCATCTTCTCGTGCTGTGGTCTGGGTTTGGAGGCCATGTATTCTAGCAGAAACAGCATGTCTTTAGGACCAAACCAACCCACGTAACGATGTCCTGGGATCCGAGTTGGAAGCAGACTATGAAGGTCTGGCAGCATTCTCACATACACAGTGTCCTTTCTGTTACCACTTTTTCCGTAGAGCGCGTAACCGTGGAATTCTTCAAGATCTCTCTGTGCTCGTATCACTACTCGGTCTTTTGGCTAACATCAAGCGTCGTCCTGGGCATAAAGGGCAATAGAGTGAGAGAAAATTCCTCTCCCTTGCCATTTTTGAGGAAGAGGAACCTAAGTGGTAAAGTGGAAGGCAAGCCTTTCTTAACTGTGAAATTGAATGAGTTAATTCCTGGAACCTGCGGCCAGAAAAAACAAAGCTTGCCCAGTCAGCCTGATACTCAGGAAGCGGCTCAGGACAGCTGTTGTGTTTTTCCCCAGCCCCTTCTCTGGCAGAGGTAGACATCTGGTTTGAGTCATGTGACTACTTCAGAGCTGCATTTCTTAAGTTCTTTGGTGGGAATATGGGCAGTCTTACCCAATGTCCAAATAAAACATGGCCAAGCAAGACACACCTTAATCTCTGTATGGTAGAAGCAGGGTTTCATGGACTGAAATCTGAGTGCTCTTCATGTCTCTGAATAACCGGTGGGTAGACATACTTTGTCTTTTGTACCCATGAAATAATGATCTAAAAGCCACACTGGTTATTCCAATGAAAAATATCAATTAACTAGAGCAGTAGCTGATGATTATAAAAAGGGTATAGGAGGACTTTAGGGGTCCAGAAGTAGCAGGTGCAAAAGGGCAAGGAAGAGCAGCTGATACAAGAACTGTTTACTGGCTAAGATTTCAGCCGCTTCTGGGAACATGTGGTTAGCCCAAGAGCAGGAAGCCTGCTGGTGAAGAATCCTGCCAGAGGGCATGGGCCATTGCTGGTCTGCAAGGCAACCTGCAGTTGCCCCCAGCGTGTGGGGGGGGACCAGAAGGTCTCCAAAGCAGCTGCTAATGAGGAGAGCATGGCCTGAGGGCACCGCAGTGGCTTGTCTGGGGTGTTGCTGTGCTGCTGCAATGAATCAGAACTGTGGAGGACCAGAACCAAGAACACACATGTCCTCTTGCAGCTCGGTCACTACAGTGCTCTTTGACCAAGCTGACCATTCCACCAGTGGGCAAAGGGGAAATGTTCACCGGGTCTTGCTCCAGTATCCCAAAGCGGGGCGGATTGTAAACTGAGAGATAATAAATTGATAACTGGCACCCCTGACTTCTCCAACGTCCCATAATCATTTTATTCTTCAGTTGGGGAGCAGGTTTGGAGGGGACTTGCCAAGCAGGGGAACAGTCTGCCCGGTTTGACCGGAGGCAGGAGGAGGCCCCTGGAGTCGGCTTTGAGCAGTGGGCGGGTGCTGATCCGAGGAGCAGGCGGTTCCCTCCAAGGCTCGAGGAGCTGGGTGCTTTCATTCACAAAGGAAATGGCATTGGAGAATCTATTGAAATAAGCCTTTCTTCCCTACTCTTCAATAAACGCATCCACTTTTTTACTCCCGCTTTTTCTTAAAGGAAAGATTATAAATAATTGGGGCTCTTTGAGCCATGTGCTCTTTTGAAGCAGCTACTCCGCTTTGCCATTGTTGTGTGAAAGTAGCCATAGAACACAAATGAATGGGCATGACTCTTCTAATAAAACTTTATTCATAAAAACACACCGTGGGCTATGGGCCATAGGTTGCCAACCCCTGCTCTACCCCTTCAGTTTTATTGTTTTGATTTTTGGTTTTTTGCTTGTCATAGTGAGGTACTGCTTATTAGGATAGTGTATAAAGAAGGGGCTTTCTGGTCAGTATAGTGCAGCCATCCTAACTATTGTTAGGATTCAGAAGTCATTCAATGTCTACTACTTAAATTCCTACCATGACAGTGTGGTGAAGGCTTTGGAAATGGACAAAGCATTCGTTCCCAAGAAAAAGTGAAGGAGAGAGAAAAGTGATCTGTTCCTTCTGGGATGGTTCAAAACCCACTTCCTGACTAGTAGGACCTATTTGAGAGCAGGACCCTCTGAGCTCTGATTGAAAGCCTAGTACTCTACTCCCCACACGGGGGTACCACCACCAAGTCCCCTGTCTTGTCTGGGGGTATCAACCTCTGACTTGAACCGGTCTTCCTTTTTTCCATCTTATTCAGTTACACTAAAGTTTTTTGGCCTCCAGCTGTTTATTTTTTTAATTAGATTAAACAAAACCAGATATTTGAATGGCTCATGCATTTCTGTACACATTTGCAGTCTATGTAACATCATCAATGCAGTTCCATTATTTGGGTTTCTGAGCACCTATATGCCAAGGCAAGAACAGGGATTCATTATATTGCTATTTCTTTGTATAGTTTAAAACTTAAACTTTAAAATGAATTTAAAAAGTAAATCCCAGCCCCTATGAAGCTTACACAGTGGTAGTCCTCTGTCATTAGTGAAGTCTAGAGTTAATTTGTCTAGTTCACGCTTGGGTTGTCCACTTTGTGGATAGTTTTTAATCCCAGTATAGTCCATCCTTATCTCCCAGTTATACAGGTGTCACAGACTTTTTTTTTTTTTTTTTTTTTAGCCTGTGTAAGTTATTGCCTTTAAAAATAACTGTAGCTGGAGAGAAAGATGGGGGACCACTGCATTATTTCTTAAACTGAGTGGTAGGGTGACTGGTGTCCTATTACTCTGTAGCCTTTTTCTGTAGGTCTGATCTTTTGCAATTCAGAAAGAAAGGATGTCTTAAAGCTAAATATCAACTCTACAAGATGATCTGTGTCTTTGATGACTTAGGTGTTCAAGTCATTGTGGCAGTAGGTGCTCCCACAGAAGTTCGAGGTCAGGCGTGGCAGTCCCTGCGAGGGAGTGTGGGGCGTGGCCCCGTCCCGCAGTGCCCGAGAGCCAGCTGGCTGTCCATCTCCTCCAGCAATGCTCCCAGAATTTCCTCCTCTTCCTCCCCTGTTGGCACTTCGGATGTGGGACACAGATGTTTGCTGGTTATTGTGTTCAGAGAGAAATGACTGCACATAAATGACTATTCTTATTAAACTCATAAAAACATCCATAAAGTATTTGGTTGAAATGAGGTTTAAAATGATTGCTGTCTCTCCTTTGCTCTTGGAGAAGTTAAAATGGTAGCATAACCCATCTGGTTTGATCAGGACAATCAGAGCGAGACTCTTTCCCTTTTAGTCCGGGGAGCCCCTTTGCCCTCTGTGCTGTTACTATGCAGTGGTAATTACTTGGTGAGGAGCCTGGATCATTTTAGGAGTCATTGGCCCAGAAAGGAAAAATCAAACTTTTTTTTAAAGTCCTTTAAAAAAGGGTAAAATGTCCTTTCTATCTTACCATGGATGCTAAGTGTCATTCATTCTTTTTTTTCCCCCCAGGAGTGAGAGAGTCCCATCAGATAAGCATTTTTAAAATAATTGCTTCTATCCTGCACCTTGGAAACGTGGAGATTCAGGCTGAGCGTGATGGTGATTCCTGTAGTATATCAGTAAGTCGCACACCAGCACCCAAGATAAAACATACACAATTTATTCCGCTCTTAGAGTTTGATACAACTGAAATGTGTCTTTACACTCAAAGGACACTCATAGCTTATTTATTCTTAACCGTAATGGTTTCTGTTCTCTTGCTGATAATTTTTTAAAAGAACACATCCTTTTCAAATCGGCTGCCATCAAATGTCTATCACCAAGGGCAGGGAATTTAGTGGCTATTAAATAAATTCTTTTTCTTATGGATTGCTTTTCCAAGTACCCCAAGATCCACGGAATTCTACAGAGTGTTCTCAATCCATGAGTACCTTCTGAGCTCCCAGCTGAGGTCCACTCAGCAAGGAGATGAAGCGTTGGACACCATATTTGGTGACTGTCTACAAGGAGCTTACAGTGTAATTGGGTAGACAAAAGACCCCGCTTGGCAAGATTTTGACAGTATGATGCAGAATATTGAGACATCTGTGTGAAAGTATTGCAAGTTGTGAATTACTCCATAAATGCTCATAGTGACTGTTATTTTCCTGGTGCCCAATGTAGCACCAGATACGTGCTAGGTAAGAAATGTCTAAGTGGGTAGATGTGAGAGATGGTGGAGACATGTAGTCCTATAGACAGCAGCTGGGTTGTGCTCTCTGCTGTGTCAGCCTACGTCCAACCCGGTTTTCTCACCTTAATAAGTGAATCTGCAATTTGCTGATTATACACCCTTCTTGTTCTCCTTAGTGGCTAAGTCCTGGGGAGGTATGAAGGGTGATTCTTGTTCCCAACGACTTAGAATTTACAAACCCAGATTCTGGGAAAAGACAGAAGACAATCCTATAGAATATGAATGTGGGCCTGTGTCCGTGCCACTCACAACTAAATGCTTTTTCAATTGAACGAATACTTATGAACCTCCTGCTATTTGCCTGGAGTTAGGGCTTATCAGAAGTTGAAACTGGTCCTGCCTTTAGAGAGAGGACCCTCGCCCTTGCCCCATATATTTTCCCTGAAAGAGAAATGGTCTTGAGGGTGGGATGTCTCCCAGGACCCTGGGATCATGACCTGAGCAGAAGGCAGACCCTTAACTGACTGAGCCACCCAGGCGTCCAGATAGTTAACCTTTCTGAGTCTGCTTCCTCATCTGTGGAGTGGGCACTGATATTACCTACCTTAGCCCAGGGCTCACGTGATTGCATTCTTGACTCAGCCTTGCTGGAGGCAGAATGGACCTTGCGGGCATCCCTGTTACTTCACAGGCTTGGGAAAATGCAGGCCCGGAGAGACCATACTGAAAGTTAACGGCCCCATCAGGCCCCAGCCAGTGCGGTTTCCCCCGTGCTGATGTCCCACAGCATGTACCTAGCCCGGTGCTGGGCACACAGTGTGTGCGCAGGAAGCGCTTCACTAAGTGGTTGCTAGTGAAAATCTCTCTCAAATGGATTTTGGTTTATTCCTCTGGTACAGAGGGTGGGCCTCCTGCTGGAAAGGCTGTCTGTCCATACGCGGTATGCCTTCTGCTCGGTAGTTTTGATTTTTAATTAAAGCATGAAACGGTCTTCATGACTGCCAGAGTTACCTTGGAGAGGCAGCAGCATGCAATTACTTGGACACCAGAGGCAATTTGTTTCTTGAATTTGGCAATATGGGCCCACAGACTCTAATCTACCTATGATACTGGTGATTTTGAATGGATTTAGCATCACTTAATTAAGCTTAAATGTAATTGCATGATGTTAAATCAGTCGCAGTTAGCACCTTTCATCAACAGTCAGAAGAGGGTAATAGAGGGGCGAGCCACATCCCACTGCAGCAGCCGGGAACCTGTCCTGAGGTGATTATCAAACACTTCCAGAACTTGTGGTTCTGTCTCCGCCGCGTTCACCAGGGAGGTGCCAGGGAGGGCAGGGCTCCAGGGGGCAGGCCTCGAGCGGTCTTGTTGGCTGCTAGCAGGCCATCTACAGGTCAGGGAATCCAGCTGCAATGCTATGCTGACCAATTAAGAATTTCTTGGAAGTAGGTCAGATTAAGAAGTTGGACTTTTGCCACTCCTGCACCTGTTGCGTGCCAAGCAGTCCCCAGGCATTTAACACTGCTACATATGGCTTTCTCTTGGGGGAAGGAGGCCGGCAGGTTCGGGCTGTGCTGTTGCAGAGAGAAGTTTTCTGTCCGTCAGCCCCACGTGCTGAGAAGATGAGGGCCTCCCCCTCCCCACCCAGCCCAGGCTGACTCTCTTCCCCAGCTGGATTAGGAGCTCTGGGCCACAGTCAGGGGTGCCTCCATCCCCCTCATTCTCTTCATCTGAAAAACAAAAGGGATCAGATTAGAATGATTCCCAAAGAATTTTCCTGGGAACTTCAGCCCTAGGCAGTTTCTTAAGATAAGAGACTATGAACTCTGAGAAACAAACTGAGGGTTCTGGGGGGGGGGGAATGGGTTAGCCCGGTGATGGGTATTAAAGAGGACATGTATTGAATGGAGCACGGGGTGTTATAAGCTAACAATGAATCATGGAACACTACATCAAACAAATAATTAAAAAAAAAATAAGGGTTCTTTGGTCAATTAAGTTCAGGAAATGCATAAAATGTCTCTTGGTGCTTTCAGGATCTGTTAACAGCCCAGCTCAGCTGCGTCTAACCTGGTGCCATCCCTTGGCCCCTGTTGGTTAGGTAAAGCCCATTAACGTGCTTTGTAACTGTTGTTCCGCAGACCACATTTTGGAAGAACACTGGCCTTCCTGGGAGGTTCTTTCCTATTCTGACATTGTTTTGTAATTGTGTTTGCTTTGGGTAGATGGATTTTAAATATCTATATAGAAGGGAAAAAAAGGCTGAGGGGGAAATGGTACAGTTCTCTGCATTAATTTTCATTGAATGCTTAAACTCTCATTTAAATCCTACATGGCAGCCTCATCAGAAAATGAGCCCCACAGCGAAGGCAATATAGGGCCATTGTGAAAGGTAGCACATCATGTTCTGAAGAATTCCCTTTCTGCCTGAGAGTTAATAAGCAATCCAGCAGGCTCGTGGCTGGGTTATCAGCTTACCCGGGGGTGGGGGGGTTGGACTTAGACAAGGGAGCGAAGAATGGGGTTTTTTTTTTGTGGGGTGCCCTTAAGTGAAAAGCAAGGAGTATCTGACTTACACATGTGGGTGAAATTAAGACCTGTGGGTTATGTGCTTATCAGGACCGGAAGACCATGTGGTATGATAGGTACTTTGGGTAAATGAGGGTCAAGATAGGAGGCAGCTGTGTAAGCTGGGTGGAAGGCGCTGCTTACCTCTATAGAGAAGGGTTTTCAGGAGGAGGAATTCCTAGTTTTCCCTCCAGCTCTAAAAGGGTGGTGGTACCAGTTGCAATGTTCCAAATGGCTCTTCTCGGGTCAGGGTTTGTTCTGTATTCTTGCCGTTTGTCCTCGCTTTCCACATTGATTGGCTTCTTTCCCCAGGCAGCAAGGGCTTTTAAGAGTAGAACACCAAGTATGTGTTACTTAATATCACTGAGGCTAAGGTGCAGGAAAGTGGGCTTGGAACAGTGCGTGCCAGTGTGGGGAAGGCTGTCCCATTGGTTCAGCTGTGCACTCATTTCAGAGCATACAGCTCTCAGACCAGGTGCTGCCGGTCAAGGGTAATGCTTGCACATGAGGACTTCGTTCCGGGCTGTGGGCTCAGCCCTGCATGTGGGACTCCGCAGAAGGAAACTGTACATTTACCGTGATTCTGCGTCTGCGGCTCTGTACGATTACTGCTGGCTTCTGGCTCCTTATTCTTAATGAATTTATCCATCCCCAAGTCATCAATTCTCATTCTGCTCCCTTCACTCAAGGAGTTCTCCCTAGCCTGTGACATGGCTGGCAGTGGAGGAGGACAGAGGGAAAGTTGGGAAAGCTATTGTTTCTTAAAGCCCTGATCATTTGGTGTAATGGTCAGTTGGAGCAACACTCTTAGGGGGCTCACTTGTCCCTCCACTTGGTGTGTGAGTGCGTGAGCCCGCCAACGCTGCAGCTAGAGATAACCTGGGTCTGTGGTGCTGGGCGGGCTCGTTGTGCCCCTGGAGGGAGAGGGCACGGTGGCAGGCTTGCCCTCCGCCCCCCCCCCCCCCGCCACTGAAACCATCCCCTGTGTCTCTTCCAGCCCCAGGATGAGCACCTGACCAACTTCTGCCAACTGCTAGGGGTGGAACACAGCCAGATGGAGCACTGGCTCTGCCATCGCAAGCTGGTCACTACCTCCGAGACCTATGTCAAGAGTATGTCCCTGCAGCAGGTGCTCAACGCACGCAACGCCCTAGCCAAGCACATCTACGCCCAGCTGTTTGGCTGGATCGTGGAGCACATCAACAAGGCCCTGCACACACCTCTCAAGCAACACTCCTTCATCGGCGTCCTGGACATCTACGGGTAGGCCCGTGCCCCGCCGCCTCTCACTCTCTCTCACTCCACCTGATGGTTGTGTCTTCCTTTTTTTCTTTTTCTTTTTTTTTTTTTTTTTTTAAGATTTTATTTACTGGAGAGCGTGAGAAAGAGAGCATGATCGGGGGTGGGAGGGCGGCAGAGGGAGAAGCAGACTCCCCCAATGAGCAGGGAGCCCGACGCAGGGCTTGATCCCAGGACCCTGGGATCCTGACCTGAGCCGAAGGCAGACGCTTAACCATCTGAGCCCCAGTTGTGTCTTCCTGCTAGCATTTCAGAGTTGGCAGGGGGCCTTGGAGAAGCTCCCCAAGCTTCCCGATTCTCAACCGGGGAGTGTGACATGTGGGAGCTTTTTTTGTCATCATAGTGACTGGGGTCTCTACTGGCACCTAGTGGCCTGAGGTCCAGGATGCTAGGTGTCCGAAAACATGGAGGACAGTTCCAAAGAAGAGTTCCCAAACCCCAGTAGCTCCTCTATGGAGAAGCCCTGTACACACTCTTCCTCACAACTGGGAAACAGGCCCAGAGAGGGAAGGGTCTTGCCCAATACTGGACCAGAAGTTGCTCTGAACGCAATTTCAGGCTTTGTGTCTCAGCTGTTTTATTCAAATCTACCATCTGACCTCATTCACTATAGTCCCTATCATGATGGTTATTATAATACCATGATTTTGCCCATCACTATAAGACTTGTGTGTGGTCATTCTTGAGGCTTCTCTTCCTTTCAGAATTCCAGCCTAACAGGAAGGACTTATTTATAACAGCATCTTTTTCAGGGAGAGGCAACATGGCTCAGCGGAAAGTCTACATGACTAGGCGTCAGGAGACAAGTGGTGTAACTCATGCTGGCCCCAGCTCGCTGGATGATGCTCCACAGATCACAGCCTCTTTCTGGTGTTTTGTTTCGATAGCTTGAAGTGAAGTGCTGAGCCATAGTCTCTGAGGTTCTTCCCAGATTCTTCTAGAGTTCTTTGAAATTATACGTCCTGGTTTGCAGCCTCCTTTGTACATCTTTTATGATCAGTGTCTTGCCTTCTTTAAGCCAATAATAGATTGAATCCTCTTGGGTCTTTATATCACAGAAGGTTATGGCTTCTGTCTTAAAATAGAAATTCAGACCCACGGAAGTGCAGAGTTGTAAGAACAGGGCTGCTCTGGTAGAAACAGCTGCTTAGTGGGCTGATGAGCTGGGAACTTGCCTTATGTTGAGACTAGAGCAAAGAGAACCTCCTAGAAGCGGCCACATCCCCATCCCCATGCAAAGATAGGCTGTTCTAGTTACATCTCTGCTGCTCTCGTTCACTGTTGGGTTTCAAATCAAACCGTGTTGCAGGGTGTGGAGGACATGGAAGAAAGAAACTTGATTTCTGGTGTCACAAAGGCCTGCTGAAGAACTAAGGCCCATACATGAGCTACATAGTACAATGAGGCAACAGAAGAAATTATAGCAGAGTCCATGTGAGGGTTTGGACACTTCAGTGTGGAATGATTATCAAGGCAGGAGAGGGCATGCTCGTTGGCACCATTAGGGAAAGCTTTATGTGGAAGGTGGGGTTTGAACAGGATCTTTTAAAGGGAGGGAGTAAAATACGGGAGGTGGGGGCAGCACCATTGGGAACAGGAGTACTGTTGCGATGGTAGGAAAAAGCAAAGTGTGGAAGGGAAACCTCATAGCTGGTGAACCAGCAATGGAGCATCACCCGAGAGCGGGGAATAGGAGGGTGCGTCTTCCTCAGGGTGCTTCAGGGTTTTATCCGAGCAACTGGGTACGAGGCATTTCTCCTCCTGGCCGCTGAGTGCCTGCTTTGTGTTAGCCCCTCCCGTTTCTCTGTAGAGAGCATAGGCCAATCCATACCCTGGGAACCTACCTCCTCACTGTCCGTAACTCCGTTATTCTCTCTGTCATGAATATTTTCAGGAAATTGGGTTTCCCCCAAAAACCTGACCTTTAGTGTTCCCTTCTGAAGTAAGACCCAGAGCAACTCTGGCTGCAGCATTTGACCCGGTTCCCTGACTGTACCTGGGCAAGAATCTAATTTACTGTGTTTCTGATCCGGGAAGACGAACAGGCAGGCTCAGTGTTGTGAACAGCATGTGAAAACGTCGTGACTTCTGTGCTTCCGCTGCTGACCTCTGCTATGGTTCCCTGCTGTCTTCGCGGCACCGTGGCTTCACAGAGACGGTCATCCCTTCCCGGGCAGCCGCAGTGAAAGGCTTTGCTCCTTGCTGGCGTGTCACGCTGCTGGGTCTGGAGACACCAGCTGGGCTTGTGCAAGCTGGATTTTGTGCTTCTATTTGCCGTTTACTTTTTCATTGTTGAGTCTGTTCTCTCTCAAGTCCTGTGACTGCTCAGAGGGGAGAAATTGACTTCAGGGAAGGCTTGTCTGTGGTTTGAGCTGATTGGGCCTGTGGTGAGGTGGGAGGCTGGAGAACTCCGTGTCCTGGCCTGGGCATCCTCCGCTCCTCTTGGAGCGGCTGTGGCTTCCTCTGGGACATCCGACAGCTGTCCTGTGAGGGCAGGGCCCCACGGTAGGGCCACGGACCGGCGTACCTGAGACGTTTCCTACCCTTTGTGCTTCCTTCAGACGTGCTATGCTGTTTTATTTTCTCTTTTTTAAATCTTTGTTCGTTCTTAGGAGCTCATTTCCTTTTTCACGCTGTGCCCCAAAGTGGTCCTGTTTGCAAAGCAGTGCACTCTCCTTTTGCAGAGATCCAATGCCATATTCCTCCATATGCTCAATGTAGTGCCACATTCCTGCCCTCTAGGCAGAGTTCAAGATGGTAAGTTAGATACGGGGTGGGCTCAGAGTTGACGAGCTGGCTCTCTGTATGCGCCATCTGTTGCCAAGAAAGCACTTAGAGACTTTCCCTGAATGTCTGTAAGCATGTTCCTCAACAGTTTGAGTCTGCCGAGAAATTACTGTAAAAATTTGCGCTGACCTAGGCTCTTTTCTGACCAGAGGGTATGTAATGAACTCTTAGGAGGTTAAAACCAAAAACTTCACCACAGGCAAGCAGGTCGCTTGGACCTTGGTGGTACTGTTTCTCCTCCGTTGGGTCAGTGACATCATTTTTTTCATCTGGAAGAAAATGACAACGTTGGAGGGAAGTCTGTGCTGCCCTTGCATTGAGCTATTTACTGTCCTCTCCCGTTTGCAATCCTGGTGTCTGTCTCCTTTCCAATGGACTCAGATGCCTTCCAGAAAGCCACTGGATTTTTTTTTTTTTTTAATGTGGCCATCCCTCCGTTATCTGGGATGGGTGTCACACCTGACATTCTTCCACTTGTCTTCTCCACCCACCCCCCCCCCAATTCCAAACTGATTCCTGTCTTTACACTTCATTCCTAATGTAACTATGGGAAGTGGTTCTAAGGAGGAATTCATCCTCTGTGGCATCAGAAAACTCCAGCACTATTTATTTTTTGAGTTTTCTACCCAAATCCCTGACCACCAAACAGTAGAGAGGGCGAGAGGGAAGGATCATCTCCCCATGGTCTCATTGTGTCTCAGCGTGTCTCAGCCCCATGACGGGGAGACATGGTGCACGTAGATGCCCTTGGGATGACCTAAAGTCTTTGATTGTCTTCTTTCTTGTCATCTGTGAGCAAAAAGAGCGGCGTGTGAACACTAGAAAGAATGGGAAGGATGGTGGGGGTGTGCTTCTGAATACATTAAACCCCATTCATTAGGAAGAAAGGAATAAGGAATTATCTCGCTCTTAATCAGGTTACAAATGCGTGAAGCTAGCAAATGAGAGTCTGATTGCCACTCCCTCCCCAGCAAGTAGACACTAATTAGTAATTACTGGGATAACTGTCCCCAGATGAACTCTAGTCCCTATTCAGGAAGTTATTGGCTCACTAGTCAAGCTCCTTCTAGAAACAACTGAAAAGGGTTCTCTAGGGTGGGTGAGCCACTCCAGAATTTTCTGTAAATGTTGAAAATGTTACTACAGAATCAGCAGCCAGAGTGAAGACTCATTTCTTTGTAGATAAGAAAACAGTGCATGAACCAGCATCACCCATAGGTACCTCCCCTTAACATGACATTTTTACTGGTGGTTCGGACAGTAGAAAAAGCTGTGAACCCCCAGATAAATGGCGCAACTGTGGTTAGCCGGTGCTCAGAGGCCAGGCCCCCAGGTTCTCCTGACCGTTTCCTGACACCCGGTGTCCTGGCAAGAAGGATGGTTTCCCTACAACTTGCTCCCCTGCCTCAGCTCCAAAAGTACAAAGCAAGCCACACCCACGGAGCAATGTGGCCAACCTGAGACCATCTCTTTCCCTTCAGTAAGGATCTGCAACGCTGCCTGCTGCCTGTGGGTGTTTCTTACCAGGTGGGGGATGGACATTAATAGGACAGAGCCGGGCAACTTTTGGCCGGGCTTTCCTTTTCATGTTACATTAACCAGTGCTTGCCTCTCCAGGCTTGAGGAATTGGGATTGGAATTGGAATCCTTCATTCCTCTCCCCTCCTTGAGGCAAAAAGAAATAGATGGCTTCAATTTAGGGAAAAACGCATTTATTTGTCTTTGCCTTGAGCCTTAGACATGCCAGGGTGGCAGGGGCTTTGGCTGGGGCCAGCCTGGTCTTGCTGAGGACACTTGGCCTAGGAGACATGTGAAGGTAGGCAGGGTGGAGATTCGCACCTCATGCTGAGGAACAGTGCGGGGGGGCAGGTTGGGGGGGGACGGTGGAGAGGAGCAGGGTGGGCCCCAGGAGGCAGGAAATGAGCTTGCTGGGATTTTCTATCAGTTCTAACAGATATTTTCTGTTTCTTGTGATATTTCCTGACTTTAAACTAGCATCCATCTCTACTCGGTGCTTTTTAACAATACGGTTTTTTTTAAATAATTTTTTAAAACTGTAGCTGGAAAAGCATGTAACATAAAACTTACCATTGTAACCATTTTTTAAAAAGATTTATTGCGGGGGGGAGAGAATGAGCCGGGTTTGGGGGGGGCAGACTCCCCACTGAGGAGGGAGCCTGACTCGGGGCTTGATCCCAAGACCCTGGGATCACGACCGGAGCTGAAGGCAGCCGCTTAACTGACTGAGCCACCAGGCACCCGTCATCTGACCCATTTTTAAACGTACAGTTCAGTGGGGATAAGTATATTCACATTGCTGCACAACAGAACTCCAGAGCTCTTTCATGTTGGAAAACTGAAACTTTATACCCATTGAACAGTTCCCATTTTTCCCTTCCCACCAGTCCCTGGCAACCACCATTCTACACTGTTTCTATGACTTAGGACTACGTTAAATGCCTATGTAAGTGGAAGCTATAACATTTATCTTTTTGTGACTGGCTTCTGTTAGCGCAAGTTCCTCAAGACTCATCCGTGTTGCAGCCTGTGACAGAATTTCTTTTTTTAAAGCTGAATAATGCTCCAGTGTGTGTATATACCACACTTTGTTTACCCACTCTTCTGCTGATAGATGTTTGGGTTTCTTTTACCTCTGAGCTATTGTGAACAATGCTACAGTGAACAAGGGTGCGCAAATATCTCTTTTCAACATATACCCGGAAGTGAGATTGCTGCATTGTATGGCAATTCTATTTTTAACTTTTTGAGGAACCTGCAGATTGTTTTTCATAGTGACTGCACCACCTTGCATTCCTATCAATAGTGCACAAGGGTTTTGATTTCTCCACATCCTTGACAACACTTGTTATTTTGAGGGTTTTTTTGGTCATAGCTATCCTAAGAGGTATGAAGTAATCTCTCCTTGTGGTTTTGATTTGCATTTCTCCGACAATTAGTGATGTTGATCATTTTTCATATGCGTCTTGGCCATTCATATATTGTCTTTGGAAAAATGTTCAAGTCCTTTGCCCATTTTTTGTTATTTGCTTTTTGTTGTTGAGTTGTAAGAGCTCTTTGTATATTCTGGATATTAACTCCTTATCAGAAATATGATTTGCAAATACTTCCTACTATACCTAAGTTGCCTTTGATGATATATCTTAAATAAACTTCTTAGGCCCACTGTTTGCCTTCATTTTAATGGATATTTTGTTTTCTTGGTCTCCATCTTCAAAATAGACTTAATTTTACAGTTCCAATTTAGTTATTCAGAGAAGACTACCTAGCTCCTCTCTGACCAATATGAAAAGGTTTTGTGGTAAATGGAGGGCGGAGTCAGTGACATTTTCCTCCCAGCCTATAAACAGTGGACCAGATGTGGGCAGCCCAGAAGATCCCTGGACATGTCACCTTCAGGGTAAACATGCATGGCTGGGCCCAGTATTGTCAGATCTAGCAGATCCCTGAAACCATTGGGTTTGCCCTGGAATCTTTGAGTCTCCTGGGAGAGCCTTGTAACTCAGATTGCCCTAAAGTCCATCTCAACCTTCCAGAGTTTCTCTGACATAGCTCTTGGGAGTGTGCCTGGAGCCAGACACCTATACATATTCTTAAGGCTCAGATAAAAGTCATATTTCTGTCTGTCCATGCTGTCACCCCTATGAGCTCACCCACCATTAAAGTCCTATAACGCACCAAATCTCTGTTCCTCGGGAGGTTGCATATGCTGGGTTCCTGTGGTCTTCTTGACAGCTGTTTTGCAGCCCTTGCAGTACTTGAGACGGTTGGCTGATGGGCTGGGAGAGGATTTCCATATGGTGGGCATTTTTCTGTCCCACACCAGGGTTCTTGGCACAAAGAGGAGCAGGGATTTGGAGCACACTGCAAAATAAAGGGATTTAGGTCCTCCAGAAGAATAACCGTTCTTGGCCTTGGGATGTGAGCAGCACCTAGTACTGTGCCATACCTGAAGACCAAATCCTGTGGGGGGAGTGGGGGCATCTAGGCACAGAGAAGCCTAAGAACAGAGTTCAAGGGTATGGCCAGCATCCCCAGATTATTTAGTAAAGAGATCAGAGGGGTTGGCCTCGTGAACAGACCACAGGGTGCCCTTGTGAGGTTTCATGGGCTTCAGGAGGGAAAGAGACCTTGACAGGACTTGTCCAACTTTTAATAATCATTCCCTGGCAGCCCCCCCCTCTATATCCAACCTACAACCCGTATTTTGTCATTTGACCTTGGTAGAAGGGTAGAGCATGGTCTTGGTAAAAGAGAGGAGACCGAGCTAAGAAGTTGGGTTCCTTTGAGCCATGCTCCAGGGGAAGAGCTGTTTCCCAGCCCTTAAAAGCCTTACATGGCCTCTGCTCTGGAGCAAGAGGTTTGTGGCAGTTAATAATTAACTCAGAGGGCCTGGTTGACCTCCTTTTATTGCAGTTTCACTTTCCAACAGATACTACCTTATTTTTAAAGACATTTGTGGCCCTTACCACACCCTGAAATTGGAGCAGAGCCAGAAGGAAATTCTATCCTTTACTACGTTTCGGGGATAGGAGGCTAGTGAAGGTAGGGGTGATGTTTGTACCACCAAGAATACAGACCTTGGGTCTCAGCATCAAGTCTTATTCTGTGTTTTGCTTTTCTCCTACCCAAGGATTCTGGTCTAAATATTCTCAACATTGTACAGGAGAAATCCAGCTCCCTCTAGTATATAAATTTCTTTGTGACAGTTTAATGTTGTGAACTATAAATTGATCCATTGTGTTTTAAAAAATCATCTCTGATGATGGGAAGAATTATTACAGATATAATCCTACTGTAGAGAAGTTGCCCTATCTCTCTAGCTGTGGCTTTCTGAGGTCCGTTATCTTAGACAATGTCCAAGCTCCCCAGACCCCTCATTCATCTCTGGCCCTTCAGCAGACATGACAGTAATTACACTAGATGGCAGAGGAATTGTTACCAGATCCTATCTTAGAAATAGGGAAATTGTGAGCTAATTTTAGGCCATCTCAAATTAATGAGAATATTCTTGGTGGAGTGCTACCAACATAAACCTTTAAGAAATGACAAGTGGGAGATACTTGAATCCTTTATCTGTGGAGCTCAGTCCGAGCCCTGCACGAACACCTGATCGCTATTATCTGGCCAATTGCTAGGGTGACTCTTACCTTTCCTGTAGGTTTTATTAAGCTTCCTCTGGGGGTTTACCGGTGTCAGCAACCTGTGTTGGGGTGCGATGGGGGTATGGGAGGAAGTGAGGTTCTAAGTGACAAAAATCCATGTCTAGGGCCATCACCTGGACTGAGGGGGCCCCCCAGTGCAGCAGGACAACCAGCACAGTAGCCTCTCCCTCATGGCCTAGAGCGCAGCTCCTACCTGGGCATTGCGTCTTTGATCTTCTTTTATTAACTTACAATTAAAGGCTGTTTTTTAATATGGTTGTCTCCAAACAGTTGACTCCTTTGATCTCAAAATGACTCTCCACTTCTCCATGTCTCATACTTTGGTGGGGGAGGTAGGCACAAGAGGTGGGAGAAGCCTGATGTTTTCTGGGCACTGACACGGCCTTGTTGGCTGTCTGATGCATTTATTCTCTATTGGGTGCTGCCTCTCCAATACTACCAGCCTGCAGCACCGACATTTCTATTTAGGAGTGGTAATCAGGGAGTACAATCTATTGGGGAAGACTGGCATAATTTTATATAAGATTGAGAAAATTTAGTTGCCTATACTGAAGAATGAGGGGGTAAAATTTAAGGTTATGGGGAGGCTGAAGCCTGTGCGCCCCTACCCCCACCTCAGGTCCCTTGTTGATACTCCTACTCCTGGGAAGTATCCTTGTCTACTGCCCTTTTCTGATCTTTTCTGCCTTTTCTTAAAGTTTTCTTAAGAATGTGGCCTCAGAAATCACTGTCTGCCCACCGGGGTGCGGGGGGTTGGGTTAGCCTGGTGATGGGTATTAAGGAGGGCATGTTCTGATGGAGCACTGGGTGTTATACACAAACAATGAATCATGGAACACTACATCAAAAACTAATGGTGTAATGTATGGTGATTAACATAATAAAAGTTAAAATCACTGCTTCACATTTCGGCTTTCTGCATATTGACTCTGATTTGGAACAGATTATTCAATCTCCCCATGCCTTAGTCTCTTCCACTTGTAGAATGGCATTGTGGGCACTGAGTGAGAGTTCCTGAAGCTTCCAGGGCTGAGCTCTCAGTAGGTGCTCATTCCAACCGTGGTGTGAATGAGGAGAAGCCGCCTCTTCCTCCTGTGTTTCTGCCCCTCCACTGCCTCGGCCTGATGACTCTGCCCAGTGTACAAGATGGCCCCACTCATTTGTCGCTAATGCTGCTGATCCTGCTAGACCATTCTGGTTTGGCGAGCTTTACCACGTCCGTTCGGTTGTGTGAGTGAATCTCGCCTCTGTGCCCCACTGGTCGCTTGAAGCCCTCTCATTTTTCCCTCCCTTAGTGTCTTTAGATCCTTTTTCTTTACTCAGTTACCACCAGCTTAAGTCACGCCCCGATTGGTCTTCTGGGATCATTACTGCAGTAATAATTGCCTTCCTGACTTCCTGCCTTGGGTCTTGTACACCTTCCCCCAAATCAGTTCTCCCCACCTCCTGCCAGTTTCTAAGCTGCACATCTGATTGTCATCGAATTGTGTGTAAACTTGAACTTCACAAAGATGAATTCAAAAAACAAAACATCCTTAACCAGTACTAGGACAACCAGACACTTGCATGCATTGGGAGGCTGGGGTGGATGTGGGGTGATAACATCAATTAGTTCCACCTTTCTGGAAGTTAATTTTCTTCTACCTTTTAAGAAACCATATTCTGACATGGTGATTTTGCTAGGATGATAGTGTCCTACAGAAAGAGTTATGAATTCAAAGATGTATATACAATATTTGCCAGCATTGATAGCAAAAATCCGGAAAAGAACCAAAATGTCCTGTAATGGGGATTGGTTAAATTGTGAGTCATTTGTGTTGGGTGGGGGGACCCTGCCAGCCCATGAGGGGCCTTTGCGAGAATTGGAAAAAGACACCCCCTCAGGGCAGAATGCCCCCCTCCCAGGCTTGTGAGGGACTTCTGTGCTGGAGTTGAGGGTGGAGCTGGATGCGGGGGGAGAGGAGATGAGAGTGGCCTTGTTGGAAGTCGCAGTGATTCCTTCGGTAAGACAAATGCCCCTTTATCCTCCCTTTCCCTTCAGGTTTGAGACCTTTGAGGTCAACAGCTTTGAGCAGTTCTGTATCAACTATGCCAACGAGAAGCTGCAGCAGCAATTCAACTCGGTAGGCTCGGCTCCTGGACCTGGGGTGTAGGGGTGGGGGTACCTCTTGCCCTGGGAGCAACAGCCTGGGGCACTTCTCTTCCATCCAGTGCCAGCAGGCGCTAGCTCTGCCCCAGCCTTCTCTTAGTGTCTTGCTGGTGCCCCAGCTTTGGGAAGGCATTCCCTGCTGCTCGGGAGGAAGTCTGAATGGGGTGGCTGGGTTGAGAGGGTAAATGATCTTCCCCTTGGTTTTGACTCCCATACCTCCTGATTCTGGGCTTCTGGGGTATTTGCTGAACTGCAAGCCAGTTGATTACTAGAATATTCTAGAGAAGGGCTCACATGGAAATGGGAGGGGGGGGTCACCTAACCTAGCTCCTTTTCTGCAGTCACAACTGTGACTTAGTGCCCAAACTTTTTCTGATGGGTCTATGCCCTTCTCTGGGACTCTAAGCTCATGCGGTTGAAGCTCAGGGAGATGAACGTCGGGATGTGCCTGCAGTTCACTAACCTTGACCTTTCACTTCTTACCCTAGCATGTATTCAAACTAGAGCAAGAAGAATATATGAAGGAGCAGATCCCCTGGACCTTGATTGATTTTTATGATAATCAACCTTGTATTGACCTCATAGAAGCAAAGCTGGGCATCTTAGACCTGTTGGATGAAGAGTGTAAGGTAAAACTGATGATGCACTCGTTGTATTAGTTCAGTTCCAGGGTTGGGGGAGGTGCCGGGGACAGCTGTGTGCTGCAAGGGAGCATGTGAGGTCTCAGAGCTGGGATTGCATGTGCAGTTAGCCTACCTTTAGCATGCTGAGAGAAACCTTGGTGTCCATTCTGCATGCTAGAAGGTAACTGTGATGATGAATGTGTACTTCTCTTGGCAGAGAGTGGATGGTATGGATTGACACAATAGAACGGTGGTGTGGATTTGGTGCCCCAGATATCCTAGGTGCTGAGAGAAAGACCCCAACTTCCAGACGGGCATCCCCAGAGAGTGAAGATCAAGAGCCCAGCGCATGTTTGTCATGCCAAATGCATTACAAGTGATAGAGCTGCAAGCTTGGTGGCAGATGAGGTCCATAGGTTCCCCCCATCTAGGTTTTTGTGGATTCTACTTTGTAGGACAGGAATGTTCTGAATGGCCAGCATGGGGAGAGCCAGGCAGCCTTGGAAATGTGGGGCAGGAGGATCTGGGTTTTATTTTATTTTTAAGATCTATATATTTGAGAGCGAGAGCGAGCATGAGTGAGGGGTAGGGGCAGAGGGAGGGGAAGAAGCAGGCTCCCAACTAAGCAGGGAACCCAAGGTGGGGCTCGATCCCAGGGCCCCGAGACCACGACCTGAGCCAAAGGCAGACGCCTAACTGAGCCACCCAGGCATCCCGAGGATCTGGGTTTTATTGATCGCCTAACTTCTTTGGCCTTCCATTTCCTGCTCTATGAATTAGTAGGGGCTGGATCTGATGATCTTCAGCATTTCACCTAGTTTTGTGGTTACTGATAAGAGGGTACAGTCCTCCAGCAGTGGAAACTCACATCAAAACGTGTAGAAACCACACAGTTCTGGGTACTGCAAGGAAAAAACCCAGTTGCTTTTATTTTCTGGCCTCGCACATCTTGCCTCCCCGGATTGAGTGAGACTTGATGGTTTAAAGGAGAAGGTGTCTCCCTTCTAGGCGGGTGCTCCTATTTCATTGTCTTTGACAATGAAAAGGAATGGTTAGTGGAACAGTAGAAGAGGGAGTGAAATACACTGAAATCCCCAGACTTGTACATCTTCATTCTTCACAGTTTTTAGCATTTCTTTAGAGCTGTGGGCTTTGTCCTGAGTCAGCTCCGGGCAGGGCTTATTCCTCAGCATGGCGGGCGTGTGCCTAAGCGTGCTCAGCTTGTGAGGTAGCAGTAAAGCTGATAGGACACTGGTTCCTGCATTGAGCACAGCTGGCTAAATGACCGAAATCATGGCCCCAAATCTTGAGTGTCGTTCCCCTCCCCGTGCCCCGTGGTTCCCCACTCACTCACTCTCTGGGTTCAGCATCCACTGCCAACAGCCCGCTTTGATGCTCAGCGGCGCCCTGCTCCCCTCCTCCAGTGTCATGTCTGCTCCTGTCGGCAACCTTCTTCTCCCACCCCACACCACAGCCCCAAAAGCACCACCGTGTCCTGTGCCCATCCCGGGCCCTGGCTCCAGGACTCCAGCTCCTCAGTCCCCTCCCCAGGGGTGAAGGTTAAGACCTGATGAGGCTCTGAGGAGGCACACGAAGTAGGTGGTTTATCTTGTGCTGCTCTACCGTAGCTCTTCCAAGCGCTGTCGTAAAGCCCCGGGGCATGGTCTCCTTCCTTGTGTACACACACCTCTTAGAAAAACACCTAATGCTTCAGGATGATGGATTCTGTGAATCAAGCGGCTGCCTAATTGATTTCCCGTGATTTATCCTGCCTTTAGCAGACAATCAAGGACCACGTGGGGTGGGTTTGCTTTGGCTTATGGTTTGAGGATCTGAGGGGCGCCACTGCCCGAGGGAACAGGTCCCAGGAATGTCAAGTCAGAGTGGTAGGAACACAGGTGCAGGGACCTCAGACTGCTATCCAGAGGGTGGGAGGCAAGCCAGCCAGGGGAAACTGGAGTTCTATGGGCTTGGGGAGCCGGTGGTTCCCAGGGTGGTGGGAGGTCCTCAGCGGAAAAGTGGAGCAGTGGACAACATGAGCACCTCGTTAAGGAGGAATACAAAACCCCGGTGTGGAGCCTTTTCCTCCCGGAGCTAAGTGCTCTGGGAGTCAAGAGTGATTCAGTGCGATGTGATACGGCTGCTCGGAGCAGCTAGAGGGGGAACCAACAGGTGGTGGGACCTTTGTCAGACCTCCTGGCCTTCTACGCCTTAAAAGGGTGTGTTTTCCTGTAGGGAGATCCTACTGCAATGAGCCCAATGCTACAAAATAGGGAGGCCTGCTGCACCCTTTGGAAGCGCCCTGGCTCTGAGCCTGAGTGGGGGAGGGGGTCCCCCGGAGTTGGCTGTACCTAGGCGATGTGGTGGCCCTCAGGACTGTCCTGTGGGACTGCAGCGCTGCCTCAGACCAAATTCCTTTCCTCTGCTGCAGCTCAGACACACGCTGCAGAATGAGAACGAAGAATGGGGACTGTGCCGTGAAGAATTGGGTCCTGTGACCCCCCCATGTGACGGGACACAAAGCCACATGAAGGATTAGATTCGTGCTATAAAAGCAGCCACTGGGAAAATCACTTTTCCTGGAGAAGACACACAGCAGTAGGCAGAGCCAGTGAGCTGGGATTTAAATTAGAAATGTGGAGGTGAGGTGGCCCCGGAGCCCGTGATGGGTGCCTGCCGCTGCAGGGGTGCTCACAGAGCAGGAGTTAAACCACCCAGGGCTCCTTCAGGTGGAAAAGCCTTTTTATCGTGGATTTGTAGTCAGCCCCTGTCCACACCATGAACCATAGCTGCTCCGTCAGTAACCAGGGGGGCAGGATACAGGGTGTTTTTCTTACAGGAAATGTTTATTTCCAGGCTGCTCTTAAACAAACCTCTCCCGTCCCCCGTGCTCTCTTAAGGCTGCTGCACGACGTACGCCACATTCAGACCAGGCGTTCTCTGCCCTCGCTCTTGGAGGAAACCACAAGTTAGGGCTGATGGGACAGGAGAGGTCAGTGCATGGTTCCTTGGAAGTGACAGGTGGGCATCAGCAGGGATTTTCTGAAAGCGATACCTTGACCCCTGGAAGCAATGCTTGCGAGTAACACTATAGATGCTCTCAGTTTGGGGAGTGGGTGTTGGGGCCCCACAGGGCAGTCCTGAGGCAGGAGGCAGGCTCTGCCCTGGGTGAGTAGGATTCCTTTGTCTTAGGGAGCCGCCTGAAGAGCCGGCAGCGGGGGCAGACCTTCTGTACCTTGCTGTTGAGGCAGTGGAGGGACAGCATCCTGAAGGCCCTTGTGCTTCCTCACCTTCTGCTTCCTCACCTGGGTCCAGCCCACTCTCAGGAGACTTTACTCGGTATTAAGCCCAAGGGTTCGTGGTTTGTTGCCCCGGAGGTCTCCTTGTCCTGCGTGCTTGTGAACAGGTTGAAACTGGGGAGGGAGGGAAGTGAAGGGGCCTTCCCACCTCTGCTCGTGTACCTGCCGGGCAAACCCCGCGTTCCCGTGTGACGGCCTGAGTCCCTGCCCTTCATGCAGCACCTCGAGGGCTCAGGCCAGCGCTGCAGCCATCCCCATGGTGACACAGTGGGAACACTCTGGACAAGGTGACTGAGGAGAAGGTGTTGTGGGGAGAAGCCTCCCCCAAAGGGCCGTTGAAGCAGAGAGGTTGGAAGTGGCGGTGCCATTCCTGTGCAGTGGGAGCGTCACACTGAGAGAACTTGAAGTGGCCCGGACTGTCCAGACCCCATGGTGGTGGCAGGTGAAGCTGGTAAAGCAAGAACCATCAGAATGGGAGGCTCTGTCCAGAGAGGGTGTTTGGACTTGACTCTGAAGGCTCCGGGGACACGGGGCTGGGAGGCAGGGACAGGTGTGATCAGACGTGAATAATTTCTCATGGATGTCACCGACTGCCATGTGGAAGCCAAGGTAGAGAAGAGAGATGGAGAGAGGCTTCCTCATGTGGTCCAGGCAGGGAAGACAAAGGGTTGCTGGGAGGTGCACAGGGGCTCAGGGGGCCCCTTCCTTTGGCAACAAGCCTGTGGATCAGAGAATTTGGTCAGGTAGCTGTCTGGGCAGCAGCCTAGCTTCTGTGACTTAGTGGGGAGATGAGGTGAGGTAGCAGAGGTGGTGGGTTTGACCCCCTCCCCCATGGCAGGCATGACTGTGACAGGAGGCTGGTGAGAGGAAAGGCAGGTGGACGTGGCCGCAGGAGGCAGGGGTGAGTGCACAGACCCCAGGTGGGGAGAAGTGTAGGGAGGAGGGGCGGACAGCTGTGGATGCTTGGGAGTTTCTGGATGTAAAGCGGGCCTCGGATTTCCTGCTTGGTTGGCACCCTCAAGGAGATGCGTCCTGTGCAAGAGGGGGCGGCTTGGATGCTGGGAAAAAGTGAGGCCAGGAGGGGAATGATTGTCCTGTCAACAGGGAAGCTCAGAGACCAGCCCTGGAGAGAGGGGAGTCATTGAGGCCAGCTCCCTGCTTAGATCTGGGCAGTGTCCTCATCCACAGAGGTGCCCGCTCATGGTGAAATGTCATGGCTTTTTTTTTTTTTTTTTTTTTTTTGGCAGTAATAGTGATTGGTAATAAATGACCAGCAGGACTTGATGAAGGAGAGAGTTGACATGTGGTCTCATCCACTCGGGTGAGAGGGCGGACCCATGGGTAGTTGGGTTGGTCTGGAATTGGTGTTTTGCTGAGCGCACAGAGGGGCGTTTTGTGAGGGTGGAAAAGTAAAATCCTGGAACAGGCACTGGGGGCAGCAGCCAGGAGCGAGGGAAGGAGTCCGAGAGGGTACCGTCTCTGCCCCTGGTGCCACCGAGCGCCTGAGCCCCTGGGCTTATAATGCAGGCTGTTGGGGAAGAGGGGCTTGGGGAGCCTAAGGACTCGCCCTCTTCCTTATTTTTTTTTTAATTTTATAATTTCAATAACGAAGAGTAAAATCAGGCATTAATGCATTTTAACAGCTTTATTGCGATGCAATTAACATACCATAAAATTCACTCATTGAAAATCTACAACCTCTGGTTGGCAGTCCGTTCAGAGCCGTGCCACAATAGCAGAACCCACCAGCAGTCACTCTCCCCTCCCCTGCACTCACTCCCCACCCCCACAGTTACTCCCCCTCTCCCCACCACCCTAGGCAGCCTCTCCTCTTTTTGCTGTCTTTAAAGATTGGCCTATTCTGGGCATTTCATATGCATTCAAACCTGCGCTTTTTGATTGGACAAGTGGCCAAGGCTGCGGGTCAGGGGAACTGAGTCTGAGGGACAGTTCCCACGTAGATGAGGACAGAGCTAGGATCCAGGCTCCTCTTCATGGTATTTTATCAAAATGCAAGATTTGCTTGCTTCTTCCTATGCTTGTTTCGAATCTTTTTTGGAGATAAGTGCCTTCCATCTAACCCCATCTTCATGGCTGCTTTTAAATCTCTCTTGCCAGGCAGGAAAGCACAGTAGCAGGGAGCATATGCTCCAGGAGCCAACCTGGCCCAGTTTGAACCCCAGCTCTGCTGCTTCCCGTCTGTGTGACCTTGGGCAAGTTACCTAACCTCTCTGTGTCCGTTTCTTCATCCGTAAAATTGTATAAACATAGTGCTTAGCTGATAGGATTCTTGTGAGGATTAAGTGAGTCTATACATCTAAAATTATAGAAAACTGACCAATAATAAGTGCTATGGGCATTCGCTGTTAATATTATCCGAGAATCTTAATTGTTAATTCCTGCTGGCCCTTACTTTCCATTGAGGGTGGTGGTTAAGAAACAACCCCCTTGTCAGGAAATATGGGTACGTGTTGTTTTCCTGCTTCGCTCACTGATTCATGCCAGGCTGAATTAGGGAAGATGTAGGATTATGAAGACTGCTAACAGAAGTCCAGTTTCTCGTAGTCAGGACAAGATGATCTTGAAGCTGGCAAGGGTGTTGACCTAAGTGAGTCTTGTCTTCACATCGTACCTCTCCTGTTCTGTCTGCCCCAGTCCTGCCACTGGTAGGTCTGCTGGGGTCCTGTCCTCTGGCCTCACCTCCAGCAGCCCTGCGCAGCTGACCCTTCCCTTCCCGTGTACCTGCTGTTACTAAACACAAAGTGCTTGAATACCAATATAAAACAGTGTATATAAGAGTGCTGAGAATCCAGTGTATTTTTGTCTGCTCAACACAATTAATAGCCTCTGTCAAGAAAAAGTGTTCTTTTCTTGAATCACCTACAGCACTTAGTACTGGGTATTCAATAATGGTCACACTAAATTGAATATGGAGAAAAATCTGGTTTGCTTACTTAGAAATTTGTTCTTAAGTGTGTAGGCATTTTTCTTATGCCACAGATTTTGTTGGTTTACTAAACAAAACCCTTTTTAAATGGCTGGTGTAAGGGTCACCTTCAACCCTGCCTCGTCCAAATGTACAATATAAAGTAATAAAGGGCAGGTCCAGTTGTGAGATGTAACTGAGGAATGGCTGTGTGCATTGGTCTTCGGGCACACCTGCCCCCTGGAGGAGGACCATCATCCTGGACAATTTGAATGGTGGTTACAGTGACTCTGTGTTATATTTTCAACAGAGTGAGTTGCTGTTTCACTTTTGAAGCCAGCTCTGAAGATACTGGAAGGGGCTGCCCTTCAGAATGCTTAATGCAGTGAAACTTCTAAATTTAAACTTGGGGAGGGCAGAGAAAGTACTGCATAGCTCATTCACTAGGTCCTTAATACCCAGTGTGTGCCCAGAACCCAATTCCAAGTTCCCTGAGGGGCAGGTAAAAAAATAAATAAGCCCTTAAAATTCCTTGAGCCCAATGAGCTTACACTTTGTAGCAACGAAGCAATACACAAAACCCAGTGATGGACTGTATTAGTGCATATGTTATAGGAGTTTAATTGTGAGGAATTCCCAAGTGAGATCAAGAGTAGCCAGGAAAGCCTTCAGAGAAGAGGGCAGACTTGAGCTGAGCCTGGACAGTGGTGTTTCGATGAGCACAGAGGGTAGGCTTTCCTGCCGCAGGCATTGGGCTGAGTGAGCAGGAGCATGGCACTAGCGGTGGGCATGGCACAGTCGTGATGCTGAAGTCACGGGCCCACCTGGAGGGAAGACACATTTTCAGATTCGTTCTGACACTGCTCCTGTGACCTTGGGCTCCAAACTGATGCTCCTCTAACCCTATCAGCACCTGTCAACCAGAAGATTCTTGGAGGCTCAGCGCGTTCCTAGGGACACCACTGGAGCCAGCCCACCCGGCGGGGTTGAGAGTAGGCTCTGCGGGATCCAAAGCGTTCGTGGCCAAATCTTGTTTTCCTTGTCCAGTTAGGGTCCAGCCCCTGTGAGGTCGACTTACTGGTGGACTCCATCTCCCCCTCTGCCATGGCTCTCTGCTTGCTTTTTCCTCTTCACAGAGCACTCTGTCCTCTTGCGTGTTTCTGCAGGTTCCCAAAGGAACTGACCAGAATTGGGCTCAGAAGCTCTATGACCGGCACTCTGGCAGTCAACACTTCCAGAAACCCCGCATGTCCAACACGGCCTTCATTGTCGTCCACTTTGCTGATAAGGTGAGTCTCTTTGTGGGCTTCGGTGCTCTCCCGGCCCCACCCTACAGAGACTCAGGGCTAAGAGGGAGTGGTCTCTCTTGAATTCAAGTGGCCTGAAAGTCTCTTAGGGTCTTTGTCTACACTCTTTTCCCTCCCCACATCCCCTCTGTGACACATCAAACTGTCACTACGCTGGCAGAGCCCCAGGTGGTGGGAGCGGGGCTACAGCTCCCCAGTCATGTGCTCGACAAATATTGAGGGTCTCCCTCCTGGGAGGACAGGAGCACGTAAAACAGTTGTGAGTCCACCCTGGAGAGTGAAAGAAAGCATGAGAACAGAATGGCGCTCTTCTTCGGGTGACTCCTTTCCTGGGACCTGGTGTACACAGAATTTTCCTGCATGGATTTCTGTTTGCCTTAGCCCATGCTTTCCAGATTTTAATCTGCACATAAATCATCTGGGGTCTCCTTAAAATGCAGACTCCAGGGGCGCCTGGGTGGCTCAGTCAGTTAGGCATCCGACTCTTGCTTTCAGCTCAGGTCATGATCTCAGGGCTGTGAGATCAAGCCTGGAGTCTGGCTCCATCCTCTGTGGAGTCTGAGAGTTTCTCTCCTCCTCTCCCTATGCACACAAGCTCACGTGCACACTCTCTCAAATTAAAATCTTCAAAAACAAAATGCAGGTTTTGATTTGATAGCCTTTTCAGCACCCAAAGGAGGCCTTAGGTCATCATATGGGAACCCCTTTTTTAAAATAATGTTTTTCCACAAAATGAATACTCAATTTCCTCTATATAAATCCTGATCACATCTTGGGTTTGCATTCTAAATGGGAAATCTGTGGGTTTCCCAGCTACTCACCACTCATTAGAAAACACCATATGGATGACATGAAAGGACTCAGGTGCTCAGCTGTGGAAGGCGCCTGGTCAGGTTGAAGCACTTGACTCCTGTTTTTGTTTCCCTCTGGGGCCCCAGGTGGAGTACCTTTCAGATGGTTTTCTGGAGAAAAACAGAGACACGGTGTATGAAGAGCAGATCAACATCCTGAAGGCCAGCAAGGTAAAGGACATAAGAGGTGGGGTGCTAGAGCAGAAACGTCCACAGCAGGACCGGGCGTGGGTGGCGTTGGCCCCACCCCGGGGCGTGGGGGAAGGCAGAGATGCCAGGCAGGGCGAATGTGAAGGGGCTTGTAGGTTATTTCCGTCTGAAAACATTTGAGGACGGCCCCGTGGAGGGAAGAAAGCAGGAGATGGTGAAGGACAGGGGCGACTGGGAAAGATACCAGTTAATAGAATGACATTGTGAGGGGCGGGGGCATGAGAAAGGTGACCGTCAGGAGGGGGGGCAGCAGCAAGTGTAGCAAGGAAAACATTACTGGTAGTTATTTGTCGTCCTCTCTCACCTGCAGGTGGTAGGATTACTTAGATGCCCTCAAATCCTGGGATCTGTACATTTCTGTGTAGCACCTACAGAGCCTCCCTATAAGCAAAAAGTTCAGTGGAACAGAGGGTAGGATTTGAGGGACACTTAATATATTGTGTCCAAAATAGATTTATCTCCAGAATTTATTTCCTTCTCATGAGCATAATAGAAAGATTGTGTCCATTCTACAGGCAGAGGAAACAAGGCACCGATTCACTAAACAAATAGTAAGCGCCTATGTTGTGAGGCACTGCCCCCAAACACAGCCAGCATCATGCAAAGGTGGATAAGACCAATTCTGCCCTGTAGGTGCTTACATCGTAGTGGGCCGTCAGCGGCAGATAATCACACAGTTGCCGGAATGAGGGGAGGCGTGGGGAGAGGACCCGGCAGCTGGGGGTGGGGGGTGTCTCTGGGCACCATGGTTCCCGAGGGCCAACACACTGATGCTCCATGCATGTGCCAGCAGCCCTTCCAAGAAAACCCCGAAAGGGACTCTCCAGGATTTGTGAGGCTTTCTCCCAGACCTCCTGCTCCCGAACTGGCTGCAGGGACCTGATACACTAGAAATTGCAGATTAATGGCTCTTGGTGATAAGCTTCAGATGAATGTAATAGGGCAAGATGCCAGAATGGAGAAAATACACCCGGCAAAATGGACCCAAGGACAGAAGGGCAAGTACGGGCCGTTAAATCCCATGGCCCCAGGCGACGGGTTTAGGGCGGCTTTGAGTCAGTACCAGCATATGAGCGGCTCAGGGCAGACCCGTGCCCAGGGTCCTCTCCGGAGATCTGCAACATCTGGGAAGGAGGTGCCCTGGAGGGAAATCTGGGTAAATATGAGTATCACTCGGGAATTCCACACAAGGTTAACCCCTCAGCTTGCCGAGTCTGTGGCACTGTCGTGCATGGTGGGTAATAGGACTTTTTCCATTCTTCAAAAGGGCAGGTGGGTACAGAGGAGGCACAAGCCGCAGGGAGAGAAGAAGTGGATGGCGTGAGCTCTTGGAGCACATTGCCTCATTGTTTCTTAGATGCTTAGAGCCCTGTGGCCTCCTTTGTGAGTGACACAGTGGCCTCAGAGGCTGAGAAACTTCACTGTCTTGTTCTAAGTTCCTCTTTTCAGGTAAGAGCACAAGTGAGGGGTGGGTGAGGGAGAGAGTGTCTGGTTCTGCCAGTGTATTGATTTTGGTTTTGAGTGTCTCTCAGGAATCTTAAAAAGTAAAAGCGGAATCTCTCCAGCAGATTAGTAACTGACATTTCTTCCCCTTTATTGGGTATTTGTGTGTTATGTAGTGGTAATGAATACGTATAGTTAACCTCCTGGATCTTAAAGTCCCGTGGATTTTGGTAAAGCTGTGAAGATCAAGAAGGTAGTATTAAAAAAAAAAAAAAAAAAAAAAAGTTTGTTGGGAGTCCCCAAGACCACCTCCAAATTCAGTTATTTGCTAAGACTACTCGAAGGACTCTGAGCAGATAGTTACACTTGAGGCTGTGACTTATTAGACCAAAAGGCTACAAAGCAGCCAGCAAAGGGAACAGTGCATGGGGTGAAGTCCAGGGGAAAACAGGCCCACGCTCCCAGGAGGGGAGCCACTGGGAAAGGCGCGGCACCCCTGTGCGTCATTCCCACAGCGGGATGTTGTCATGTGAAGTATTGGCCAGGGAAGCTTGTCTGAGCCAAGGCTCAGAGCTTTTATTGGGAGTCGGTTATACAGGCACCCTTTGCCTAGCATGTACCAAAATTCCAGACTCTCAGAAGGAAGGCAGATGTTCAGTGTAAACCATATTGTTTGCATAAACCATTCAGACCCAGTGAGCCATTCTTACCAGAGTCTGGTGAAAACCCTCCCCAAATCCAAGTTCCCAGACCACAGCCAAGGCCTTTCCAGGGGTGGCAGTCTCAAGCTTGCTGTGTTAGCTCTTTTCTGTACAGGGGTATCATTTTAGGTTGGAGGTGCTGGGTTTTTATTAGACATGAATACAGACTCATCAATTTAAAAAGCTTTAAAAGCATTCTCTGCCATTCCTTGACCCTCCTTTTCATCAGGTACCATTCTGCATACGCAAGCATATTGGTACATCTCTAAGATTTGAAATGAATCACATTATACATAGTTCTCTCTGACTTTTCACTTAGATCTTTGCTGTCTTTCCACACGACTATGTATCTCTTCTCTTTTTTAAACAGTTGATATTTTGCTAATTGAGATAAGGCCACAATGCCCTTTGCACATATCTTTGTGCAATTACATCAGTCAGGTAAATTTTTAGAAGTGAAGTGGATGGTTCAAAGAGTATGCACATTAAAAGTCTGTAGATATTCCTAAATTGGGACTGTAAGATAAGTCTGGGGTCTACTCCTAAAAGGTAACGGTCCTCCTCTTCCCTACCCACCTGCCACACTCTAGCTTTCCCCTTTACCAGCTAATCCTTTTAAGAACCAGTGACCTTCTTGCCAACCTGCAGCCCCATCCCAGCCTCTCACGGCATTCAGAGATGAAGCAGGAGGGGCCTTCAGGTCTACCAGACCCTAGCAGGAGGATGGCTGAGAACTCTCCACCCTGAGCCCATTGCAGACAGTCCCAGAAGGTAAAAAGCGAAGATCGAAACCAGGTCCCTGTAAACCCACAGATGGGCCCGACCCAGACTGCAGCTATAAATCAAAGAGTGGTTCTCACTGCGCTTCACATCCTTCGGACGGATGGACTTGTCTGGCAGCACCTGTCATGGTAGCGTTTTTGAAGCTCATTGTTCACTGAGCTCGTGTCATCTGTAAAACTTTGTACAGCAGTCCTATGAGGTTTATGTTTCCAACTCCATATTACAGTGTGTAAAATAAAAACCTAGAAAGATATAAGGCCCTGTGGCATGGAGTTAGTGCCCCATTTCTTGTGTTGCTCATCTCCCTGAGCATAGATAAATCTCAAATCCTATATGTAAATTCATAATTTTACTTAAAGCATTTTTATTTTATGGGACACCTATTAGCTTTTTTCTTTTGTGTGACACCCCTCATAAGAAATTAAGAAATCATTGTGAATAATTAAGCTGTATGGGATGGAAGACTCCCATGAAGCCTACCAGCCAAAGGGATGTTTAAAGCACTCCCACTAAGAGCAGTGAAATAAAACTGTTAATGAGAATGTAATTAGGAAAGCCAGTTATACCGCCTAAGAGGTTATAACGTAGCTAATTGCTTTCTCAGCTATTGGAGAGCTATAAATAGAGACTTAGGAAATGCCTCTTTAAAACGCGACTTTAAGTCCTTAACAGACTGATTTGTTTTAGGTACTAAAAGTGGAGGTTTCTCCTTCTCAGTGTTTATTATAAAAAAAAACAATATCCAAAAAATCCCAAAAGGAGCACACATTTAAGATTTCCTATGCCAGGGCAGCACTGAGTGTAGGCCAGAGTGACGAGCAATGGATGTGGAGTTTGTCAGTAAGCGTTGGGCAGCCAGGACCATCCTGGGTGGTGTTTCCCAGGCAGGCAGTCCTGAGGCCGGCTCTCCCCTTATCCCAGCAGAAGGGATCTCAAGACCAATCTGGTGCAGAGGTCGAGGAGACCGTATTGGCCCAAGGCCACCTACCCTGGGCCGTAGCAGTCCCTGAGGTCCGAGAGTCACAGTGGTGTACCTCAGACAAGGCCCAGGTGCGTATGCTCTGGGTCTCCTCTCTCTGACTTCGGCTGGACTTCAACTCCTCAAGGAATGACACGGTATATGTGTCTGTTGTTTCCACACTCGTGTGTTCTTTGTGGGTCACAGACACATTCCACTTTGAGCAAACACATTTGCTTTTTTAAAATGTATTTTTTTCCAATTCGTGTTTTCATTTTCTATGGGTAAATACCCAGTAGTGGAATTACTACAGCATGTGGTAATTTTATTTTTAATATTTTTGAGGAACCTCCATGCTGTTTTCCACAGTGGCTGCCCCAGTTTGCATTTCTACCAACAGTACGTGAGGGTTCGCTTTTGTCCTGTTCCTCGCCGGTACTTGTTATTTCTTGGGTTTTTTAGTTTAGCCATTCTCACAGGTGTCAGATGATACCTCATTGTGGTTTGGATTTGCAGTTCCCTGACGATTGGTGATATTGTGCATCTTTTCTTTTCATGTGTCCATTTACCATTTGTGTCGTCTTTGGGAAACTGTTCGGGCCCTCTGAATCTTCACATTTTTTAAATCATTATTTTTGATGTTGGGTTCCCATATCACTTGCCAATAGCTTCTCTCTTCAGTGGATGGGTGAGGGGAGGGATGAAATAAAGGATCAGGGAGACACTTATGAGGAACACTGAGTAACGGATAGAAGTGTTGAATCCTTATATTGTGCACCTGAAACTGATATACTGCTGTTAATCATACTCCAATTTAAAAAGTACTTTTAAACCTATTCATATAACAGCTTTGAGATATAATTGACATACAATATAGCACTTTCAAAGCTGTTTGAAGTGCTTCCTATTTAAGATCAGTTGGCGTTCGTAGTTAAAAAAAAAACTTACAAAAATATTTAGAATAGTAACCATGTAAGAACTTTTTAGTCGGTAAAACCATATCATCCCCTTTCCAATACAGGAAAGTCCAACTTTGTCTTTAACAACAAAAGAAAAGAAGTGCTGAGACTTTTCCTCCAAAGCCCATTTAAAACCCCTTTAAACAAAATATTTTGTACCTAAAAATTGGAGCTTCTTTCCCCAAAGGGCAGCAGTACCCATGTGAAAGAACTGCCCAAGAAGGAAGTGTATTTTTTATTAGGTCTGCAGCCAGTTTTCATAGATAAGGTTCTGGGCAAGAGATTCCAATCAAATGGTTCTTCGAGCATGTCTTTATTTCAGTTTCGTGCGTCTGTTTTAAAGGAAAGGTGTTTTGTGTTCTTACAGAAGTGAACAGGCATGATTTCCAAGGTAACAGCTATATAAATGTATATAGCTGTATTTGACATTTTTCTTAAACTATCAAATGGTCTGTAAAAAGTGTTTTCATACTTCTTTTAATACCTTTTCAAATAGATTTGCCTCCAGCTTTTAAAAATCTATCCATAGCCATGAATAGCAGAGTACACCACAGAAGTGACAAACGGTATCAGGCAAGTGCTTGGTTTGTTTGAAGGTATCATCTGAGTGTTTTCCTGATTGGAGGGAGCAGATTTTCCGAAATGCCCCCGTGGATGCTGCTTCCCAGGACTGCCCCCAGATGAGTTGGAGTTGTGCATTATTGGTCACTCAGCTCATAAATAGACTTCCCAGGGCCTCTAAAGTATAACTGGAGTTAGTCAGTTAAGGAAAACGCATTCTCATACGTTCATTCTTCTGCACGAATTGTCCGTCAAGCAAGAGCTTCATGTAACTACTTTTCATTGAGACTTCAGGTTGGTCTATAGTTGGGACCCTGCTGAGACCAGGAGGCCCCTGTCTACAGGCCCCACGTCCCAGTGGGTAGATGGGGTAGGGTGATACAGCCGTCAGTATTCTTGTCTGTCCTATTACTGCTTTTTCTTAGAGTTGATGTCTCAGCAAACTCCTCTCCCACCCCGCCCCACATATCCTGTCATTTCCAAACGCAGTCTCAGTAGCCAAGACCTATAATTAAAACCTAGCTTTTACGATAAAACGCAAATTCACCAGATTAAACCTTGGTTGTGTTTTTCCCAAATTCTAGCACAGGGCCCAGGGAGGAGCTTCTGATTACAACAAGAGAAAGGGGCTTCAATTTTAAAGTGTTCTTACTGCTGAATCTGATTTCAAAGTTCCATGTGCAGCCTTAATACATTCTCTTGACCTTAGAAGTTAATAGATTTTTTCAGAGGAAAAGCTGGTATTAATGATTTCTGTAAATTAGACTCCTGAAACCGTATCATCATGCATGTGGTAACTTCTACCCCTGACTCGAACATCTTGGAAATCCATTTTAGAAAGTATGTGAATTACAATTTAGTCAGTATTGTGTTTAGAGACAACCAACTGGATGAATCACTGATGTCTTTAAAATGCAAACCTGCCTGGGCGCCTGGGTGGCTCATTCGTTAAGCGTCTGCCTTGATCCCAGGGTCCTGGGATCAAGCTCCTCTCGGGCTCCCTGCTCTGCAGGAAGCCTGCCTGCTTCTCCCTCTCCCACTCCCGCTGCTTGTGTTCCCTCTCTCGCTGTGTGTCTCTCTGTCAAATAAGTAAATAAAAATCTTAAAAAAAAATAAAATGCAAACCTGCCTTTAGCCTCTGGTTCTTTCCCTGTGGGAGTTTCTCCACTGCAGTCCGGGCACTTGACCCTTCGTCACGTGTGCCTCTGGCATCAGCCGCCCCCCGCCCCCACCACCATCCCTCTTGTGCCCCGGCTGTCTCTCCCCACCTCCCACTCACTGCTGGTTTTGCTGCTCCCCGTGTTCTCACTATGTGTGATAGTACCATGAAGACTCACAAGTCTTTACCCAAGGAGTTGCTGGATAAGGTTTGTATTTGGAGAAAACTGTGGCTGGTGGGTAGGATATGTTGGGATGAAGGTGTGTCTGGAGCCAGACCCTCAGGTTCCAAGAACCTGCAGTGATCTGGGAGAGCTTGGGAAGGCCTGAATAGGGCGGCAGTGTTCTGGTGATTCAGGACTGCTGGAACTTGACCATGGACAGAACTTGGGGATGTGGGGATAAGAAATAGGGCGTTGGCAGGCTCTCTAATACAAATTTGGGCAGTTGATGGGTGAGGGCCATGTAGGCCATGTCAAATTTGGAGTTTCCAGCGGAACACACACACGGAGGAAGATAAGGAGCAGATAGTTGGAACTGCAGATCGTAGTTGTGGAAGAACATCAAGACTAGAGAGACAGACTTGAAGGGGGTAGTTGAAGCCTTAGGTGTGAAGGAGACTGTCCATGGAATGAGGATTAGAAAAGGTAAATGATGAGGATGCTGTCCTGGGAAATGGCAGCACTGCGGGGAGACGGGAGGATGGGCCCATGGGAGGTGCCGGGAAAGAGCTGCGGGAGGGAAGCAGAGCTGCCCAGTCAGGGAAGAGGGCCTCCCAGAAGGGACTTGGGTCCTTCACCAAGGACAAGTCGGACGGAGAGTGAAGCTGGGCCACTTCCAGCCACCGGATTTGGCAGGTGGGGTCCCCAGAAGGCGCTGTCAGGGTCGGTTTAGGCAGTGTGGGGGGCAGACCACGGCATGGCCGGGGGGGTGGGGGGCGTCGCGGTTGAGAAGGGATGACCCAGGGCGGTTTCCACGGGTGCCTTGGCCGGGGGGGGGGGGGGGGGGCGTGGCACAGGGAGAGCCAGCTGGACGGGGAGATGGTCCTGCATGGAAAGAACTTGAACATAGCTACGTGCTCAAGGGAAGGCGCCTAGGAAAGGGGAGAGACTACAGATAGAAAATGCAGGAATCTAGGTCAGACTTAAAGGAATCTTATTTTTCAATTCTCTCATTTTTACAGATGAGGAATTTTAAATCTAATGTTAAGAGGTTTTCCATGGGTCACATAGCTAATTAAGTGGTGAAGTCGGATCTAAAAGGTCTCCTAACCCTAGCTCAGTGCCTGTCCTGTAGTACCTTACATCCCGGAGATCTGCTAGGTGATAGGCTCTTCTATCTCTTTACTGCTCTGCTCTAGAGCTTCCTGTGCAGTGGACTTCAGGCTCTCTGTTATGCTGCAGCCAGAGTGATCCTTCCCAAAAGATCCCTGGTCATTGCTCCCCTCTGTGACCCATTGTGTGGGCTCTGGAGCCAGGCCATCTGGGTGCAAATCTTAGCTTTGCCACTGACCAGCTCTGTAGGCTCTGAGCCTGTGTTTCCCTATCTGTAAAATGGGATGTCATACCAAGTGGTCATTGGGAGAACTGAATGAATTTCATGCTTGGTACATTCTAAGTGCTCAATAAATGCTAGCTGCTCTTATTTAAAACCCCAGACCAAAAAAACACCCTTAATGACTTCACATTGCTTTTAGGATAAAGACCCAAATCTTCAGTGGAGGATTTTGCATGAGCTGGTCCTTCTTGCTTCCCCCTCGGGATCTGTACTAAAACTGTAACTGGCATTATATCAGCTCCCTGAACATGCGGATATTTTGCTAACATGCTTTCCTAACCCTCCCCCCACCCCCCTGCCGAATGACCCACCAGCTCCAACATCCTTTCCTAAGAGAAGTCTTTCCTGATTTCTAACCCGGGGCCCTGATTCGGTTATGTGCATCTGTTGTTTATTTCCTTGAGGAAATCATCTTTTTGACATTAAACTTTTAATTATGGGGTTAATTGATGAGAGTTCACCTTCTATGCTAGATCATAAACTCCATGATAGCTAAGAGGCTCTGTTCGGTTTTGTTCATTGTGTTCCCAGCTCCAAGCACAGTATTTATTTGTTGGATGTGTGGCAGTCAGTTACGTATTGGTGAGTGAATGAACAAACCAGCCCGTCTAGTTGCTTGACAATATTTACTAATATTTACTTCCTGTTCTTTGAAAGCACATGGAAATAATGAGTTAATGTATCATTTTTATGATGTTGGCGTATGCACATTTTAGCCACAGATTTTTAAAATCCTATCGGAGTCCTCTTTATTCCTCTGACAGCCTAATTCCCCCTTGAGAAAGGCAATATTTATGATTTTGAAGTACCATGTGTGGACAGAAGTTGATCTAGTTCCAAAAATGCTGAAATAGGAACTGAATTGTCACCTGTTGGCACCTGAAACTGGGAGACATCCTTAATGTCATTGGGGTGACCTCCCAAGCCACTTGGCTGACAAGGGCCTTTGGCAGGGATTGGGGCGTGTCTTACTCAGGAATATGGTAGCTTTTCCTAGTGCTGTGGTGTCAGCAGCTGATGTCGGCCACAGAGGAGCCAGCAGTGAGGATGGACTTAAGCTGCTTATCCGAGATGATCCTTGGTTTTAAGGTCATTAGTTGGTACTTTTAGACTGAACTTCAAACCCAGACCATGGAGTTAAAGAACCACAACCTTTATTTGCATGTAGATCACTGCGGTAAGAAATGGAAGTCAGGAGCTTCTGATGACTGGTGTGTTTGTGATCAACGACAAGTGCGAGTGCGAATGGAACCTTACAGAACACGTGTGTTGACTCCAGCACGTATGCCCATGTGTGTGCACACAGAATTGTTTAACTGCTTTGTAACCCATCTGGCTAGCTAATGTGTGGTATAAAACCATTGACTTGTGGTATGCAATTACTTTGGACTCTCAAATTGAAAGTTTAAAAACTGTAAACTGATAATACCTAAGAGTGAGTTTAGGAGGAAGTACTTTGTTTCCTCTGTTTTAGTGTGAAAGCTTGATACAGAAGGTCTACTCATAATTCGACCCAGCATTTGATGCTGGTGTTCAGTGTTAACCATCATAACCTTCTATGTGCTCCTCTCACACTGTGAGATATTTCTGCACAGGATCAGACTTGGTGAAATTAGGCGTTTGACCTATGGAAATCCTACAAGTTACCTTAATATGCAAAGAATAGTAGAGGTCCTCAAACTGAGGGATGCTCAGTGAGCAATACATTTGCACCTACCTAGTTCCGCATAGAAAATGCCTGCACTTATTGCCACTGATCCTACCATGTCCTGGGGGAGATCAGATGGCAGACAGCCCCAAGGGGATGGGATGCTCCCTGCATATTTTACACCCCCCAGTCATATCACCTTGCAACCCAAGCATGCTACCTAATAAGGTTGTGGAAACCGCCTTTGAATGAACTAAGTTGCCTGGATCTAACCCCCAGGGTCTGGAACAGTTACGGTGCCCTTAGCACCATCTTGCTCCTTTTCTCAGATGTTGTAATATACTAATATGCCAAGACCTCAAATGTTTATATTTACATCATGATGGCATGCTGTGAGGCATCTCTGATTGCAGGAAGGGATGAGCCAGGGCCTATCCTGGGCTGGAATATGAGAAAGCCCATATGTGTTAGGGCCTAATACAGCTTTTAGGACTTTTTTTGAATACCCCTGAAATATTGATGTTTGGAGTCCCGATGGGAGTGTGCCATTAAATTGTGAAATTTGGGTCTCTGCTTTATAGGATGCGTCTACTTCCCAAGCTGTTGGCTTGGTGCTCAGTAAATACTCCTTTAAACTGGGACTGAACATGTGGAATGTCTGGGAAGTTAAATGCAGGAAGATGTCAGCATAAGTGGACTGTCACTGCCATCTTGGACCTGTAGGCTTCCATGGAGATGATGTTGCCCTTCAAGCTTTCCTTAGCCTTAGTCTCCTGCTACAGATTTCATGGGATGCTGTCATCTGCAGGGATGTTTCATGAAGTTCCCTTTTGTGTGTTCTTCCTCCTCTCATGATGACAAGGACCCTGTTCCTGCCACCATCACATCTGAGAATGGATCACTTTCAAAGACCAGTGCTGGCTCCACAAGATCCGCCCCTCCCCCCGCCCCCCCGCCTTGCGAAAAGCCTTCAATAAGGAGGATGCTGCACAGGTGCATCGGAGATAGACCGTATCTTAAACCCATGTGCACTTCCAGTTTCTTGATATTGCTGGTATAAATGATCAGGAGACCGTTATATATTGAAACGGGCTCTGATGGGGACATCTGGAAGCCGGGTTCTGGTCCTGGCTCAGTCACTAATGAGCAGCCCCAGGTGGCGATACCGGCCACCATGCCTGGTGCTGGGACAAATGGAGATGGAAGCAGGATTCTGGAGGGTCCCTTCTCCCTGAGTTTTTTCCTTACCTGCCCCTTGAAGAGGTGATCTTTACGCTGTATGCTCCAGCTCTAGAATTCTATGATTCTGAGTTTCCTCTGTAGCTCAAAACATTTACCACGTAGACAGATTTCTCACGTATATCCCCCTGGCAGTGTTTGCGTGCTTATGATATGCTGGGCACACTACTATATGCTTATGTGGACTATCTCCTTTAATTCTTTCCCCTGCCCTCCTCCTCCTCCATCGAGGGGGAGGCCAGAAGGCCTTAGGCTCAGCAAGCATGGGGCTCAGGGCCCAGCATAGACCTCAGCTGGTACTTGGGTGCATGATGGAGACATGAGGGGGTGACCCAGGAAAGCCCATGGAGAAGGCAGGGCTGGGTCTTAAGAGATGGGCTTCTCGGGATGAGCAGATAGGAGAAATTCTAAATTCTAGAAAATGTGCGTTACTCCAAAAAGACACTCTATACTTTCTTCTCCCCTAGCCCCTGGCTACCACTGAACTCCTTTCTGTTCCCTGGACATTTCATGTAAATGGAATCATGCACAACATGGTCTTTTGTGTCTGACTTCTTTCACTTGGCATGTTCCAGGGTTCATCCGTGCTGTCGCGTGTATGGGGACTTCATTCCCCTAGGTCATTGAACAGTTTTCCATTGTATGGATCTGCTATGTTCTGTTTATCAGCTGGTTGATATTTGCATTGTTCCTGCTTTGTGACTGCTGTGAATAATGTGGTTATGGACTTGGGTGTGCAAGTTTGTGTATGGATGTGTGTTTTCAGGTTTCTTGGGTATGTACTGGAGAGCTACTTGGAAAGTCTAAGAGATCTTGTGTTCAGTGTTCTTTCTGTGTTTGTTTCTAGTTCCCACTAGTGGCTGACTTGTTTCACGATGACAAGGACTCCGTTCCTGCCACCGCTACATCTGGGAAGGGCTCTTCTTCAAAGATCAACATTCGCTCTGCCAGACCCCCCCTGAAAGCATCCAACAAGGAGCACAAGAAAACTGTGGGCCACCAGGTCAGCCTCTGGCAGGATGCTGTGGGTCAGGATGCGTGTGACCAGGCCGGCCTCTCTGCAGATGGAGGATGGCTACAGAGTTGGAGGGAGGCCAGAGCAGCCTCCTCATCCGCAGCCTCAGCCCCCAGCTCAGTCCGTATGTCCTCTTTGAAGAAGGACCCTGGGAAGCCCTCTCTAGAAAGAACAGACTGAAAAGAGAAAGGGGATGAGTATAGCCCCAAGCAGTGCATTTAGTTCCCCTGATAGGACCACAGACACCTGGTAGAAGAGGCAAGAGGGTCCTAGAATCTGCAGGTTGGGTTAAAGAAGTCTGGAGACTAGGAAACTGAAGCCCCTTCTGCGGGGTCTTCGTGGGATTCTATGTCCAGTGTGTCTCCCAAGAGAAAGGAGTGCCTGCCAAGCCCGGCAGCCACGAACCTTTCTCTTGCAGTGGACTTGCCTGTTCTAGACTTTTCACATTACTCTCATAACTTCCAGGATACCCAGGCACTGGAAGTAGGGGCTCCCAGGCCTCTGGTTTAGGAATAACCAGCCTCCAGTCACCGTGATGACTTCTGTCCTATGTCCTAGCACTGACCCCCTCTCATCTCATTTGATCTACCATGCTGGGTTAGACGTGTTAGCAGCTGGGCTCTCCCCCATTTGGTTTAAAGAGTCCTAATGTCTGAATGTGGGAGGGCCTTGATCTTGGACCTACAGCAAGGCAGGAGTGTCAGGGAGAATCTGACCCTGGGTCTCTGAATTTCGTCCCGTCCTTCCTGGATTCATAATGACGGTAACAGTATCAACAACTATCACCACCAATCTCTGGGCATTTCTTTGTTAATTATACATCTGCAGAATGTTAAAAGTAACCGGGCACTGACTCTTGTCTCTCCAGTTCCGTACTTCCCTGCATCTGCTCATGGAGACCCTGAATGCCACAACACCACACTATGTGCGCTGCATCAAACCGAACGACGAGAAGCTCCCCTTCCAGTAAGTGCCCGTGCGGACATTGGCCAGCTGCCTCTCGGCTGCAGTCAGGCTGACCAAGCCTGGCCTCTTCATGTTTCCTTAAAAGTTCAGTTGGAAGAGAGGCAGGCACAGCCTTCCGGGGGCGGGGGTGTGGGGGCAGTCTGCGGCAGGATGAGTAGTTGATCTTACGCTTCACAGGTGGTTTACGTGCTAAATACAGGCCAGTAGACATTTACCAAGTTCCACCTGTCTGCTGTCTAGAAAGATTCAAGAGGATGAGAGGATACAGTTCCCTAATCCCACGGAGTTTACAGTGGTGTTGAGGGGTGCGCACACCTGAATCAAGCAGAGAACCACATAAAAGTGTGTAAATGTAGATATACCTGTGTCTCATAGCAAATACTCAATTCAGAGGTGGCAGGAGAGCCGGAGTGGTCAGAGAAGATGTCTTCCATGGGGGAAACTTGACCTCAAATGACGTGTTGAGTGATGAGACACGGTGGTCCTATTTCTCACACCCCGTCTACCACTGAGCTTCCAGCGTTACTCATACCTACTCACCTTCCCCCACCCCGCTCCTCAGCCGCCTCTGGTCTAAATTCTTCTACCCCTATCTTGGATAGCGTCTTCCGATTCTATCCATGCCCACACGGTTGACCTCACCCAAATCTATATAGCAGTGACTCTTCAATGTCTTTGTTCATCTCTGGTTTCTGCCAAATTCCAGACCAGACTTTCCGAATGCCTCCTGAGGTTTCACTGGCTAATTCGCATTCAACATGTCTGAAATCAGACTCCTTGCCCCCACCCCCAGCCCAAGAAATGGTTCCTCTCTCTTTGGTCTCTTACGTAGTAAATGGCATAACCATTTCCTGACAGCTCATTACCCACCAAACCTGAGAGTCACTCTGAATCAGTGCTATCCAATAGAACTTTCTGTGATGGATGGAACTGTTCTATAATCTGCATTGTCCAACATGGTAGCCACAAGTCATGTGTGGCTATTGTGTGCTTTGGAATGTGGCTGGTATAACTGAGGAACTGAATTCTGCCATTTTAATTCTATTCAAATACCTGTAGTTGGCTGATGGCTACCATATTGAACAGCATAAGCCTTGATTCGTCCCTCTTCCTTATTTCCCAAGGTCCAGTCATTGTTAAAGTCTCATGGAGTCTGCTTGAAAATGTGTTATTTTGGTTCCCTTTTCTCTTCTTCTTTCACCTTGTTTTAGACTCTGTTACTTGCCTGGAATACTGCCCTAAGTCTTTAGAACAGTCTCTTACTTACCTCCCCAGCCCCATTATTCCAATTGCCCTGAGCCACCACACAAGCTATATCTTCTGGTCAGAGGAGGTATATTTCTAAGTTTTTGAAGCACTTTATTCCTAGCTTTCTGACTTCCTTTTTGGTCCTAGCATAATTTCTTTCTGGGAAATATAATTTCTTTTGGCAAGTCTGTCCGAGTGAATATCTGAACTCCCCTCTGCTGTTCCTGTTATTTCATAAAGCTTGACCTGCACTCAGATGGGCCTTGTGCTGAAAACGGTCAGGAAGACAACATCGAGTCCGCCTTCTTTGAAGCATGCTGGTTGTTGACTCTTTTCCCTTCCTCCCAATTTCTGAGAAGTGGTTAGGAATTCCCCCTGTGTGACATCTGTTTACCAGCTGACTCCAGAAGAAGAGAGGCTATTAGAAGGGCAGCATGCATGAAAGACTTCGATTATGTGTGAAGGGCAGGAGTGGCGTGCAGAGACCCCGGAGAGGAGAGTGGAGGGCTGGGTACCAGCTCTGCCCTCAACCAGCTGCGACCTTGTGCAGTTAGTTCCTCAGAACCTGGTGCCTGCCACCTGCTGGATTATCTTGCTGGAACTCCCCTCCCAGATGAAGAGAGATGCTGGGGGCTTTCAGAATGACTGTCTAGTCCTGATGAGCCATGTTTTGCCTCCAGGACCCAAATTGCCCTAATAAAGTGGGGAGAATACTGAACCAGGTCAGAGCACCTGGATTCTAGTTTGGGCTCTACAACCGATTGTTTGGCTGATGCACAAGCTAGCCCTGTACTACTGGCCTCATTTCTTCATCTGCTAAATGTAGCTAAAGCAGATCATCCTGATGGAAGAAATCAAGGAGGTGATGTAGATGATTTGTGAGAAGCATAAAAATTTTGATAAGTAAAATATATAACCATTATTTAAAATACTTTATTTAAAAAAAAAAGTATAATTCCAGAAGGAAAGTTCTTTATACCTGCCCCCCATCCCCTACAACTGCTTTCTCAACCTTGGCATCCTTGGCATTTGGGGCCAGGTAATATGCTGTTGTTGTGGGGGGCTGTCCTGTCCATTGTAGTATTCTGGTAGCATCCCCATCTCTGTGACAACTAAAAGTGCTTTATGATTGCCGAGTGTTCCTTGGAGGACAGAATCGCATCCCCCAGTGGAGGACCGCTGTCCTACACCACGTGCTTTGATAGCATCCCTTGTTGGAAAAGTCTTTCCCCTCTGCTGCTTCCTTTATTCAAAAAACATCTATCATACCCACTATTCACTGGACACTGGGCGAGGACAAGTGGAATGACAGAAAGGGCCCTCGTCCTTGAGGCGTTGCCAGTTGCTGATCACGGACAACAGCATAGAAGTGACTGCCAGAGGGTGTGTGGGAGTGCTGCAGGAGCAGAGAGGTCAGGGCGGTGCTTACGTGTGCAGGGGGGAGGTGGTCTGGGGGAGTATGATCCCCGTGGGCTCGCTGGTTGGAGGAACTAGCCAGTTTCCTGAGGCCCGGTCCCCCGAGCTCAGAAGTGGCCAACCGTGGGAGTCCCGGGGCCCTCGAGTGTGACTGCAGCACTCCACAGAGGCTGGAGACGGGTGCGAGCAGGCAGCGTGGCAAGAATCAGAGGAGTGGCGCGTGACTGCTCAGGGGAGCCGGGTTCTCAGCTGTCGGCTCTGCTGAGCCTGCACATTGATTGGGAGGATAAAGTATAGCCCTGTGTTTCAGTGTTTGGACCCTAGAGATCTTTGGTGACTTTTTCAATCCAGAATTAAGTGGTGTTTGTCCTCACCACGGTCCTCCAAAATTTAATAGGTGGGGAGGAGCTGCTTTTCCACTCCCGCCCACCTGGTAACACATGCAGGGAGGCTGACGGGGAGATGCTGGTGACAGCTCTCTTTACCATCGAAGGGATGAGATTAAGATAGAGAAGGCTGGCTGGCTTTACACATCCCCGGGGGCTATGAACAGGGGGCGAGGGTGACGAGATCTTTTTGGTGGAGTGTCTGCTGGTTTTTTCCTAACAGGGTTCTTCTTTTCTATCACTTAGGCCTTAAAACCAACCGGTGAATTCTATTTGGGCAGATATTCTCAGTTTCTGTTGAATAAATGAGGAAAAGGAGCTACAGAGAGGATATGTTGCCCAGAGTGGCATAAGGTGTTAGTGGCCGTACCAAGTTTTCTGCTTTGCCCTTGCTCTCCTCCCCCATCCCGCGGGGAAGAGAATGTTGCCGACTCGGGAGGAAAGTGCGCGTGTGAGCAGGGCAGTGGGGAGGGCTGCAGGTGGGCCCCCAGCCCACGAAGGACAAGGGGTCGCAGATGCTTGCCAAGCACGCTGCCCATCCCCCACATACACCGCAGACTGAATCAGACCCGGGCCTGGAGAGCACAGGGGCAGAGAGCCTCGGAGGAGAGGTCTGCAGTCCCCAGGAAGCCTTCCCCGAAGCACGAGCACACCTGCCTGCATTCCTAACTCGGGGCCCAGCTGACCACCTTCGAGATGAGAGCAGCAGAGCCTGCGTCCCCAAGGCTGCCTCGGTCACTCCAGGTCGCGAACAGCCTTTGTGCCCCATGTTCTCAGACTCCTCACTACCACTGCACATTGGTTAAGGTTTTTCTGGGACCCCAGAGCCGTGCTGTGTCCTGGCAACACCTCAGAACTGCTGCAGAGGGGATGACCCTAGTGAGAGGCTCCTCACCTGTACTCCTTTGGTTTTCTTTCATCCTATAAGACCTTCTGCTGAGGAGCTTTTTGCCTATTTAAAAAAAAAAAAAAAATTAACTCCTCTTAAGTCACTGCCTTGCTCAGGACTGTGAAGACTTTAGTGCTCAGTTGTCCCTTACTCAAGAGCCATGGGTGCCATGGGACCGGAATAATCAGGAGGACTTCCTGGAGGAGTTGGGTGTCCAAAGTAGCAGGACTTGGGCAGGTTCGGGGGCAGCAGGAGAAGGCCAAGGGGGCACAGGCCTGGAGGACGGTGTGGGTGTCTCCCGGGACAGGGAGCCCCAGGGCTGACCTGGAACGCAGAGAGTCCCTGGACTCAAGGTCAGCTCATGGTCTTCAGTCACCTGGAAGGTGCCTGTGGACCCAGTGCCTCTGCCTCGAGGGACTGCTGGGTCCTTGGCGTAGGAGAACAGCTAGCACTGGGAGCTGAGCAGCTCATACAGAGAGGTGGGAGGGCGGGACGAGTCTCCGGTGGGGAGCTGTGATCCGTCCTGCAGAATCCTGAGTGGGCCCAGCTGCTGGGAAAACTCCCAGAGTTGTCAGCGAGGTGGCAGACACGGGTGGTAAGAGGCTGCCCCCTGGTGTCCTAGAGATAAAGCTGCCCAGCTCTCGCCACGGGGCAGACAGGTCTCCTGTCAGCGTGGCCAAGGTGTGTGCTACAGCCAATGACCGTGATCCGGGGATCTGAGCTCAGCCCTGCCTGCCGCCCACTTCCCAGAGCAGAAGGAGCACAAGACTCGTGGCCCCGGGCTCGAACTGAGCTGAGGAACAGCCCAAACTATAGAGATTAATTCTAGTTCAGCTGAGTTCTTTCCTTCCCCCCGCCACCGCCCCTGATTTCTATAGCCACCCCTGGCCACTCTCCCCCCGCCGGCCTCTTACAGCACCAGTACCATGGTTCTCACCTACGGCTTTGTGCACTTCTATACACTTCTCTCCCAGTGCAGGGAGTCTCAGCCCAGACCAAGTCTGATTGCTGATTGTACAGTGTCCTATTCGACATACGTGTTGGAGTACTTGCCGCTTTTCAGGGCTACACAGCAGTTTAGGGCACAGGAGTTGTTGAAGACATGGCTCAGGTCCCTGAAGACGGGAAGATTAGTTTCTTTATCTTAACCAGGAAGTTGTCATGATAGCAGCAACAATGCATGTGTGCTAATGTCGTCCCTGGTGCTGGTCCAACTGCTTTCCTGGGCCGTTAGGTTTAATCTTTGCACTAACCCTAAAAAAGGGATACTACTATTATCCCCGATTTATAGGTGAGGATACGAAGGCCCGAGGAGGTGATATTGCCTTCCTGAGGTGACACATGCTGCTGGTGAGTGACCATGTCACAATCCGAACCCAGCTCTGCCTGGCCCAAAACTCACCCTTCTAACTCCTGAGCCAAATACTGCTTCTGGTGGTGAACGTATATGATTTGGCCTTTGAATGCAGATACCCCCATGGGTGGAAATAATAAGGGAAGGCTCTGGAGAGGAGGCATGAGTGGGTCTTGGATGGTAGACAGAATTCAGTTATGCCAAGAAGAAGATGAGGTATCCCAGGTGAGACCAAGAATGTGCACAGAGCTTGAGTGCTGATATGGCTCATGCGCCTGCCAATCAGTGTCCTTTAGTCGGTGCTTGGCCCCTGAACTTGTGCTCAAGGTGCACGATGGTCTGTGTCTCGATGCAGGAAGAAGTCCTCTGTCCCTCTCTCCTGATCCATTTCTTTGCCAGCACGGCCACTCACAACTTGTCTGACTGTTTTGCAGCTTTGACCCCAAGAGAGCAGTGCAGCAGCTCCGAGCGTGCGGGGTGTTGGAGACGATCCGAATCAGCGCGGCCGGCTACCCGTCCAGGTAATGCACCCACCAGCCACACCTCCTGGGGCAGCCGGAGCCTGGCTCCCCAGGGAACCCGTTTCCACGCTGTCAGCCAGAGACCCATCCTGCATAAAGTTCCTGGACACTGAGGACCCAGGCAGGATGTTGACAGGAGAATATCATTTTGGTCTGGGAAGCATGGGAATCCACGGTGGCATCCTCTGGGGCAGCTTTTCCCATTTTAGATTGGCACTGGTCTGAACAAGGGGCAAGCTAGAGCTCCAGAGGGGATTTCTCCTTCACTCCCATGTTGTTCCCTTTACTTTTTTTTTTTTTTTTGGTAAAATACGCTTATTTACTGTCTGAATCACTTTGAAGTGTACAGTTTGGTGGTACATTATTTGTGCACCCATCTCCAGAACTCTTTTCATCTTGCAAAACTGAAACTCTGTGCCCATTAAACACTAAATCCCCATTTCCTACCCCCTCCAACAGTTGGAAGCCACCGTTCTACTTTGTGTCTGTTTTTGACAACTCTGCGTCCTTCAGATACGTGGAATCCTACAGTGGTGGTGACTGGCTTCCTTCACTTAGTCTGATATCTTTAAGGCTCCCCCATGTAGCATGGGTCAGAATTTCCTTTTTGTGGCTGAATACTATTCCATTGTATGCGTAGACCACTTTTTATTTATCCATCCATTTGTCAATGGACCCCTTTACCTTTAAAAATCAAATCTGTGATGGAAAATACAATCTTGAATTTCAAAAACCACTATCAAGATCTAATTTGCACTGTGGATAAGTCTTTGAGCCACCTAGAGTCTGTCGAAGCTATGTCAAGACTGGATCCTTTCTAAATGCTTGCCTGAAGTAGGAGTGAGGTATGGATAGGGACCTGCTAGCTCTTGTGAGGTCATACTGCGAACCAGCATCTCACAGACCAGGTGTCTTCTGCCGTGAGCTGAGCAGAGCTGAGCTGAGCCAGTGTAGCAGCTCAGAGCGCACGGTGTTTTCCCCAGGGTCCCCTGTCCTTGGAAGTCCCGTATGTGTCAGGAGGCGGAGGGAGCTAGAGGGAGCTGGAAATGGGGAGGAGGACATGCAGGCCAGGCCTCCCTCCCCCCTCCCTGCCATCTCCAGCTGGAACTTGGCCACTGCAGTGGAGGTATGCCTTCATAGCAACAGGTATTGACCATGCAGCAACGTAACCAGCAGCAGCTCCCAAATTTAAGACCCGGGAAGGAAATTAGTGATGGAATTAGGAGTTTGCGTTCGATGCGCAGAGTACAAGAACCGCCACTAATCTGGAACCTCCAGGCAGCTTTTCAAAACCCAGCAGGTTGGAGCATTGTTCAGGACGGTCTGCTCTGGCCAGAGTGGAAGACTGTTCGTGTTTTCTTTCAACCATGTCTCTCCCTGCTCAAGAGAAAGACAGGGAGTATCCTGGGGCTCCGTCTCCTTTCCCGAGCCTAGGGTCTGAACACAAATGGCTGACAACTCCATGATGAAGGAGGTGAGCCATGCTTACCCTTCTCAGGTGAGGGCTCTGGCCTACCTTCTCCCTGTCTGCCCTGCAGGGCCCGGCATCCATGTTTTGATTGAGGGAATGGGGCTTAGGCCACGGGCACAGTAGCTTTGTCTTGAGTTCAAAGAACTGTGGTCTAGCCAATTGGATCAACTTCCAGTGGCTGCTGCAAGCACAGCATTCAGATCCGACGGGGTTCATACAATTTACAAACGTGGCAAGGACCTTAGGGAGCTGCCTAGCCGCTGCTTCTCAGAGCGTGCTCCCCAGGCAGCCAGGCTCCACCCCTGTTCCTGCTCCCCTATCTGCTGGCCTCCCCCCAAAAGTCTTTAGTCTACCATCTTCAGTCCACTGTTTCTCAGAATTACTTTGCAACCCGTTAGCGGGTCAGGAAATAAATGTAATGGGTCATGAACGGCATCTTATTTAATGAAATGACCCGGGATGGAAAATAGAAGATGGCAATTTGTGGTAGAAAGGGTATTAGAGTGTGAGCTCACTTCAGCTTTATATATAGACATGGCTGCGTCATGATGTAAAACACACTTTTGCTATTGAGGCCCACAGAAGGAAGTGAACTGCTCAAGGTCACTGTGGCTGGGGTTGAGTGAGGACTTAGAACCCCCCTTCCTCTGCCCGGCTGCGTGCTTGTTGCCAAGCATCTGACTGCTCATGTCGGTGAGTGGTGCCATCCAAACAGGGGGATCAGAGGAGAGAAGAGCAAGGGTAGGGTTTTCTGTCTGCTCCCTGGGGCTGGGCCCAGACCTGAGGCTTGGAGTAAAACTGCACCCTGCCGGCCCCCGCTTGTAAATAGAAGTCCAGACTGCAGAACTATGTGTGGCCTGGGCTAGAGCCAGAAGAGCCTGTGGTTGAACCCTTAGCCTTTGGAGTCTGGCCTGGCTTGCGTGGTCAGCTCCCATCCTCATTGGCTAGGTAACCTCAAGTGAGTCGATCTCCGAGCCTGGGTTCCCTTATCACTAAGTAGTTCCATCATAGGTGGTTGTAATGAAAGACATAATGCATCTAAAGTCTTCCACACGTTGCAGGCACCTAAGCATTTAATAACATGTTTATCACTCATTTAGATACGAGCAAGAAACTGCATCCTTGTGGATGTAATTATCAGGATAAAACAGGCCTATACTAGAAATATTTAGCTTTATTTTTTGTCTGACGTGTCTGGTCACCTCAAAAGAGCATTCCAAAGTTCTCTAAGGAATTGAAAAGGTGGGTCTAAGAATTACCTATAGTCTGTCAAAACTGGAGCTGAGATGTCCCATGTTCAACTGTTGAGGGTCCTTGTGCAAGAACCTTCGGGATCATGGATCCTCACAGCCACACCTGTGCTTTGCAGCACAGAGGCCTCCAGGTGAGCCGAGGAGCCCAGGTGCTCATCTCTGTCTCTCACATATAACTGGTGCTGCTGGGGGGCTTGTCAAGTGGGAAGCGTGAACGTTGGGACCCTGCCACGCCAGGGGAGAAGAAACCAGGGAAGCGTGTGAAAATGAGATACTCTAGGGCAGCTGAAACCGTGGGGATCCATCTCAGGATGTCAGGAGCCACGTGTTTTGCCAAGAACTTTCTAAAACAATGAGTTGTTTGATAGTAAGACAAGTGCTTTGTGAACCTCTTGTCTTGGAGACCATCAAGGAAAAGCCAGGAGTCTGGGTCTGTTGCGATTAGCTCTAGACCATGCTTTAGTCCGAGGTCCCCTTGCATCTCTGCCGCCTCGGATTCACCCACTGAACTTGCTTGCAGCCTCGCAGTGAAATCCGAGTGACCGCGTGTCCCACCCACACTCCTGCTGGTTTGCTGGTGCGGTACAGAATCCTCTGTTGGAAGAGGTGGAAGAGGAAAAAGGGCAGGGTTTTACTCCTGTGGTCTTACCTGAGCTTCTGTAGAATGAGAACGTGTTCTTGCCTTCATGTCACCTCTCCTGTTAACCTGGCCTCCTGCTCCATGTCTCCTCCCCTGTCCAGCTTCTAGCTCTGTGCCAATGGCCGGGAGGCCATCAAGGATCGAAGTCATGACCTCAGCCCGTCAGGAGTCACAGTCTAGGAGAAGGGATAAAAACCTAAAACAGAGAGCAACATAGAATTAGGCCAAGTTTGGAAGGAAATGTGGCTTCAGGGAGGAGGTGAGGTTTGAGGTGGGGCCTTGAAGAGTGAGGAGGCTTCGGATGGGTGGGGAGGCAGTGGGAGGATTCGGCCAGCCTGGGAGCAGTGCCATGTCCAGGCACAGAAGGGAAGAGAAGTTTTCCTGCCCAGCGATCTGGGAAGAGACCTTCTTTGCCAGTCAGTCCTCATTCATTCTTCCTGTTCCGTCTTCCAGTTTTAGCATGCTAGATAGGCTTTTCTCCTCATCCAGACCACCTCTCCCTGGGCCACTGTGAGAGCCCGCTGCTTCCAAGTCTTTAGACCTCTCCTGCCGTTCGTTCCACCTGGCTGCAATCAGAGTCACCTGCAACGTTGAGATGCCCACAGACTCGCCTCTTAGGGGGCAGCCGATGGGTGTCTTTCCTGCCTCCCTAGTTGATTCACACTTCTTTCTAGCAGCTAATCGCAAGGACGTCTGTACCTTTTGTGTTCATAATTGCAAGTATTGTGGAGAGTGTAGGGAGGGAAGGAAAAACTGGTATTTTCTGCTCCACAGAAAATGTTACCTAATGCTGTGATTTGCACGTTTGGGCTTAGGTCCAGAGTGCTGCCTTACCTTTGCTGTCTTAGAAGATTTTGCTGAAGGCTCAAAGGGAAGATTCCCTCCCCAAACGGCCATTTGAAGTATTGTCTTTTGGAAAGAGGCGCCATAGTTTTATGGCACTTTTGTTAGTGTTGAGGTAGAGCTGAATCATCCATATTACTTCATTGCTAATCCCCTCTCCCAGAGCCACAGCACCCAGGGTGGCCTTTCTTTGAAAGGTGAGCGGTGGGGAGAGGGCTGGGGAGCAAATCTACCCCACCTGTAATCTTGTGACTCCGCACATCACCTGATGCACCTGCCAGTCATGATAACCATTTGGAGTGACCTCACTGCTTAAACATCTCCCTTACTGCTTCATCCCAGAGGTTGGGGTGTCTGCTGTATCTGGGGATAAAGCAAGCAAGGTGGTACACCTGTGTACCCATCAAGATGTTAGCTTTTGAAGGAAGCTACCTCAGAATGTAGAGCCGAGCAGTCATTTTGTTAGCCTGACTCTGGGAGACGTTTGTGAGCCCGGAGGGACCTGAGCAGACTGGGGAGTCATCTCAGAAAGAATTTGCCTCCATGGTGCTAAGACTCAAGACAGCAAGGTGATTTCACTTGCTTTAGCTTGTCAAGTAACCACAATTTTGCAGAGCTGTTGTCCAAGGAAACTTCAGTGGCTTCTTTGATGAGGGGGAATTACAACGCAGAACATTTTCCTACATTTCGCCAACTTAAGTGGCCAAAGGGCACATGCCAACTCTTTCCAGGGAAGAAAATGCCAAAGAGGAAGGAAACGCATGGCCCAGGGTCTCAGGGACTTGTGATGAAATGTCTGGAGGCCACTTCCCCAGGAGCCCATGCAGAGGGCAGCCCTTTGCAGCTGCGATTTCAGGCCAAGTTCCTGCATCCAGCCTACTGATGCCGTGGGCACAGGACACTCAGCCCTGTTCTGAACCGAACACGTGCCCAATACCCCCCCAAGCCCAGCCAGCCCGAGAGGACGCACTCGGGGCAGCGGGCTGGCGACTGCTCTCTGGAGGTCCCTTGTCCCGTCCTCAGCCTCTATACTTGTCTATTTTTATCTTCTTAAGAATTAAGACTCTCTGTGAGTCTGATTTAAAATGAAAATGTATCATTCCATTTGAAATGTGCTGCAGTGACTAAGAAATATGCCCATTACCACGTACATAAAGCACTGTGATAAATGAACTGCGTGGGAAGAGCAGCTCGGCCACTGTTACCTGGCTCCCCCCCCCCCCGCCCCCCGCCGCCCCGGATGTGTTTTATGCCTGTATGATGCTCTGTCTCGGGCGGGGGGGTGGGGGGTTGCAATGCAGCTTTGTGTCCCAGAGGACTTGTGAAGCAAACTCCATTTAACCACAACACGTGTGTTGTGGGAGGACGACTTGAATATGCAAGGTTTATATTTAAAAACAAAACTCCTAAATCTTCTGTGTATCTCCTCTTCACCTCAGAAAAACTCAGCAGCACCTTCTAAAAAGACTTCTCGTTGGCAGCCTCCATCCCTCAGCCCCCATGTGGACGAAACACAGGACTGTGGAAGGAGGTGGAGTCTTGAGAAGCTGCTGGGTTCACCTGCCCATTTAGTCACGATTAAACAGACATACAGTTACCTACCTTGTGATTAAAAACCCCACCACAGTAATGTAGAAGTTACTTTGGAGTGAAACAGTTCTTTGTCCCGAGATCTTAAAGCCCGCCCTTGGGGCTCTTGTGCCTGAGAGCTGCGCTCGCTTCCTTGGACTGGAGTCCGTCACAGGGTCCTCAGCTGGGGCTGCTCATCACAGCCACGGGGAAGCTGATTTGCACATACGCTCTGCCTTGAAACTCTCCCTTGGAGGAAATTGTTGGTCACTGGTCAGCTGCAGCCACTTGGTTGTATCTGGGCAGTGCCAAGACTGATTAGATTTTCTGCTCCTCACTTTGGAACTCGGTTCCAGCTCAGAGCCAGTGGGGAAGAATTAGGTTTCCTTCCCTCAGCAGCAAAGCTTAGCAACCTTCAGACCCAGGGCCACCTCTGAGTCTGAGCCTGTGTTTCCCAGGACATAGGGGACAGAGGGAAAGGCAAATAGAGGCTAATCAATGGAGGTATGAGTGAGAGGCGAATACCCTGCTGCCTGTGCACTAGGAACTCCTCCATGGGTATCGGTGCTGAAATAATGACAAATCCTATGTTTTATGTATTGCCTTATAAAGGCCCTCCACAAAATCTCATTTGTTCATCACACTGACTTTTAAAAATTGAGATATCATTTATGTGTGATAAAAATATTCTTTTAAAGTATGCAATTCTAGAGTGGTTTTCATTATATTCCCAGCATTGTACAACCATCAGTACCAATTACAGAATGTTTTATCACCCCAGAGAGAAACCCTGTTCCCATTGGTGGTCACTACCTCTTTCCCCCTCCTCTCAGCCCTGGCAACCACTAACTTTTTCCTTCTATAAATTTGTCTATCCTGGACATTTCATACCAGTGGAAGCCTATAAGTGACCTTTTGTGTTATCCGGGTTTTAACACGTGTCAGAACTTTATTCTTTGTTGCCTAATACCATCGTATGGTAAGGATACACTATGTTTCATCCATCATCAGTCGATGGACACTTAGGTTATTTCCGCTTTCTGACAGGTATGAATGATCTGCTCTGAATATCCATGTATGTATTTTTGTGTGAACATGTATTTTTATTTCTCTTGATGATATACCTAGGAGTGGGATTGCTGGCTCTTATGGTAACTCTGTTTACCCTTTTGAGGACCTGCCAGACTGTTTTCCACCGTGGTTGCACCATTTTATATTTCCGCCAGCGATGGCTGTGGCTTCCGGTTTCTGTACATTCTTGCCAACAGCTGTTATTGTCTGTTTTATTTTAGCCATCCCAGGGGTTGTCAAGTGGTATCCCATTGTGATTTTGGTTGTATTTCTCTGATGATTAATGATGTTGAGCGTCTTTTCATGTGCTTATTGGCCATTTGTATATCGTCTTTGGAGAAATGTATTCAGATTTTTTGTCCATTTTTTTTAACTGGGTTGTCTCTTTGGTGCAGTAGGAGTTCTTTATATTTTCTAGACACTAGTTGCTTATCAGATAAGACTTGCAAACATGCTCTCCATTTTCACCCTTGTGATAACCTGCCCTGCCATCTGCGGGGGTGGTTCTTGGTGGCCTTCTGTTGTAAAGATGGTGTGATTTAGAGCCTCATATGCTGGTCTAATTGGAGGGATTCTAGCCTAGAGTTTGTTTTTCCAGCCAATCCCGCATGAGGGGATCTGCTCAAGGGAAGGGAAGTACACCGTGTGACCGCTTTGACAGATCTGCTCCATCTGTTCACATTTATCCACTGAGGACCACTCAGGGAGGCATGTTCCCTAGAATGGTCCCACATGTAGTTGGTTAAATCCATTATTAGACTCTAGATGGGAACTCAGTCAACCAAAACATCACCCTACTGAGTTTGCTCTGCCATTCACAGCAGCTGGGTTTACCACATGCTGTCTTGAGCCTGAGGAGCTTGTTATAAGGAAGCATCTTTCCGACCTTGCCTCTGCCTCTGATTTCCCCATTCTCATCAGGAGCCATCATAGGTCCTGGGCTTTTCCCACACACCCAGCTGTGAGTACTCTAGCAGATCAGCACACCTCCCTAGCAGGCCAGGGGCACGCAGGGTGAAGGAGGCCTTCATTCCACAGGAAGCACGACATTGAAGTCTGTGAGTCCAAATCCAGGGAGAGCAGGGCTGAGTATACATTCTGTCCCTGAGGCCGCTAGGACTCCATATAGCCCAGGATCCAGGCCATAGTTGGGGCCTAGTAATAGACTAAAAATGGGAGCTCTTCTCCCACCATTAATGTGAAATGGCTGGAGGTGCAGCAGGCCTAGGCCTGACTTAAAAGACCTGTCCAGGCCAGTGAACCACACGGAACCACACAGCCATAGTGCAGGCCGGAGAGGACCTGCCCATGGCCCCCTCGGGAGGACGGAAAGCAGGAACAGAAGCAGTGGACTCACACTGTGGAGGCAGATGGTAGGCATGGTTGGGTGGTTTTCTGGACTAGAACTATGTTCTATAGTAAACATTTTGCAGATATTTGCAAACAACAACGTTTGAGTATCTCGAGGAGTGGCGTGGTAGGGAATGGTCTTGAAGAGGTTCTGTGTCCATTTGAGCACAAAAGGATTGTCCGGCTCCAAAGCCAATAGTGTCCTTTTTGAGAAACACTAGTAGAATGAAAAGGTTTAACATTTGGAATTCCAGCCTCCTTATTGGTCAGGAAAATACCCATTCTTTGAAAATGTAAGTAACTGTGTATGAAGATACTGTGTTAGGTGTTGAGAAGTTTAAAAAATGTATCCTAGCCCGGCCAGAGGAGGCTAAAGTCGAGCAGAGAAGCTAACGTATACAAAAACCATCTTTTATAGACGGTATAAAGCCCTGCATCCCCCAGGGAAACAGGAATCGTTAATTGCTCCGGGAGGGAGAGATTCTGTGGTAGTGGAGTACTTCAGGGGGAAATCCTGGACATGCTGTGGTCCTATAGAGGGGTCTTTCCCAATTCTTACATGGCCACAAAAAACCTCCATCCAGATGTCCCTACCAGATCAGGAAGTTCTGTTAAATTCTGTTTTTTGAAAAACAATCACATATTCTGTTTAGCTTCACTTGGGAGGTTTTTCTTCTACAAGTGATGGGGTCTTTCCTGCGAGGACTTTCTCTGTAAAAGTACAGGGGTCCACGGAAAAGAGAATCCCGCTTTGATTCTGGGTCCTCGGCAAAAGGACATTCATACATGCCCAGATCCCATGGTGGCCATGTGCTCCTTGGGAGGCTCATGAGGGGGAGTACCCCCCCAGTCCCTACACAGTGGGTGGCTTATGTTCTGTGGGCACCTTCCTCCCCCATCGGTGTCACCCTGGGGCAGGTATTCAATGAAGCCTTTGTAAGAAAGAGGGTGGGAGTCAGGCAGGAAGGGAGAGTAACTTGGATGGGGGAGAGGGGCTTTCTAAGCACTCCACATCCGGGAACTCCTCGGCCACCCCAGCGTTGGAGGTACTTCGTGAGGTGGGTGATGTGCTTTCCGTTTTGGAGACATCCATGTGGGATGAGTGCAAGACTTACCCGAGGGCACGCTGCCCGTCGGAGGTGGAGCAGGCATCTGTACCCCAGGCTTGTTCTGTACTGGCCTGGAGGTCTGTGCAGTCACATCTCCCTCCTGTCTTGTTTCCTTGAGCCTGTAACCTCCCTGAGTTATGGAACTGTCAGCAGTAAGAGATCTTCAAATTAGAACCATTTAAGGTTTTTAGCCCAGCTAAATGCTGCTCTGATTATTTCCCCCGGAGAAATTGCAAACTCGTAGGGAGAAATAAGACGAGTACACAAATAACTGTATTGCGGGGGGGAGGTGCCCTCAGAAAGTCACACCAAAAGTGCTGAGCTGCCTCCGAGGGAGAGCCCACACCTCCCTGAGCAGGCAGGAGCAGTGGCTTGATGGAGCTACATGTGGATGGGTGGGCACGAGGAATAAGGAGACTTAGACCTTACAAAGCCCTTTTCTGTGTACATCCTTCCATTTGCACCTTACCCTACATGGAAATATCAGTAGAGAGAATGGCCTGTGTTTAAAGCTTGGGGTTTGGGGCAGAAAGCTCAGGAGAAATCTGGTAGCGTTCGCGTGCATTAAAAACGCGCCTCTGGTTTGTGGCTTACCATCTCTAGGTCTGTTCCTAAGCCTCCAGAATCAAGATCGGTCAGACCTCAGGAGTTTTCTTGACAGTTATTGTGCATGACTAGAATAATTGAAGTGGCCTTTAGCTGGGCAAATAACCTTCAATGTTTCCATTTCTAAAGCCGCCTGTTAGAGATGGCCAGGAATTCGGTGGGTTTTGTTCCTAGTCCCCCTGCAACTAGAGGGGCGGGGAACCACGGAAGCAAAGTAAGTGAAGCGACCCTTCCCCAGGCCATAACCCGGAGGCCTCGGGGGCCCTCGTGCTTCTCTGCTGTCCTCCTGAAGGAAGCTGCACGTATCACGGGGAGCCCGTGAGCAGGGCCATGTAATGCCTGGTCCGCTCTGAACAGAACAGAGGCTGCTGTTACCTTTGTGACAGGACTAATTAAAAGGTAAGAAGCGTGGAAACAGAGGGTATGAGTGGTCGCCAGGGTCTGGGAGGGAGGGGAGAACGGGGAGTGACTGATAATGGGCCTGGGAGCTTGGTGGGGGATTATGAAAATGTTCTGGAATGCTGTATTTGGTATGGTTGCACAACTTTGCAAATATTAAAAGTAAATTTTACGGCATATGAGTTATCTCAGTAAAGCTGGGTTTTTAAAAAGGTATAACTTCTAAACAACCATCTTACACGGTGGGGGAACAAAATGGGAATGCTTTTTGTCACTTGCTCTTATGCTCCCCCCACCCCCGACACCCATCACTAGGTTAGAAGTCTTCCCCCAAACCAAGGTAGGTGGTGACCAAGGTGGCGGAGATGCAGGGAGCTCAGTCTGGGTTTTCCTTTGCCTCCCATGGTGCTGAGAATGGCCTGGGAGGGAAGAGGGACCCAAGGCCCACACTGGCAGATGGTTGTGGAGTGCAAGGAGAGGCGCTCTAAACCAACCAGCCTCCCAAGCACATGGTGCCCACCACCCTCCAGGAGTACCTAGTAGTCCACAATGCTCAGTTCTTTGGATGAAATTTTATTTAAGACAAACGTGCTCCAGGAGGAGGGGTAGGATCCATTTACTCCCCACTGATACTTTAGAATGAGCTGCATGAGCAACTGGACATTCAGTGAGGCCACAGGTGATGATAAGTGGTAGATGCACAATCTCCGGGCAGCACCTAACTGATTTCCAAGCAGGCGACGAGGACCACATGTGTCCCTGGGGACAGGGTATGTGCAGCACCCCCTGATGCTTCCAAAGGGGCGAGTGGGGGCTGATGGTGCACTCTGCCGAGGACGCAGGACCAGGGGGATGGATGGCCGGCTTCACCTTCAGAGGGATTTAGATTGGGAGTTCAGGCTTGCATTAGTTTAAGTAGAGCTCTCCTCAAAGGCCAAGAAACAGACACAAGTTCCTCTGAAAGATTCCCTTCCAGAACCTACCAAAGCACACTTACTAAAAAGGTAGTGGGATTATAAGTGCTCTTCAATTTTTTTTTTTTTTCTGTGAGTCGCTGTACATTTCCTTCACAGGGGGCTTGCATTACTCTAATGAACAGGGGGGATATCCTAAGTGAAATCTACTTTGGGGAGAAAAATGGTACGTTCTAAATGTACCAAAATTCACACACCAAAATGTGTGAATGGTGGTGTTGCTTGGGGTTAGGATACCGCTTTTTATTTGCTTATGTATACTTTTCTGCATTTTTTAAGTTTTCAATGAGAAGTATTAATTTCATAAGAAAAGACCAACTTTTAAAAACCAAGCCGCATTCTAGGCAAGGCTCCTTCTCCAGCAGCGTAGTGGAGTGCCACGCTTCTGTGTGGGCAGAAGCCCTGTAAGTGGTTCTGCCTCTGGTGAGCCCTCGCAGAGCGGTCTGCAGAATCCTCCTTTCCCCTCTTCCACTCGTGATTCTGTAATTCAGCCACACACCGAAATTCTCAGAGGGACTGGACGAATACCAGCCCCTGGAATGTTTTTGGCTGCTCAGAGAACAGCTTTATGCCAGGAGTCGTGACCCCATGAGGCACTGTCTGTCATAGCCCGTGGCCTTTGTGTGGCTGGGAGGCAGGACACGTCACCTGATGCACCTGCTTTCCCTCCAGGTGGGCTTACCATGACTTCTTCAACCGGTATCGGGTGCTGGTCAAGAAGAAAGAGCTCGCCAACACAGACAAAAAGGCCATCTGCAGGTCTGTCCTGGAGAACCTCATCAAGGTGAGCTGGGCGTGCCCCCGGAGGCTTACCTGGATGCCCAGAGAATTGGGGGGTGGGGAGTTAACAGCATTTTTTGCTCCTCATCCTTCCTCTTAAAGCTGTTTGAGATATTCATCCATTTTCCAACATCAGCAACTGTAGAAGAGAAGTCCCTTCACATATATAGAGTACTTCCTACCTTTTTTCACATCTCGGCACACGTACAAAGTAGAAATGTTTGTACAACCCCCTGGGGTTTGCTGCTGGCCCAGGACTCTGGCTTCTCCAAAGCCCGAAGCTCTGTAGATCTGCCCACCTGCCCATGCCATGCACCTGCCCACACCGCACACCTGCCCAGGGCCTCTGATCCGAAGCCCAGGCATAGCTTGGAAGTCAGCAGTTGGGGAAAATAGGTGCACTTCTCATATCTACTTACGGCATAACTGGCCTCAGGCCTTACCCCAGACGCTTGTTGTAAATAAGGCAAAAGCTGCAATCACAACAACCTGAACTCAAACCTGAGTCTTGAGACTGGAGCCAATTGCAGCCTTTTGTGAGGGGCAGATCCTAAATATTATCTCCACCGTATTCAGAGATCGCAGCAGGGCATGGTAAAAGTGGTCTCAATAAAGGGTTACATCAAACCCTTTCCCTTTCAGAAGGTAGTGTAATGGAGAGAACTACATCAAAAAAAAATGTTAAATTCCCCGTACAGTTCGCCCTCAAACAAAGTGGGCAGTATGGGCATCAATACCCCCATCCCACTGCAGTAAAAAAAAAATCCGCATATAACATGACTTCCTGAGACTGAACTCCTAGTAGTCTACGGCTGACCGGAAGCCTGGTGCGTGGTGTCCTGTGTTGCAGACACAGATCCTTTATTGCCAAGGACAGTCCTTGTATTAATGTCCACCCCCTAGTTATAAGCACTGAGCCCAACACAGAAGGAACGTTTGTGGAACGGAGGAACTAAGTGAATTCCCTGATGAAAAATTATATGAACGTGTGCTGTTTGCTTTGCTTGAAAGGCCTTTTTCCTCTTCTGCTGGTCCACCTAGGTTCCTCCCTCCTTCCCAACTGGGCTTTTAGACTGCCTTCTGGTCTGTGAAGCCTGTCTGACCTCCCAGGTAGAGTTCGTTACCCCCAGCTTTCCTGGCCAACAGTGCTCACTGTCTGTCTTCCGTTATTGCATTTGTCCTCTCGTCTTGCAATCAAGGGTTTGTCATTTCACCAGACTGGGAACCCCGAAATGGCAAGAATCCTGTTGTCTTTGTGTTCCTGGCACCGTTACTGGTTCTTACAGGGGCTCTGAGTTCGTGCAGGTGGCTGCATGGGTGACGAGCGAGGTGGGCCTGTTGTGACTGTCACCTGCCGATAGTGGCTCGTGGTTATGAAGCACCTAGGAGTCACTTTCCTGACTGCTTCACGTACCTGCCTCATCTGATCCTCACGGTGCCTTAGAAGGAGGATACAAGCATCGTTCCCCGTTTTACAGATAAGGGAACTGAGGTGTAGAAAGCTGATAAAAATTGCCCCAGGTGTTACTGGTGGACTGACTCAACACCCTCGCCCCCAAGCCACTCTGGATCACGTGCCCCTTGAACCAGTCTGATCGATTAATGTCACCGTGCGTAATTATCCTTTCCTAGAAGGACCCTGGAATCAGTGCTTCAGGACTTCTCCGGAGACCTTATATTTCCTCTGTTTGCCCACCACCCCCCTTTATGGGGCCACATCTTCTAGTCAACAGGGCTGCTAGGGTGAAGCCACACGGGAGCCTAGAAGGGCACCTTCCAGCCCCAAGCAAGTGCTAGTGCTCTTTAGAACACAGTCATTAGGGAAGAAGCTGGGGGCATGTGGGCCGGGCAGCAGGTGCTTAACAGCCTCATCCGTGGGAGGGGGACCGGGGGCTGCTTCATGAGGTGGTTCACGAGGGATGGTCTCCTGCAGGGATTGTAGGAATGCCCTTCATCCTCAACCTGAGTTTGGTGGTTCTTTAATTCCGCCAGTGTGTATTGCATTCTTTCTGTGCTCTAACCTGGAGTGGTCGAGGGCAGGCTCATAGAACAGGATAATGCCTGCACCCTGCCCTCCGGGACCACTAATCACTGACGTGATTACAGACCTCGCGGGAGGGAATCAGATCGTGGGGGCCTGAACCTTAATGCTGACAGGGGAGCAGAATCTTATTAGCAAGTATCTCCAGGGAGCCCCAGGAGCATAGGGAATTATGGACGTGAGTAGTGTGAAGAGGAGATGGTGTCACAAAAGGGGCCTGGTGCCATGAGAGACCACTGGCCCAGGACTCCTGCGTCTTGGTATCTCCAGTGAGACCTTGAGCAAGTCACTTCACCATTGCAGACGTTGGTTTTGCCACCTGTGAAATAAAAGGAGTGGCTTGGGATGGATTACTGAGATTCCTTTCTGCTCCTTTAGTCTGTGATTCTTAGAGAAGCATTCTCAAAAGATGAGCCCTGGGGCGCCTGCGTGGCTCAGTCGTTAAGCATCTGTCTACAGCTCAGGTCATGATCCCAGGGTCCTGGGATCGAGCCCCGCATCGGGCTCCCTGCTCAGCGGGAAGCCCTCTCCCACTCCAGTTGCTTGTGTTCCCTCTCTTGCTGTGTCTTTCTGTCAAATAAATAAAATCTTAAAAAAAAAAAAAGACCCCTGATTGGTATGTGAGTAGTGTAGGCAGCAAGTTTTAGGGGTTAGAGAAAGCAGATCTCTGAGGTAGGAGATGTGCGCAGGACACAGGGGCTAAGGGAGTGTGACACTCGGGCTAGTGGTGAGTGGTTGCAACAGGTGGAACCTTCAAAAGGATCCTTTTATTTGTGATAACAGTGGCTTTCCAGACCAGATCACACCCTTCCGAGTGGCTTTTCCAGAATAGGAAACAAGTGTGTGGACTCTGGCTGCCCCAGACTCCCCCAGGTCCTGGCTTGGCTGAAGCCTGAGCAGCCAGGCTGCTTTCTGACTGTGAGGGCTGAGCCACCCACCTTTTGCTCCCTGGCCCCGCCACACTGAGAAGGAGCCCCTGCCAGTTGGGCACTGATGAAGGCAGGGCCTTGGCTGCCTGGAAGCTTCCCACCCTGATCCAGCCCTGTTCCTCACAGCATATGCTGGGAGCCCGTTGGGTACATGGCCCTGAACAGAGGCAGGGATGAGAGCCAGGCCCGCACCCCATCCCTCCCAGCTTCACCTGCGGCCTGGCTGTGAAGGAGATGGTCAGAGACAGTCTCGTTGGACTCTGTGTTCCAGCTTCGGCAGCTCCATCCTCCCCGTGCAAGGAGCCTATAAAGGGGGGTGATTCAGCGTTACTTCAGAGCCATTTGTCAACCTGAAACATGTTCTTGTGTGTGTTTTCCTTAGACCTTGGCTCATTACTTCTTCCTTATGGTCTTTATGCCAGTGAATAAAATTAGGAAGAAGTTTATTTACAAAGAGTACTCAGTTACAGCGGGTTAACTCTCAGGTGTTCTATGCCAGGCTGGTGCACGAGCACACTGCTGGGTCACCGTTCCTTATCCACAGGGTAAGCACAGGGAAAGGTAGTTAATTTGAACCCAAATAGATATAATTAAGACAGTAATTATGTGTCAAAAATATCTCAAAACATAGTCTGAAATCAAAAATTATTTGGAGGGTTATTTGCAATCTGGAATTACACATACAACAGGGTGGTGGTTTGAGGATAATCTTTTTTAAATGACCCGAGTGGGTCATTTCCATGCTCAGAGCATCACCAGGGGCTTCGCATCCCAACTGTGTGCTGTGGCCTGCAAGGCTTCTAGGGATGAACTTCTGCCAGCCTCCCTCATTTCCCCCACGCTTAACCACCCTGGCTCTCCTGTTCCTCAAACGCACCTTGCTTTTGGCTACCACAACACATTTGCATCTCCTCTGCTCGTCTCCTGGAACTTTCCTCTTCTACGTTTTCCCGGGGCTGCCTCCTTAAGTTTATTCGGGTTTTTGCTTATATATCACCTCCAGAGAAATGCCGTCCTGCATTATCCTATTTTAACATCCCCATCCCACCTATAAAGTCCCCAGTTTTATTGTCTTCATAGTCTTTACCACTGCCTGAAAATTTACTCAGCCTTTGCTTGTCTTCTCTCGCCATGATGTCAGTTGCTTGAGGGCAGGCGTCTTGCTCTCTGCTGCACCCTGGACACTTCAGCCCCGTGAGTCTAGTAGAAGGGACTTAGCCTGCTCACTGGATGCTGAGAGTGAGTCTGCATCTAAGAGCAGGGCTATTCAAACTCTGGCAAGGGAATTCTGCCCCAAAGAACTGGGATGGTGGGCATGTTGTCTCACTGATGCCCCCCCCCCGCCCCGCCTTGTAAAGGATCCCGACAAGTTCCAGTTTGGCCGCACCAAGATCTTCTTCCGGGCAGGCCAGGTGGCCTACCTAGAGAAGCTTCGGGCCGACAAGTTCCGGGCAGCCACCATCATGATCCAGAAGACGGTCCGGGGCTGGCTACAGAAGGTGAAATACCGCAGGTTGAAGGCCGCTACCTTAACTCTGCAGAGGTACTGCCGAGGACACCTGGCCCGCAGGTGAGCCAAGCTGGGGCAAATCTGGATAGCAGAGTGGGGTGGGGGGACTTAGCTGGTTGGCCTCTCTCAGCCTAGTTAGAGTGGTTCTGTCTGTACCCCAGCTTTCTCCCAGGAGCTGGGCACCCTTCTCCCACGCCCTTCTCACCTGAGGGAGTAAGTCTAGTTCCAAGTCTCTTAGTTCCCCCAGTCTGTCCACCATTTTCCCGTTGCGTAAATCCCGAGGTAATCTTTTAGATAAGGCGACAAATTCCGCCTTTCACAGCTTCCTGATTTATAGCAGCAATTTCCAAATCCCTTGGGAATTTGGCAATTAGAGCTGGAAAGATCTTTGGAGGTCCTGTTGGGGAGTCATTGAATGGAGTCTGCGCTGAGGGTGTGACTTGTCTAAACACCTACAACCATGCAGGGTGGAGCCTGGATGCCAGCCCGGCTCCCCAGCCCAGCACCACGCAGCAGAAACTACCTCACCTCCTACCTGATCTCATTGGGTGGATGAGGCACCAGAGCATTGTGAGCATCTCCACTGAGAGAGCACATGGGACATGGCCTCCCCTAAGACCCACCCCTGGTTCAAAATCAGCATGCTCTCAATATAGGGATTTCCTTGGGGAAGTGACAATTTGCCATGAAGTCTTGTATTTGGAAGGCAAACTTTCACAAGTGGCTATTCAGTCACTTGGGCTGGAATGTTAAAAGGGGGGTAAAAACCCCTGAGTTACAAGTCAGAGCAGGCATCCTTTGTACCATAAAGTTAGAAGATTGCTCCTGCTGACGCTCACATCCTTGCCGTAAGCTATTTATCTGGGCATAACCAGATTCATTACCACTGAACCACCAAGATCTGATCTCTGGAACAAAAGCTAGAGAAATAAAAAGCTGTCATTAGCATCAACACGAGATAATCATCAACAGTCGGGGCAAACTAGCCAAGTCCTTGCTGAATACTCCTGTGCGTGCAACTCTGTCTTACGTGGCGGATGGTGAGGATCTGAAACGGAGTTGGCCTGCGTTCTCCCTGCAGGAGTTTGTGTCCCAGGGATATGCAGGGCCCACTGAGGGAGAACGTGCTTACGGAGAGCTAGACTGGGCGATCAGACTCCCTTCAGCAGGCAGGGTGTGGCTGGGGGGGGTTCCTTCCTTCTCTGGGGCTCTGCTAGATGGTTTCTGAGGGCTTTCCCAGCTTTTAATGTTCTGAGTCTCTGAGCATTTGCTATGAGCCTGGCACCAAACGAAGCCCTGAAGTGAAGGTAAGAAGTGTCGGATTGACTTTGTCTTCCCTGGGGGTGTGGTGGGGAATGTTGAAGTGAAACCAGAAAGTCAGGGGTCCACATATAATGCATTCTGGGCAGAAAGAGTGAGGGAGATGAGAAAGCAGGGAGACATGGGTGTGGGCCTAAGAAGGTTTTATTCATTCAGCAAATAGATACCAAGCACCTCCAGGCCTGGCCCTTACTACATGTCGGGGACAGGCATGATGGAGACCCGGCTCCTGGTATCTCCAAGCCGAGTGGGGCAGAGCGGACAGACAGAAGCATAAACACGTGATGTCCCTGGGGACTGCCCAGGTTGGAGTGAGGGGCTCCGTGGGTGGGGGAGCGAGCAGATGGGGATCGTGGGTTGGTCAGACTCAGACTCCTTAGACATTCTGCTGTTCAGAGCCTGAGATTCAGGTGCCCGTGGCGTTGCTGCATTCTGTCAGAGTGATTAAAGCTGGCGCAGCCTGGAGTGTCCAGGCAGGGCTGAGTGGGGAGAGGCTTGCGTTCACAAATGGCTGCGAGGCCTGTGTCAGCAGGGCCCGCCCGTCTTCTCCCTCCCCAGGCTGGCTGAGCATCTGCGGAGGACCCGAGCAGCTGTTGTGTTGCAGAAGCAGTGCCGCATGCGGAGGGCCCGCCTGGCCTACCAGAGGGCCCGCAGGGCCGCCGTCGTCATCCAGGCCTTCACTCGGGGCATGTTCGTGAGGAGAATCTACCAGCAGGTGTGGAGCTGCCCCCAGGGGACTCGCAGGCTGCAGGTTGAGAACTAAAGCAGCGGGGCTGCCCGGGGGGCTCAGTCGGTTAAGCGTCTACCTTCAGCTCAGGTCATGATGCCGGGGTCCTGGGGTCCTCATCAGGGAGTCTGCTTCTCCTTCTGTCCCTCCCCCCACTCATGCTCATGCTCTCTCTCTCAAAAATAAAATCTTTTTAAAAGAGAGCACTAAAGCAGCCATAAATAGATTGTCACCACTGCGAACATTTGTAAGGTGCTTCTAATTTTCTAAGTGATTTCACACCTTTGCTCCCACTGAATCCTTCCAAAGTCCCATGAGGTGCAGTGCATTAGGGTTTTCCAGAAAAGTGGAACCCATAGGAGATGTACATGTGTGTATATACATATGTCGAGATTCTCAGGAAATCGCCCACCCAGTTATGGAGGCTGGGAAGCCCCGCCATCGGCTGTCCACAGATGTCATTCAGTCCAAGTCTGAAGGCCTGAGAACCAGGGGAGCAGATGGTGTGAATCTCAGTCTGAGGGCAGGAAAAAATGAGACAAGATGTCCTAATTCCAGCAGTGAGGCAGGAGAAAAGGGGGTGAATTCCTCCTTTTGTTCTCCTCAGGCTTTCAGGGATCGTGCCCTGTCCACCCTGGGCAGTGGGGGAGTCCACCGACTCAAATGCTCATCTCATCTAGAAACATCCCCACAGACACACCCAGAGGCAGTGTTTAATCTGGGCACCCTGAGACTGGTCAAGCGAAGGTGTGACGATAACCATCACGGGTAGTATGGGTGCATATCATTATGCCCCTTGGACCGCTGAGGTGCTTGGGGAAGCTGTCACCTGCCCAAGGGCACTTGGTCAGCCAGTGGCAGAGCCTGGTGACCTGTCTTGGGCTCACTCAGATGTGAGAGCAGGGGGCGTTAGTAGGCATCAAATGAGGCACCCCTCATTTGACAAGTTAGGAACCTAAAGCTTAGCAAGGTGAGGTCAGGAGAGGGGGGGATCCTCTCCTCCTTGCCATTATTCCAGTGAAGCTGAAGGACTCGGGGAGCCTTGGTTCAGGACACATCCATTCCACCATATCACTCCCGTACAGCTGAAGCTCAAAGCTCAGATGGAGGATTGATTGGAAGGAAATGTCAAAAATATTCTTTGCTCCCAGAAGGAACATTTCTCTCTTCTGTGGTCAGAGAAAGTATGACTTTCTAAATAATAAAACTGAAACACTAAAGGGACCATGGAAAAACAAACATGGTCAGACACCAGGGTGGAGCATGCCGATGTAATAAATTTCCTTCCAATCCTCCAGGCAGTACGTGAGTCTCCCCTCTTCCTGCCATGCAAACCCAGCAGGTGTGTGCTTGTCCCCCGCCAGGTCCTCATGGAGCATAAGGCCACCATTCTCCAGAAGCACGTGCGGGGCTGGATGGCACGCAGGCACTTTCAGCGACTGCGGGGGGCGGCTATCGTTATTCAGTGCGCCTTCCGGATGCTCAAAGCCAAGCAGGAGCTGAAGGCCCTCAAGATCGAGGCCCGCTCCGCAGAGCACCTGAAACGCCTCAACGTGGGCATGGAGAACAAGGTGGTCCAGCTACAGCGGAAAATCGATGACCAGGTCTGTGTCCAGAGCTCCCAACCAGGGGCAGTGGGTCCGGGGGCGGGGGGGGGCAGGGCATGTTTAAGAGAACTCCCCAGGGAACTGGGTGCACCAGGGACCTGAGGAAGCACAGATGTCCTGAGGGTGTCACCCCAGTCACGAAGAACGGCTACCAACTATGGCAGACAGAATAATGCCGCCCCCTACCCAAAGATGTTTGCACCCTAATCCCTGGCACCCATGGTTATGTGACCTCACATGGCAAGTGGAACTTTGCAGAGGTGATGGAGTTGAGAGGTCTTGTGATGGGGGTATGAGCCCAGATTATGAGTGGACCCAGTATATTCACAAGGGTCCTCATGAGGGAGGTAAGAGGGTCAGATTAGGAAGTGAGGCAGTGGCAGAGGTCAGCGTGAGGCAGGGCCATGAGCCAGGGACGCAGGCACCTCTGGGAGCTAGAGCAGGCAGGACCGTATTCCCCACTGGAGCCTCGAGCAGGAACACAGCCCTGCTCTGACCCTTTGAGACTTCTGACCTCCAGAACTGTACGGTCATAAGGCTGGTAGTGTTTCAGTAGATTTGTACTGCTGACTTAACGGTGATTTGTGGTACCAGCAAGAGGAAGCGACTACACTTGCCCAGAGTCATGGTTTCCTGCCCTGGTGGAGGCAGCCTGGAGTGGTAACGAGAGCGGACATCCTAGTGCTTTGTCTCTGTTAGCCTGTTAATCCTCACAGCATCCCCGGAAGGGAAAGAGAGTCACACAGGCGACAGTGGCAAGGCCACAATCTGAGCCCCACTTGTCTGGCTCTAGAACCCATGTTCTTCACCACTCTGCTCTTCTGCCTCTGTTGCATCGTGTGGTGGGAAGAGCACTTGCTTTGGAATCCGAAAGAATCCAATTCAAATTGAACTCTGCTGCTGCTTGAAAGTCGAGTGACTTGATCCCTCTGAGCCTCAGTTTGCTTATCCATAAAATGGGGCTGCTAGGGCTGTAAGAGTGTAAGTGATTGAACATGCACAAAGGGTCTGGTCTGCCCTGGGGAGCTCAGGAAGGGGTTATCACTATTATGTTCATGCTGCTTCCTTTTCCTACCCCGGCCATCTTCTCATCCAGTCACACAAGTGACAGGTCATTGGTCAGGTCCCTGCGGTTGTGGAGTATTGTGCTGGGCACTGTAGGGAATCCGAAACAAGCATAGCATGCTTGGCACCCGCCACCAGGTTGGAAAGATGAAGCAGGCCCATGTGCACACAGGCCCGGATACCTATACACTCTTTGGTGGCTCCCATGGCCGGTCTTCATCCTCCTCTTTGGAACAACTTTATCTGGTGCTTGACAGTTTCTGGTCTTCTGTTAGGCTTGGTGAACAGAGGATGGCTCTCACCCACATGGATGCTGTATTCCAAGGGAACGGTCTTATGCCAACGAGGCCAACAGCACCACCACCCTAATGACTTCCTGTGCACCCCCATGTGCCATCGCCTGTGACAGGCATTTTATGTTCACTCTCATTTGATCCTCTAGGGGCTTTGTGAGGTCATTTCACAGAAGAGGAAATTGTGGTTCAGGGACTTCAAGTACCTTGATGAGATCACAGAATTAGAAAATTCTAAAGCCAGCATTCCAACCGTGGTCTCTCTGATCCCACAGCCATAAGGAGGGTGATGCTAGGTTTTTTTTAACCCCAAACATCACTAAACTGTGAGCCCTTCCCTGGGCCTTGTCCTTGCCAAGATGGATTCCCAGCATTGAAAGCAGGCTCACAGTCACTTTGCTCATGCAGGGTTGGTAAGATGACCAGAGGAGCAGGCTTCTGTAGTGCCCTCGAGGCTTTCATGTGCTTCCTAGGGGAAAGGAGAGGGAGAGAACACAAAGAATGCCAGAGTGGGCTGTGTAGTGTGGAGACAGAATTCGAGTTAGTCACCAGGTATTGCCCCGGAGGTCACGCCGTTGTATCGCATCTGTTCTAGGCTAGGCAGTTTGGAAGCTTCACATGACCCCAGTAGGGGCAAGAACATAAATAAACCATTTTATACCTAACCCCCTGCCCCAGATAGCAGCCCAAAAGCACTGCACAGATAGCAGTAAAATGTCCTTGCTGCTCCACTCTTGCGAAAGACCAGGCTTCCCAAGAAGCCGTGGTCCGGGTTGTTGTTGTTGCCTGTGTGAGTTTGACAGGGTGTCTTGTTTGCTGGGGTCCTTAGTGGGGAAGCTCAAGTACGGGGCTGGGAGACACTGGGTACCTGCCCCTGCTCAGCCTGTAAATGACAATGCCTGCTCAGGGAGGGAGGCACATCTTCCTGAGGGACAGGAGCAGAAAGGATTGGCCATTTGAAAAACACAAGTACAGGTAGGACCTGGGTATTGTTGTTATTGTTATTGTGGCCATTGATGATGGACCACAAAAGATATTTGCGTGATCAAAATTTGCCAATTAACCCTCTGAGTTACAGTCTAGTCGGAGGGACAGTAGGCTTTATTGGCAACGCTGCACGCTGCCGTGAGCCCCACAGCCATTGGGCCTTGCATTGGCTTTGCTGATTTCTGAAGTTAATGTGAGAGGTTAAAAATAAATCTGATATTTTACAACCCACGTGCTGGAACATCAAAGAGAAGCAGATTTAAAAGGCCTATTTTTAAAAAGATTTTTGCCTTAAGCTTCCTGCTTGGCAAACATCTGTGAGTGGTGGCAGGTGTTCTCTACCCTGGGCAGGGTGCCCTATGTGCAGAGGGTGAGCAGAAGAGGTGGGAGGGCTGGATTAGATCTTGCTTTCTTGTACCCCTCCCCTCATTGCTCCACTATGTGCCAGGCACCATTCTCAAATATTTAATCTCACCAAGACCTGATGAGATGATAATCTTCCCATTTTAAACTGAGGCACAGAGGTTAAGTAGCCTGCCCAAGCCCACACACTAGTAAGTAGCATGGCTAGGATTGAAACCTGGCAGTCCGGTTCCAGAGAACATGCTGCCACCTCAACCAAATATAGGATATCTGCACATTTGGAGACTCTTTGGACATGTGAGAATTCCTCAATCCGAGGAAGACTCCATTTTGTTTTGGGTTCCTTCGCATATAGATGGCATCGTCCTTGGACCAGTTGGCCTTTTACAGTGGGGTGTGTGATCCAGTGTCAAGGAATTCCCCTCGCACTCTGTATGCGAGGGGGCATCAGCATAATCACCAGCATAATCTTGGCACCAGGTCTTCAGAGATGCTTGTTGATTGCAGTCTCTTGGCAGATGGGGCTAGCCATTTGGAATTGAATGTCCTTTTGTTCTTTCTGTCATGCCTTGGAGACAACTCTGGTCACTGCTCTCCTGACACAAAGTTCTTAAGCAGAAGGAGAGGCTAGGCAAAGGCATCTGAAAGTATTTGTCAGAGCAGCATGGGGTAGTGGGCAAAGTCCCAGCTGGATGGAGGCCTGAGTTCTCTCTCAGTTATACTTGCAACCAGACCTGACAGCTAGGGATTACGGCCAAATCTATAACTGGGCCTTGAGTTCTTTCGAGGAGATTGGCCCAAGATTTCTAAAGTAACTTCTAGCTCGAAAATTCACTGATACTATGATGTGGCTCAAGTAGTGGTTCCTGACTCCGGGCTGCCCTAGAGGATTACCTGGGGAAGGCTTTTTTTTTTTTTTTTTTTTTAAGGTATCCCCACTGCCAAGAATTCAGCAAAGGAGGAAACTAAAGGATAAATCCAGGGTAACTTACCACCAAAATTCATGTCTAAGGTTTTCTGCACCCAACTAAAGTGACAAGACAGGAAATTGGCACCGAGTTCCCAAGCAAACAAAACAGTTTAGGAGGGTTGGAGCTGTCCCTGGTGCTGACAGTTCTTCCTGCGGGTTTTCGTAATCTGTAGTATCTTAGGCCACATCCTTCATAATATCTTTCAGCAGTAAAAGGACGGTTCCTGGGACCATTTCTTACAGTGTCCCTGATGTAGGCCTGTGCTGTGATATGTTTCTGTCAAAATGATGTAGCCAGTGAACTTGGCTTTCTACCATTCTGGCTTTATTCAAGCACAACATGTAGAGTGACTAGGCCAATTGAATCTACCATTTCTTTTATAATGAGGTCAAGTTTATTAGACCTTTATGAGTACAATGCTGTATTTAAATGTTTTATCTGAAGAAAATATGAGAGAAGTCTGTGGATTCAGTTAGTAGCCTTTTAAATCGGATTGATTCAGTATACTTAGTATACATTCAATAGATATGTTAAGTTAGTTATTTTGATTCATGAGAGCATCCAAATACATTTGAAAAATAGTATAGTTTACAGTTTTATGGCCTCCAGTGCCTCATTTTCCTTAAATGGGGATATTAATCAGTCTCACTACATAGGATTTTCAGGAGTGAATGAGTTAATATATATATGAATTAGGTAGTACAGTGCCCACCCCATAGTAAGCACCCAATAAGTGCTAGTAATATGTGTGGAACATGTTATTTTTCACGATGCAGACAGTCTTGCAATGACTTCCTCACCCCCTTCCTCAGGGGTCTGTAGACCATTGATTGGGAACTACCGGAAACCTCTTCCATACAGTTCTGCACATTGTACACTGCACAAGGGTAGTTGGCAATGGGGACGAGTATGGTTGGGGATCATCCTCTGCTCATCTGACTATGAGCTCTGGAGCACTGCTGCCCTGAGGAAGAGGAGGTGTCCTCTGTTCTAAGCTGTGCACCCCTTGGCCTGTGTCCACCCGGAGAGGCAGCTTTGTGGAGCTCATCCTCCTGGAGGTGGTGCCTTTCCTGGTTCATATAAAAGTGCTGTAGAGGCCAGCAGAGGGCTTGGGCCAGAGGAACAGGTGAATGCCATATCCTTCAGGTGGGGGAAATATTTCAAACATAAAAATTTTTACCACGCAAATTTTTGAGAGGAAAAAAATATATAAGCTTTTGAGAAAGTAATAAATAGCAGAGAGTCTCAACTTACCTCCCCAGACAGGTTCCTTGTTGGCAATTGAGGACAGATCTGTGCCCTTTAGTGGTAGGGGCAGAGTGAGCATCTCCTTGGGATGTTTGAGGAGCCCAAGGAGAATAGGGGGTCTATCTGGAAATCCCCACGCCCTGATATTAGGAAAAGGCCCTCACTGGTGCAGGACAGAGCTGGCCAGGTCTCCTGGTCACACTGACAAGGCAGCACTGAGGAGCTCAGCCTGCCATTGCAGGGAGGGTTTCTGGGATCTATGAGGGAGTAAGTGCCCCCATGTCAGGCTTAGCTGCACAGTTGTGGGCATCTGATGGGGACATCATGGCATGAGGATAAGCCGGGAAACTGCTGGGCTCCTCTGGGGTCTTCCTCTCTGAAATCATACCTCCAGAACATGAAACATGCAGCTGCAATGAGTCCCCAGTGATTATTTTTGGATGCTGATGATGAAATGAGCTGCCCAGGTGCTGCTGTTAGGAGTCTCCCCACCACCTCCGGGGACCAGCAGAGCGTTCAGAGCATCTCTCCCCGGGACTCCCCGCAGAACTGAGCGAAGGAGACAGCTCCTGTTTATTGGGCACTTACTGTGTGCCAGGCACCAGCAAACCACTGGATCTCCCGGCATCTGATAAAAACCCTGAGGAAGGACTTACTCTCGGTCCCCCTTTCACACACAAGGAAACTGGGGCACAGAGAGAGGTGGACGGACCTGATCAGACAGACGCAACTGATCAAGGATAGAGCCGGCATAGGAACACAGGTCTGTCCGCCTCCAGCCCCTCTTAACTCCGTGGCATCCTGAGTCCCATGTCCACCTGGGTGTCAGGAGCCACAAAGAGCTGGCCTCCCAGAGGACAGTTTTCTTTGCATCAGGGTCCTAGAGTGTTATCTGTGTCCATAGAAGGATGCCGTCATCTGCCGATCTGCAGAACAGTTCTCCCTGAGATTTTTCCAGAGGAGCAGACTATGCCTGTGCCCCTGGCTGCCACCACATTTCGTGCCTCCTTCCACACCCCACACTAGCTCCAGCTAGAAACCCCCCAGCTCAGTCCTCTGCTCCACTCTCACGGTGATCTGACCCAGCTGTGCCACCTGGAGATGACAGTTGAGCTGAACCTCACTTCTAGCCCCGAGTGGAGGAAAGTTGACACATCTCATCTCCTCCTCCCTGAACCCACTCCCCTAGGGCAGGGACCGTTCAGCCTCCGAGGTGGGGGACCCGGACCAGAGTTGACGTGGGAGGTACAGACAGGATTGAGTTTTCTAAACAGATGACCCCTAACTGGATTTCCTGTGATTACTTCCAGCAAGGCTGACTGCCAGACCAGACCTAGGGGCATGTCAGGTTGTGACCGGAAGGTGTCCCTGGACTGTAGGAGGATCTCTCTTGGCAGTATCAAAGCAGGATGTGTTCTGCTTAGGCACCCACAGCAGGTCCCAGGCTGGAGGTCCCACAGCATGCATGGGCTCCTGTGGGGTCCAACAGCTGTTCTGCTACTCTGCACAGCTTTCTGTGAAGCTTCCTTTCTGATGTGAATTAGTCATTGATTTCTGATGCCCTGGCTTACTGGTATGTTAGCCAACAGCTCTGGTCTACTTGGAGCTCCCACAGAGAACAGCATTGAAGAAAAATGAATGACTATCGGTTGCTTACTTGGAGAACCCCTTCTTCCCTTTGCCCACTGGCCACTTTCAGCTGCTCCTCTCACCACCTGAAGCACCGGTTTTTGCCCACGTTGACACTGGTCCTGGGTCCTCCGCGCTCCCTCTGTGTGAGCCCATCTGGGGTGCTGTGCCTGGGCCCCTTCTGTAGCTGCACCAGGCACATGGCTGGGAGGGGAGGCTGCTTGCTGGCCTGTTGTTGGTTTGGGTGCCCAGTCCGCAGGGGCACAGGGTGGACAGAATCTGCTGGGGCATCTGTGCGTGGCGTCAGAGTCTTCCAGGGCGAGCTGACAGGTGGTGAGAGGGATCCCTAGGCCCCGCAGAGGGCCTCCTTGGAAGAGGGGATGCTAAAGGGGTCCTTAGTCTCAGAGCTAGCGATTAGGTTGCAGCTTTTTGGTGCCAGTGAGTCCAAGGGCAGGAGGGCTCTGTGTGAAAGACCAAGAAAACCTGAAAAGCCAAGGTTGCAGATCCGGGAAGCCAGCTACATTGTTCCCACAACTTAGAATGGGCTGTAAGGTCTGTCCAGCCCCACACAGAAGACCACTGTCAACCGGCTTCTGGCTCTGCCGCGGCTCATAAACGCGGCTTGAACGTCCCTTCTGTTCATTCTTTCCCTCTCTTGCCCCCAGGCTCACAACAGAGTTCTGCCGGCGGGGGTGGGGTGGGGAGATGCCAGCAGAGTACTCAAGCATGCCGTGATTATGAAATCTAATTCCACCTTGGAAGTTCCTTTTTTAATTGCCTTCGTGTCTTTTGCCTGCCCCCATAACTTTGCACCCCGCCGTTTCTCCCCTCTCCCCCCTCTCCCCCTCTGTCGGTGCTCTCACAGAACAAAGAGTTCAAGACGCTGTCGGAGCAGCTGATGGCAGTCACCTCCACACATGCCGTGGAGGTAGAGAAGCTGAAGAAGGAGCTGGCCCACTACCAGCAGGACCACGGTGGGGACAGCAGCCTGAGGCTGCAGGAGGAGGTCGAGAGCCTGCGGGCTGAGCTGCACAGGGCCCACTCGGAGCGCAAGATCCTGGAGGATGCCCACACCAAGGAGAAGGACGAGCTGAAAAAGGTATGTCGAGGCCAGAGGGAGTGGCTTGGCGGTGAGCTGGCTCACAGAGCACCCCTTCGGGGCAGTTTCTTCTTCTAGCTCTAAAATTGCCCTGGACTTTACTGGAGCTTGTGCCCATTAACTGACCATCTCTCTGCATTTAGACGTAAAGTGCTCATGCTTTGGGGGAACCCACACGAACACATGTCCATTCACCTAACACATGTTGATTAAGTTTTGCACATTGGCTGAACACAGTGGCTTTCTCCTGAAAGGAATACACGTGTGTGCCTTTGGGCATATTTCTTATAGTCTAGAATTAGCCACTGAGTCAGCTCTGTGGCCCGAGTTCTCATTAGCAAGAGGCATGGTACAGAGGTAGTGGCTTTTCTTCTTGACGTTGCAGGGATTTGCACAACCTCTAGACATCCCTGCTCATAGTACTCATACTTTGGGGAATTTAACTTAAGTTTGTGTTGATAGTTTTGGCCTGACTCACCCATTCTGGTTGGTGTGCTCTGTAGGTTTTCTCTCCACCCCGTAAAGTAGAACTTCCTGAGATTGGTCCCTACTCCCCCATCTGAAAAGTCAGGATACAAAGATTTCCTTCTCCTCTCCCAAGATAACTGTTCAAGGCAGGGAATGTCACATGCCCACTGGAGAGCCTCCCGTGGACACAGGACACCACTGTTTACTCCTGCATCTCTGCAGTGACTCACAGACCACAGGGCAAATAGCACCTGCCCACTTATTTAGTGCCTCCAATACTGGAGAGTCACAGTGGGTTGAAAATCTAAGGATGGGGGAGGGATTCAGTGTTCCTGATGTTGGAATAAGTTACAGTGTTTAAAAATTAGAGCAGGGATCACCTGAGTGGCTCAGTTAAGCATCCAACTCTTGGTTTTCAGCTCAGGTCATGATCTCATGGGTTATGGGTTCGAGCCCCACATTGGGCTCCATGCTCAATGGGGACTTTGCTTGAAGATTCTCTCTCTCTCTCTCTCTCTGCCCCTACCCCTACACATGCATGCATGTGTGCTCTCAAATATTTTTTAAAAAGAACAGACTGGAGGTGCCTGGGTAGCTCACTCAGTTGAGTGTCCAACTCTTGGTTTTGGCTCAGGTCATGATCTCAGGGTCATGAGATTGAGCCCCATGCTTGGCCCAGCATCCACTTGAGATTCTCTCCCTTTGCCCCTCTCCCTGCACACACACTTGCTCTCTCTCTCTCTCTCTAACAAATAAAGTCTTTAAAAAAAAAAAAAAAGAACAGGCTAAATGCTACCACAAAAAGGGTTCTGGGGTAGACATTGGAATGGCCAGATGCTTCTCCCTGTCCTGCCATTACCAAGTACAAGCTTAATGGCCTTAGTTCCCTCCGCTGTTTTGGGGGGTTTTTTTCTGTAAGTATAGATTATGTCTCAGGCTTCTTCTGGATGTTGCAACTGGCCAACTCCATGAGATGGTATTTGAGGGCTCTAGAAGGAAGGAGACCCGAGCCCTGCTCTGTAGTGCTTCCCTCTTCTCTGCCCCCTTACCTTCTCCTGGCCCAAGCCCTCAGGCACAGCTAGGGAGCACGCAGACTGCTCTGTGAGATGCAAGCCCACAGAGCCTGTTGAGCTGGCTCACGGTGAGCTTGCCTCCATGGTTTCCCTGTCCCAGGCCGGACTTCAGACCACCAGCCACTGCTTTGCCTGAGCCCGGGGATTTCGTTAGCATCAGAGATGGAGTCCACGTGTGGACTGGGTGATGAATGCAGTGCGACGTGGGGCTTCCCCGAGCAGGCAGCCAGCCTAGCCCGGAAATGTAGGAGCTTCTGCCCCCAGTATGTCACCCAGGCGAACCTGCCTGCTCACCCAGCACGAGGCCTGGCATGGACTTCTTTCTTTGGGAGAAAGCATGTGGTACTAGGAAGCTCCTGTTAAAATGTAGCTTTAAGCCTATAACCTACAAACGGTGGAATTCTGCCCTTGTGTCTACTGACCATGGGAACAGATGGACAGTAACCTTTCCATGGGATTAAAAAACAAGGCGGTGGAATCCAAAGGCAGAGAAGATGCCAGGATTAGAACTGGAAACCTTTGAGATTGGAGACCCCAGGAGAAAAAGAAAAGCAAGTTCCCTGCATGGGCACCCGAGTCAGGTGAGGCATGTGGGAAGTCTATTCACCCAGCAGATCCACAAAATCGGGGTGTCTCCTGTCTCCACCCCCCAGGGAGCCCTCGACTCCTTGGCCGCCCAGCCTCCTCACCTGCTTCCCCTTGGGCGCTGTGGTTTGAGGACTTAGCTCTCTAAAAATGTCTAAGTCTCCATCCAAGGGAGCCTGAGGGTTTATAATATGAAGCTCTTCCTGGGCACGGCATAACAGAGAGGAGGGCGCTTTCCTCTGCTCCTTACAAAAATTACTATTTCCTAGGAGTGTGTTGAGCTAGGTCTTAAATACAATGAGAGCTTGGAACTGCCAAGAGAAAACAATTCAAGGACAGTGCAAGAAGGAGAGCAATAGGCACAGAGGCAGAACAAGAAAAGCACCTTCTCTCACTCCAGAATGTAAGTAAATCCCCAGCTAGTAGCAGGAGAAGGAACGGGCATAAGATGATTCATTAGGTGCAATGTCCACCTCTCTCCAAGAGGAGAGAAAGTGGAAGCAAAATAACCTCCTTCTCCAGGGTCTTTAAAACCTTTCTATTCTGGTGGCTGCAGGGAGTGGGTGGGGAGAGGGGCTAGCTTTTATCCCCACCCCCTTCATCTTTTGTGCCTGGTCAGGGTTTAATACTTATCAAAGGCACCATGTCCAATCTTAACAAATGCTGAATAATCAGACAGTTGGTTTCCTCTCAGGCTTCTCTAGAGGCTGCTCTGCCCTGAGCAAGATTGATGAGACAGTCAGAGCACAGTGAGGAGCCGACCGCGGGTAGATGTTAGTTAATGGGTTTGATATGTCCGTCAGCAAATGCTTTATTGGAACTAGCAGCCTGGAAAGCTTTGGGCTCCCCACTGCTGACGATATTCATGGTCTGGCCACAGGACTACACTGCTTTGGGCTGGGAGACGCTGGGTCTCCCTGAGGGCAGGAACTCCCCTCCCTCCCCTCTGTGGCTGCAGACCTGGGGCGGCACCACCACCACCCCCCAAGCCACGTGTCAGCACACACCCTCTCCGCTGAAGGTCTCTGCTCTTGGGGCCTCTCCCTGGGGCAGGTACACCCAGGCCATCGGCCTCCCCTCCTTTTAGCCTCTGGGATGGGTTATTTTCTAAAGCTATCACTGACCCCTGTGCCGACGTTATGTGCAGCTGTGCTTTAGGGACAGTTGAGCTGTTCTGTGTCCATGATGAAAGAGATGTGGCCCCCAGGGCCACCCTTGACATGCAGTCATGACTCATTATCCAGAATCGGCTCTAAAGCTCGCCTGGTAGAGCCAGCAAGGCCTGGCTCAGTGCAGGGTTGCGGACCCTGGCTCTGAGCAAGGGTCCCTGACACTTGGGAGGGATGGAGAGCAGCCCCCAGGCCTGGGTGTTCAGCAGCTAGGGCTGTGTTCAGTATCGTGTCATCTGTCACTGATCTGTCAGCCGCTGGTTGGTGACCTTGGGAAGTTCCAGTGTTAAGGTTTTGGGTTTTTCCAAATAGAAGGGGAGAGATCTGACTTGGGGGGTTAGTGGGGTTCTCACAATGGGGTGTTTTGAGTCTTTCTCCAAAGGTGCAGAGAAGACTTCTCTGGCCAACGGAGACACAGAGTTGTGCTCCCAGAGCTCCAAGGTTTGTGGTTTGTAAGGAGGCTGATGGTTGTTAGAATGAGGACCCCACACCAACTGTGTGGAAGAACATCATCTCGTTGAAGACATCATGGAAGTCCAGGCCCCTCATTCACCAAACAGATAGTTATGGGGTGCCTGTGTGTGTAAGGGACCATTCTACACACTGGGGCAAAAGGAAGCAATTTTTTTTAAAGTCCCTCTCATTCTTATGGAGCTCAAATATTTGGGGTTATGAGAGAATGTACAGACAGGAATCAAATACAGATTATCCATCATGTGCCATAAAGAAAACTAGAGTGAAGGGGACAGAGAGGGACCTCTGGGGGCGGGGAGAGGTATGGGTTTGCTTATGGTGGCCAGAGAACATCTCTCTGAGAAGACACCCGAGTGAGGTGAGGGTGAGCCGTGAGCATTTCTAGGGGATGGGTAACAATTGTAAGCAGCAGGTGCATAGGCCCTGAGGTGGGAGTAGGCTGGACAGGTTTGAGAACCAACAAGGAGGCCACTGGGCTGAGGCAGAGTGAGTGAGGAAAAGGAAGGGTAGGAGGGTGTTGAGGCCAGCGAGGTAGTGGGTCAGGTTGGGAAGGACCTTCTGACCTTGAGGGACCTTCTGACCTTGAGGGGCCTTCTGACCTTGAGGGGCCTTCTGACCTTGAGGGCCACATTAGCCATGAAGTGTCCAGAGAGAGGAACAGCTCTGTCTTGGGCACTAGGCCCTGTAGCGCACACCAGTTCTCTCCCACCCTGAGCATCGTCCTATCACGCTTGCTGTGGGAACCAGTCGTCTGAGGCCTGCTATAGGCTGTTGACATTGCCATTCTTCATACGTCAGCCTTCTGAACGGTCAAGACCCATGGTAGCATAGTAAACAGCTGGGCCTGCTTGCACCCAGACTACTCAGGGCAAAGGCCTGCTATACGCCACCCTGGCTGGCCTTTGGCAAGGTCTCTAACTTTCCTGTGCCTTAGTTTCCCTAAAAGCAAACACTGATGGTACCTACCTCAAAGGTAGTAAGTCAATTTATAACTGTGCTCAAGACATAACAGTAGCTCAATAGATGTTCATTTATCATTCCCTCAACTAGCCTGTAACTTTGTGGAGGTCATGTTCTACCTGAACCTACGTGGACCCCATCCTCATTCTCAGCCCCATGTCTTAGCACAGTGGAGGCTGAATGACAGGAAGGGCACCCATGAGGTAGCCAGGGGTCTGGACTCTGCCATGAACTCCATGGGGCTGTTCCGTGAATGGTGACACAGCCACTTCCTTCTAACAGTGACAGCATCCTCCCCTTGCCTTTGTTTCCCTCACTGTATTCATGCCTGATACAGCCATGTGTCCCAGGTGAGTTCCAATTTTATTTCTGCCCTGTCCTGTGTGTGTGGTCTGTTGTTTTCTCTGCTCAGGTCCCTTCCCCTTTGACTAAATAACTTCCCACTTAGAACGTGCTTTCTATTTGCCTTACTCTCAGAATGGACCAGGATTTTGCAGAACTAAAAGTGTTGTCCCTGCCAAGGGCCATGCCTATAACTTTCTACTAGATGGTTCGTGCACAGCATTGAGGACAGAGGACTCAGGACACAATGGTGGGCAGAAGAGCCTTTCTGATAGGCATTGTCTATAATCAGTTCATCCCATGGTTTTCTGCTAGAAACCTTGCACTTGGCCCTTTTTACAGTTTAAATGCCCAACATGAAAAAAGACAAAACCAAAAGCCCAGAGCTACATTCATATCCCTAAAGATTAACTAGTAAAAGCAGTTGTTTTTTTTTAAGATTTTTAAAATTTTTTTTTGATCCAGAGCAAGAAAGGTCACAGAGGGAGAGGGCGAAGCAGACATGGGGCTCTTTCCCAGGACCCTGAGATCATGACCTGAGTGGAAGGCAAACCTTTAACCAACTGAGCCACCCAGGTGCCCCAGTAAAGGCAGTTCTTGAGCATGAAGCTGGGGTATTTGTTTCATTTTAATATAGCAGGGACTAAATTAGCCTCATAGTGATAGGATTTAGCCCCATCGTTGGTTCTGATGATCTGTCCCAAGTAACCTTGTAGAAGAAACCCTCCCAGTAATATTGCCTGTAGGAATTAAAAGACCCTCTGCCCCCCACCCAGCCCAAGAGAAAATGGAGCTGCTGAATGATGTTTGAGCCCCAAACCCTAGCAAAGGTATTATTTATCATGCTGAAGGGAACACACCTGCCTGGTTCTGTGTTAAGTGTCTCTTCCTCTAGCCTGCACTCCTGAACGTTCACAGAAGGGAGGACATTTAGCTGCAGGAGTTTGTCACCCGTTGTGCCTGCCAGCAATCTCCCCATGTGCTAGCTGGCTGGAAAGACGGAGGGATGGCCAGTACCTGGGCACATGTGATGGGGAAGCAGTCTCTCTGCCCTCCTGGGGTGTGGAGCGGAGTGTGGGACTGAAGAGCAGGAGCGTGGGCCTACCTTCAGAGTTGTGCAGGCAAAGAAGAAAACAAAGCTCCCCCTGTCACTTTGATGTCTGGCTCAGAATAACAAAGCTGAGGTTCTCAGAGGCCTGCCTTCATGAATCAAAGCCGTGGAGGGAGACGGAAGAAAGGAGGCTCAGGCGCAGTAGAACACGTCAGTGGGTACACGCTGTTGACCGTGGCTTGCTCACACTAGTCTCCCCTGATCATAAGTGGTTGCAGTAAAGTTACATGATCTTAGACTACATTCCTGGGAATGGAGGTTTGGAGTCCAGCCTAGTGGTGGTGGCAGGCACGCTCGCCAGCCGTGCCTGACTTCTGCGTTCCGTTGCAGAAGGATGGTGACTGTAGATGCCCCGGCGGGGGGGGTGGTGAGGACGGTGAGTGAGCTGGGACGCCTTCGCAGGGAGCCATCTGTATCTTCAGAGAGTGGGTCTGGGGAAGCAGGCTGGTGACCTGACACAGTGACTCACAGCCGGGTAACTCAGGTGACAGCCCTGTACCTTGTTCTTGGCTGAGGGTGACCGGAGTCCTGCCCTCCAGACGTGGCACCAAGTTGAGCTTCATGTGAGGCCCCATCAAGGCTTTCTTTTGTAGAGCCACACACCTCGTGCTTGCTTTTGTCGGCTATTTTCAGCATGTGCTTTGAGGAACGGGAAAGCTATTTCAATGATTTGCTAAGCTAACTTAAACGTGTTCATTGGGTGAACTGTTTTCAATAATAGGAAATTAGATGCACTTGAAGAGTATTTTTTCCCCCACATTATGTGTTTCTCTTGAATCATTTGATTAAGCAACTCCTGTGTTCTAGATGTTTTAATCGACCATAAACCCATTCATTTGGGGGGGAAAAAAAAAGGAGCTCTTTTTTTCAACGGAGGAAAGCACAGGCCCCTTAACTGGTTGTGCAGGGCTCCTCGCGGGCTCGGTCACCTTGGGCGTGACGTGTCCCGTGATGACGTGACAGCCTGGCAGTGGTCCGCGGGCCCAGGCTGAGTAGGTGGGTGAGGACGCAGAGCAGTCTGACTGTGTCTCTGGAGGGACAAGCAGGCCCTATAAGCTGAGCATGGAGCTCGGGGGCTCGCCCCACACCTTCAGGATAGGAGGCCTTCCTGGAAAAATGAATCATGGTCCAGAGCTAGACAAGGAGGAGAAACTCCCCCCTCCCCTCCCAGGAGGGCTAGGGAAGAAAGCTCGGCGGGGGGAACAGGGACACACCGAGGCAGAAGCAAAGAGCGGGGAGAAGCTGGGCCTTGCTTAGCCCATTTTAGGGAGGTGTGTGGAAGAGTTGAGTTTATCCTGAAGACAAAGGGAGTGAAGCCGTTCTCCGATTCTCACTTCTCCCCACCCAGCCTCGTCCTTTCTCAGCCCCCCCCCCCCCGTCTGAGCCACGCATTACCACAGCAGCGCTGTTCCGTTCCCAAACCATGGCTACCATCCATCTGCACCACATCCTCTTTCCACCTAGAGCTCCCTTGGCTGCCTGCAAATCCCACGGGTCTGAGACAACCCGCTTCTCCTGGGAGACCTCCTGGCGCCTCCCTCTGTTCCTTGGTGCCTCTGTTCATACTAATTCCCCTCATAGAGTGGTTCTCGGCAAGAGGCCGTGTTGCCCACAAGGAACCTTTGGCCATGTCCGGAGACATTTCAGCGGTCACAGCTGGGTAGGGGACAGGGGGGCTGCAGAGTTACCGGAATCCAGTGGGTGGTGGCCCAGATGCCGCCGAAGGTCTGAGAGGACAGCACCCCTGCCAACAACAAAGAATTACCTAGCCCAACATGTCCATAGTGCTGAGGCTTAGAAACCCTGCTGGACAGAAATCTGCTGCCCACCGGTCCCTTGCTCCTGTTGGGGGGGGCATGCTCAGAAAGCGGCTGCCCGGATAGTCGCTTACTTTGCCTCTCCAGCTCCTGGCACGGGGAATCATGTCAGGAAGTATCTGATGGGTGAGTGGCAGCCCGTGATGAAGGGCATCGCTCGGGGCTGCTACTTCTGTCCCTAGCCCTCCCCACCAAAGCAGGTTGCAGTCTCTGCGGACACACATCAGTTGTGTTCATCATAATGGGCAGTAACTTGTGGATGAAGAACAGCGTGTGGCAATTAGTTAGGTGCATAAATCTTTTTACCAGCCTTTTCTTGTTTGAAATCCTGTGGGGAGGCAGAACACGCCCGTTCACCTGGCTCTCCATGAAAGGGCTTAGACTCTGCCTGGCGGTGTCAGGATGACCCACGCTGGTCAGAGCCTCATTCCTGGAACTCTCAGCACTACATCCGCAGGAGGACTTGTGATAGAAACCGAGTCCATCTGAACTGAAAGAATGAAAAAGCAGCAATACCGTGTAGCAGAGAAGGGATGGTTTCCTGGAATATAGTTTTGAGCCACATTTTGAAGGACGTTGAAAACTCTGAAATTGGAAGACATTGGATTGTGTGAAGAGACTGTTGACGAATTAAGTACTTGGAGCTTTTTGTAAGCCTCCGGAGATACTGTGTATCAGCGGTTCTCCCTGTGCAACCATAGAGAGCAAGCCATCTGCCGATCCGTCAGTCCACCAGAGCAGCGGGCGCACCTGTGAGAGTCACTGCCTTCTGAGCCCCTACAGAGTGGGGGAGGACAGGTGACCTCATTCCTGGACTCCAGCCTTGTTGAAATTCTCTCCTGACCCTTCCGACTTGATGCTGAGCTTTGCGGGGGAGGGGCAGCTGTCCTCTGACGTCACCCCCCAGTGCCTTAAGCTGAACTTTAAAGCTAGGGGGGAAGGGAGGGTAGCATTTACTCATAAATAGTTGAAATTCAGAAGTCAGGAAGGTTTCTGTCCTTTAGCCAGCATCCCTTGGGCCTCTGTTCTTGCTTTTTCTACCAAAGGGCTCTGACAGAGTCTGAAAGGTATTTGTTGGTAGTGCCGGTGGGTCCATCAGGGACCTATCTCCTAGGCAGTGGTCCCCGGAGGTCACCCTCTAGGCTCAGCTCACCCTCAGTCTCAGGTGAACATGGTGGTGTACCAAGGATATCCTCTTTGAGGCTCTTTCTACACAGGCTGGGAGGAGTCCTCCCCCGCCCCCCCCCACCCAACCACCGCCATCAGATCATGACATGTACCAAACATGGCCAGAAGTGAGGACTTGAACCAGGGAACGCAGTCATTCACTGCGTCACCCACCAGTCTTGGAGCTATCTGTGGAGAAGCTCATTCACTTAGAGCCTGTCTCATACTCCTCTTTTTATCTCTCATCACATTGAGCACAGGGCACTGTGCTCAGTGAATTGGCTTATTTGTGGAATGATTTTTTTTAGCAGCTTTATTGAATATAATTCACATACCATAGTTTACCCATTTAAAGTGTACAATTCATTGGTTTTTTTAAAGTAGTTTTACAACTGTCGCAGAGTCTAATTTTAGAATATTTTTATCACCCCTCCAAAAAAAACTATCCATTAACAGTCACACCCCATTCCCCATCCCATCCTTAGGCAACCACTAATCTACTTCCTGTCTCTATAGATCTGCCTATTCTGCACATTTCGTATAAATGGAATCATACCATACGTGACTTTCTGACTGACCTTTTTCACTTAGCATCATGTTTTCAAGATTTATCCATATTGTAGCCTGGATCAGTACTTTATTGCTTTTTATTGCTAAATAGTATTTCATCATATGGATATGCTGTATTTTGTTCTTCAGTTCATTGATGGACTTTTGGATTGTTTCCACTTTTTGGCCCTTTTGAATACTCCTGCAACCATCTGTATACAAGTTCTTATGTAGACATAGGTTTTCTTTTCTCTTGGAAACCTAGGAATGGAATTGTTGGTCTTACCAGGGTTAAAATGCAACTTACGAGGAACTTCCAAAGATGCTGCACTGGTTTATGTTCCATCAACAGGATATGAGAATTCTGATTTCTCCACGTCCTCTCCAACATTTGTAATTATTTCTTTGTATCATAACCATCATAGTATATGTGAGGTCTTGGTTTGCTTTCCCCTAATGATGTTGAACATTTTGTCCTGTGCTTATTGGCCATATGAAGAAGTATCTGTTCAGTTTTTTTCCCCTTTTTTGATTGGATTTCTTTTTCTCTGTTGAGTTGTAAATACTCTATATTCAGGGTCCAAGTCCCATATCAGATAAATAATTTACAAATATTTACTCTAACACTGTGAGTTGTCCTTTGCTTTTGATAGTATCCTTTGAAGCCAAAAAGTTCTTAATTTAGATGAAGTCCAATTTAAATGTTTTTTCTTTGGTTGCTTGTGCTTTTGGTGTGGTATTAAGAAACCATTGACTAATCCAAGGTCACAGAGATTTTCTTCTAACTCTTACATTTAGGTCTTTGATACCTTTTCAGCTTATTTTCGTAGTATGAGGTAGGAGTCCAATTTTATTTTGTATGTGGAAATCCAGTTGTCCCAGCCATTTGTTGAAAAGACTATTCTTTCCTCATTGAATTGTTTACTTCTGCAGTTGCCCTGTCTAGAATCTCCAGTGCAACATTGAATAGTTTGGGTGAGAGCAGATATCCTTGTGTTTGTCCTGACCATGGATGCAAAAGGCATTCTGTATTTCACCATAAAGTCTGATGTTGTGGGTTTTTATGGATGCCCTTTATCAGGCTGAAGAAGGCCCTTTCTATTCCTAGCTTGTTGAGTGTTTTTATCATGAACATTTGGTAGCATTTTGTTAAGGGTTTTTTGCATCTGTACTCATAAGAGATAATGGTCTGTGGCTTTCCTGTGATACCTTTGTCTGGTTCTGGTATCGAGATGTTACTAGCCTCACAGAACGAACTGAAAAGGGGCACCTGGGTGGCTCAGTCTTTGGGCATCTGCCTTCAGCTCGGGTCATGATCCCGGAGTCCTGGGATCGAGTCCCGCAAGGGGCTCCCTGCTCCCCGGGGAGTCTGCTTCTCCCTCTGCCTCTGACTCTTGCTCCTGCTCGTGCTCTTGCTCACATGCTCTCTCTCAAAATAATAAATTAAAAAATCCTTAAAAAAAAAAAAACCTGAAAAATGTTCCCTCCTCTACTGTTGTATGAAATAACCGGTGCAGAATAGATACTAATTTTTCCTTCAAATTTTTGCTAAGTGGTGGAATGATTGATTTTTTTAAAAGATTTTATTTATTTACTTGAGAGCGAGAGAAACAGCATGAGAGAGGAGAGGGTCAGAGGGAGAAACAGACTCCCCGCTGAGCAGGGAGCCCGATGTGGGACTCGATCCCAGGACACTGGGATCATGACCCAAGCCGAAGGCAGTCGCCCAACCGACTGAGCCACCCAGGCGCCCTAAGTGGTGGAATGATTTTAAAGTCTCTGTTTCCACTTAGTGCCTAGTGAAGGTACTGTTGTAGAACCATCTACAAACATTCGTCAGCACTCCATGCTGTGCCTGCCGCTCTTACCCCACATACATCACCTCACTGAATCCTGAGAGCAGCCCTGTGAGGTCCGGGTCCATGTCACCGAGGGGCACCTGCGGTTTCTAGAGCCAGAGCTCTGTTTGCTGTGCTATGATAGTGGCGTGATCGCAGGGGTTCTTTCCGTGCTGCCTTGGCAGTCGTTCAGAGAACCTCCGGGGAAGTGGGACTCAAGTCCGGATGCCTGAATTAAGGGCCCTTGGGCACGTGTTCCTCCTTTTCCTGTCCAGTTTCTGCAGTGCTCGCTTCCTTACCTCTGTCATGAAGGCAGGGATGCAGCATTGGTAGGGAAAACGGCTCGGTGGCCTTCTACAAAAGGAGTCTCCAGGGGGTCCAGAGAGAGAATGCAGAGGTGGTTCCATTGCACACGAGCTCTCATGTTACAGGAGAAATAGAGCTCTCTCTCATCCTCCTTGATAACAGCTAATAACTTCTCATTCTCTTAGAACATGTCTGAATTGTTATATTTTTAAATCTATACAAATATTTGCCCCAATCTTGAATAACCAAAGATTTTCAGTTTTGAAAAAGCTTGCCACACGTGGTTTTAATTCTTCTTTCTCTGAGCAGACCAGAATTTTTCTTTAATCACTGTTTTCTTTTTGTGCCATTTCCAGTACCATTCACTTCATGCTTCGTTTGGGGGTCTCGTCAGAAGCTAAACACTAGAGCTCCCTTTCCTTCTGCAGCACCCGAGCTGTGCTGGTCCAGGGAGACAGGCAAGGGCAAGTGGGATGAAGACCAGAGAGAATTCTTCATTGTGAGCTCTGGGCTTTCCTGACACTCAGGTTTGAGAGCTCAAAATTTACCGAGACAAGCAGCCAAACACAAGAGGTGAAAGCCTGTCGTTGTTATCAGTTCCTGCGCATGGCATGTGAGTGTCGTGCTGACTTTTCATGAGGTTTTTGTGGGCCCTGGAAGACCATGAAGAGTGGTGAGCTCATCTATCTTGTTTTAATGGGATTTTTCTTTCAGTGTAACAATTTTTCCCCTTGAAACGAAAGCAGTTTTGGCTGACTTGATTTTCTTTTTTCCTTTTTTATTTAAATTCCGTTAGGCAACATATAGTACATCATTACTTTCAGATGTAGTATTCATTGATTCATCCGTTACGTATAACACCCAGTGCTCATCACATCACGTGCCCTTCTTAACCCAGTTACCCCATACCCCCACCCCTCTCCCCTTCCCCAACCCTCAGTTTCCCAGTCAAGAGTCTCTCATGATTTGTCTCCCTCCCTGATTTCTTCCCATTCAGTTTCCCCTCTCTTCCCCTATGATCCTCTGCACTATTCCTATATTCCACATACGAGTGAAACCTTATGATAATTGTGTTTCTCTGATTGACTTATTTCATTTAGCATAATACCCTCCAGTTCCATCTATGTCTATGTAAATGGTAGGTATTCATTCTTTCTGATGGCTGAGTAATATTCCCTTGTATATATGAACCACATCTTTATCCATTCATCTGTTGAAGGGCATCTCGGCTCCTTCCACAGTTTGGCTATTGTGGACACTGCTGCTATGAACATTGGGGTGCAGGTGTCCCTTCATTTCACTACAACTGTATCTTTGGGGTAAATCCCCAGTAGTGCAATTGCTGGGTCGTAGGGTAGCTCTATTTTCAACTTCTTGAGGAACCTCCATACTGTTTTCCAGAGGGGTTGCACCAGCTTGCATTCCCACCAACAGTGTAGGAGGGTTCCCCCTACTCCGCATCCCCACCAACAGTTATTGTTTCCTGCCTTGTTAATTTTAGCCATTCTGACTGGTGTAAGGTGGTTTTTCATCGTGATTTTGATTTGTATTTCCCTGATGACAAGTGATATGGAGCATTTTTTCATGTGTCTATTGGCCATTTTTATTGACTAACTTGATTTTCTTAAGAGCATTTAAACATAACCAGCTGAACCTCAAACCCTACAAAAGGAGCCTTTCCTTTGCCCTGCAAAGGAGTTGCACAGGGCAAACATTTTCTCCTGTTGCTCTCTCTTTCAGCAAGTTGCAGTCCTGGAGCAAGAAAATGCCCTCTTAAAAGATGAGAAAGAACAGCTTAACAACCAAATCCTGTGCCAAGCGAAAGGTAAGTGCAAAGTTCTTGATTTTTCATTTTGGAGTTCAATTTCTTTTCCACACTGATTTTCCCCCAAAGACTCCTAGCAAGAACACGGTCAAGATGGTGCACTGGAGAAAGGGCCTTAATACACATAGAAGAAGGGCGGTCTTTATGACGCTGCTGTGACTCTTGGATTTAAGAGTTGAATGCGGTGAGACATGCACGTAATGGACAAAGTAGTGCGTGGGGTTTGGAGCCCAGGGAACCGGCACTCAAAGAACGACTATAGTCCTCAGTTTCTTCATCTGCAAAATGGACATAAAAGTACAGGCCTCAGAAGTATGAAGCACTTAGCATGGTGCTTGACACATAATGAGCACCTAGGAGCTGTCATTCCTGCTGATTTTAAACTTTAGCATCCATAATACATGTTGTGATTTCTTCTGTTAATGTTTGCTGGAGGACAAATCGGGTCAGATCCCAGCCAGTCTTGCACCACCATCAACCGCCATGTGCTGTCTGGCCAAGGAGAAGCAGTGGGTGTCCACAGACCCCAGTCCTTGCCTGGCTCAGTGGATCCATTAAGCAAGTCACTCACCTTCTCCCATCCTTAGGTCTCTCCCCTACCTGAACCACCCGAGGGCACAGTCCTGCCCAGCATGAAATCTCATTTTCAACGAGATTCAGTTTCAATTTCTTAGACTTTTTAATTTCCCTTTAAAAATGATTTCTTTCTACTGGTCTAAATAAAGTTTTGGTTGTGGGGGAAAGCCCATCCATGTGATCTATTTGCCTTCCATCCTTCAATCTCCCTACACTTCAAGAACATGGAAGATCAGGAATGGGGACAAAAGTGGGGAACAAAGCCTGGGTTCTTCCAGGGACATTGCTAGCAGCTGCCGTGACAGTCGTCACGGGAGAGAAGTTGGTGCATTAAGTGAGGGAATGTCCCATAGGCTGTCTGCTTCTCCTGCGCTTTCCCAAAAGGGTGGCCTCTCCCCCTTCTCTGAAGACTGACTCCACCATAACCAGCTGCCCTTCGCTCTGCAGTGGGTGAGGTTGCTGGATAAACGCATCCGGGGTCCGTGGAAGGAGCTCGTCGTGGACAACCTTTTAAGAAGAGATTAATCAGGGGCGCCTGGGTGGCTCAGTCATTGGGCATCTGCCTTGGGCTCAGGTCATGATCCCAGGGTCCTGGGATCGAGCCCCATGTCGGGCTCCCTGCTCTGCAGGAAGCCTGCTTCTCCCTCTCCCACTCTACCTGCTTGTGTTGTTCCCTCTCTCGCTGTGTCTCTTTCTGTCAAAAAAATAAAATCTTTAAAAAGATAAAAGATTAATCAGAAAACATGAGGCAATCAATATATGTGAGGGGAATCCATTCAGAAAGCAAAACTGCAGCTTAGTGTGCTTGCTTTCCAGATGAATTTGCCCAAAACTCCGTCAAGGAAAATCTTGAGATGAAGAAAGAGCTGGAGGAAGAGCGCTCCCGCTACCAGAACCTCGTGAAGGAATATTCGCGGCTGGAGCAGAGATACGACAACCTTCGGGATGAGCTGACCATCATCAAGGCAAGGAAGGCAGTCCTGCCCCTGTCCCCACGCCGGCCCCACATCTGGCTTTCTGCCACCACTCCTGCACAGCTCGGGGCCCCGCGCTGCCGCCCGCTGTGCTGCACCTGCCGAAGGTTCTCACAGAAGTAACGGGTCCCGGCGGTCCTTCCCAGGGATGGCTCCTTTTCCAGCTTTTGGGGTCTCACAAAGATCTCAGGAGCCTAAGGAAAAATCCCACCCAGGTGTATGCTGTCTGTCTTGTTCCCTGTTCTGGGAAAATTCCTGAGTTGAAACAGTGACGGTGTGCGGGGAGTTCTGATCTCTGCGTCCCTGGCAGGTACTGCAGAGAGATGCCCAGGGGCTGATCGTTTCTCCCAATCTTCGATTGAAACGCAATAGAGAAATGTCCTATTTCAGGATTTGTCATTCTTTTTTACCCCACATAAACATTGCCTCCAGAAATGCATCCTCAAATGAGATTGATAAGTTAATTGCATAGAAACCAGGAAGAGAAGCTAAATAGGAACATATATAAATACAAAATTTTCTGACCAAGATCAGTTTTTACTCTCAAAGCCAAATCATATGCAAGGGGAAAAAAAAGTATTTTTAAATGAACAGTATAAATGGTAACCTCTATTTCTAATATGCTTACTATTTTCATAACATTGGGGAAGCACAAGTGCAGTATGAGGCCGTTAGCGGCAGTTTGCCAGGGGGCCAATGACAGGATGGTGTGTTTGTACTTTCAGGGCAAGACCAGGAGAATACGGGTGGCTTCCCCAGGACTTTCAGAGAAATTGGCCTAAGTGTTAGGGATTTGGATCTCAGGACGAGACTCATCAGGGAGTTCGGTCCTGCCATGGGTTCCTTCTCATGGGCATTTGGTTAGCTACATGGATGATGGTCAGAACTGTCAATGAAGTTCCTGTGGGAGTAGCTCCGTTAGCCATTGTTCCCAGCAACAGTGACACCTGTTCTTGTTGACAAATGAGGCAAAAGACCAATTCTAGGATCTACTGGCCTTTGAAAAGGAACAGTTCTTGTTAACAGTAGTTCGTTATGAGTACTCACAGTTTTCTCCTTCAACAGCAAACCCCAGGCCACAGGCGGAACCCATCAAACCAAAGTAGCTTAGAATCTGACTCCAATTACCCCTCCATCTCCACATCTGAGGTCGGAGACGCAGAGGATGCCCTTCAACAGGTGGAGGTGAGTAAGGCAGGCTCGAGGCTGCTGTCCGTGGTCCAGGGGGAGTGAAGCTCTTTGAGGTTTCCCAGCTGGAGAGAGACTTCCTCTTCTGGTTGGTGGGGCTTCTTCCTGACAGACGGATCACTTGGACTGCAGTGCACTTACAGACAGCACCCTGGAGCTAATATTTACTGTGCAAAGTGATACATTACTGTTCACCTTACCTACTATCCAGGGAGAAAGGAAGAAGGTAAATCCCTGGTGGGCACTCTTAGAAAACTGAGAACCTATGGCAGAGAGGTAAAATGACGGGCTTGAGAAGGAAGAGCTCTGGGGCACCTGGGTGGCTCAGTCAGTTAAGCCTCCGACTCTTGATTTCAGCTCAGGTCATGATCTCAGGGTCGTGAGATTGAGCCCCGTGTCCGGCTCCATGCTGGGCGTGGAGTCTGCTTGAGGTTCTCCCCCACCCCCCCGCCTCTCTAATTAAAAAAAAAGGAGGAACGGTATAGTCATTAAAATAGAGATTATCATCCCCATTTAGTATCACAGCACATACAGAATATCCATACGTATGGAAGAATTCTTTTTTTCCCTGACCAAGAAGCTGGATCAAACTCGGAGAAGAATTATTTGGAATATTTGGAACCACACATGTTTGCTGAGTGACTGCATCTTTGTCTCTAAATACGGTACCACTCAGTGGACTTGGTAACCCGTGTGTGGTTTTGTCAAAGGTCCATAGTCACAGTTTTTCCTCCAGCATTTGAAAAGAAGAAAATCACAAGTAGATAAGACCTTACAGAGCACATGAAAGACCTCGAGGAGAGATGGTCACAAACACGAATGTGCTCTGAGTACGTCTTTGTGCCAGGCACCGTGGGTGAGCCCTGGAGGAGGAGTGGTCACCGAGCCAGAGACAGCCCCTGCCCTCGCGGGGCTTGTCGGGTGCAGAGTCAGGCAACCATCAGGTGATGGGGGAAGTTTGGAATATAACTGCGGGTATGTGTGATGCATATGATGAGCGCGAGTGACAGAAGGTAGGGAAGGAGCCCCTGGGACAAGAAAGCGGTCTGCTGTACAGTTCAGTGGTCTGCTGCTGGTTGTGAGCGCCTGGCAGGGGCTTAACGCACTCTTGCTTAAGGCCCCTGGTTTTACCATTGCATCTCCTAAGCCTGGGTCCCGGAGGCTTCAGCCTCTTGAGCTCCAGACGGGCCTCCCAGGTGTACATGTGGCCTTTTCTGCGGACATAAGCACTTCCATCGGGGCTTCATTCTTCAGGGAAACTGAGGCCGGTTTTTAGGGTGAGCCAGGGCAGAGCACACTGCACTCCTGAAATGTGTGTTGAACCAAGTTATATAGTCACACACGTATACACGTGCACTTTAAAGTCCACATGGCTACGCTCATGCAGACACCCACATTCTCACACGCACACCTACACACAACAGAACCCCCGGGGACAAAGCCAGGCCTGAATCCGAAGGGGAAAAATCTGGGAAACTGATGCTCTACCATCTGTGGAAAGAAACGGGTCCCATGGCAGGAAGTGTTGGTTCTGTTTCAAGGCGCCATCAAGTGGTGTTCAGTAACCCATTTGCAGAGATCGGTCACCACATTGAATCTTCGTCAGGAAGCGTTAAAGCCTGCACTTTCCCATTTCTCTGGTATGAGACCATTTCCTTAAGTGAGCTCTTTTAACTTCCAAATAAAATGGCTGTGTCTTTATCTATTCTTGGAACGTATGAGTGGTTATCTTAAGTGGCTCTCACAGAAATATAAATGGCCAAGACTCAAATGTTATCTAGACAGAAAATGAGCCTGGGGTGCCAACTTTACTATGAGAACTGATGGTTGGTTGGCACTGGCTTTGCCTCTGGGGCGTGGATTGATGTCTGGGTGGAGAGAGAAGACAGGCAGCTGAGAGGCAGGCGGTATGTCCCCTACGGCGCTGAAGCTATTGAAACCTCCTTCCCGGCTCCCTGTGTTCCCCTGAAGGACATTGGCCTGGAAAAGGCGGCCATGGACATGACGGTCTTCCTGAAGCTGCAGAAGAGAGTGCGGGAGCTTGAGCAGGAGCGGAAGAAGCTGCAAGTGCAGCTGGAGAAGAGAGAGCAGCAGGACGGCAGGAAGGTGCAGGTGCGTGCTGGCGCTGCAAGCCTACAGAGCGGCCCCCGGGTGCTGGCATCAAACGACCCAGCACCCTCCTCCCATGGCTCACGTGGCAGGCTGTGACCACTGGGGTCCTGAGGGTGTTGGGTGCCAGGAAAGAGCTTCTCCTCCTGTTGGTGTCATGTTGAGTCTTCTCTGCCGGCCGGTGCCCCCACACCACCCCAGAAGGACAGGAGGAGGCTATCCCAAGTACCCCCAGGGCAAGGGATTTCCAGAGGCAAAGCGGGGGTGGGGGCCTGTAGTATTGTCCCCTATTTGCCAAGAGGGCTGGGATGTGTGATTCAAGTATAAATACAAGCCGCAGTCAGATTTTAGCAGAGAAAAATGATTGTCCCTTAGGTGGAGTCTGGTGTGGACTTGAGTTTAGCCCCAGTCAGGTAGGGTTTGCAGTTGCTCACCCTTCTATTCCATGATTGCTCCCTGGCCTCAGCCCAGATTATCATCTGTATCTTCAGTCTTGAAAGGATATTGCTTGAAAATCTCAGTGTCCCCAGATCTCAGTCTCTCTGTCAGGGACCTGCTCGGCACCTGCGCAATGCTCAGCACTCTGCTCATCGTAGGTATTCAAAATGTTAATGAAATGAGAGGAGATAAAAATGTAAGAAAACTCCCTAGCCATTGAGGAATTTGTGATCTAGGTTGGGAGGACCAGGCATAACATGGGTGAAAAATAAAGAATAACATCGGTAGTGCTTGAATACCTGCAAGGTTGTATGTATTGGTGTGCTATAGGAGTGGACAGAGCCCATGGAAGTTAGCAGTGAGACGAAGGGAGGAACCACGTGTTGTTTCTTGGGAGGTAGAAGGACCACTTCTAATGGGGTAGAAGGCTGATTCTGACATGGGTCACATCGTTAGCTGACCTCCTAGTGGATTTGTCAAAGGTCTGTGCTCTGTTCTTAGGCCTGGTTTGCCCGTTGTGGGGTTCAGCCCCCTTCCTGCATCTCAGCCTTGCGCCCACTCCGGCCTCTGCACACGGTCTCCCTTTGGTAGGACCTGGCTTCCCTTTCCCTTCAGATGTGACACAGACATTGATCTGTATTGCTAGCATATTCTTGGGTATTCTCCTGAGCGCTAAGTGGGGAGGTGAATCTTGTTGATGGACTTCAATCTCTAAGGTGGCTTAGCTTCCGAATGGAGAGTGAACGGATTAGGTTTACAAATGACTCGGTCCATTAGAAGAGAAGCTGCCCTGACAGGCAGCACAAGTCAAATGTATGAAAAGCCACATCGACGACACCAGACGGTGCCTGACATCAAAGTCCCCGGCCCACTCAGCTATCCCCAGACGTTCACCCTCTGGGTTCCCTACCGCAGAAATGCCAAATAATTTTGAAATCTTGGCTTGAGGATTTTTCTTTGATACCAAATTAAAAAAAAAAATCCCTTTCTTTAAAAGCAATCACTGAGCAAGTGTTAGAACATAGGCTTGCCCCCTAGCCCTGAATGTGTATTGAGGATCTCCCTTTAAGGAGAAGGATCTTGTTTTTGACAGTTTAGTAAGAAAAGCAGGAATGGGGCAGGGGATGGAAGTTATGTAATCCCCCTACAGCACCCTGAACCTGAACTTCCAGAGATCATGTTCTTGGATCTGCCCTTGGTTGTGAGAGGGATCCTGAACCACCTGCGTCTTTCCTCTGGAGAGATGTGCCCTGGGGTGTCAGCTATTAAGAGAGACCACGCTGTGGAGGAGGAACAGAGACGTCTATAGCACGTGCCATCAGCATGGGAGCCGGTCTGGCCCTGTATCGGACTTCCCATCCATCCAGCTCCCTTTTCCCAGGCCTGGCCCAGTCACCTTTGCCACCAGGGTGATTCCAACAGGCTGCCCATTTAGAAACATAACTGCCAGTCCACCTTAATACAGCCCCCCAGACTGTAGGTGATCTCCATGTTCCCAGAAACAAATGCACTCTGCAGCGATCCATGGCCACATGGCACATCCACACTTCACGGAATGCAAGCGCGGGTCTGTCACCAGGGCAGCAGGTGAAGAGCAGACCTGGACCGCTGCTGAGGCAGGAGGCAAGGCGGAGACTGGTACCCTGGACAGCAGCTTTCCCAGGTTGTGGGGGGGGGGGGGCAGGAAACCATGTGGTCAGTGCGGCAGCCCTGAATCTTGGAGAGTCTGCAAGAGGTGCTCAGCATTCTCTGCCTGGGATCACCTAATCCATGCATGGCAGGTGGTGGTCTTACCTTGGACCTAAGGCTGCTAACACGTAGAAAATCTAATGAAGCACTGTCAGGTTTTAGCTCCAAAACCTATCTTATTCAAGGACCTGTCACCCACCGCTTGAAATCACCCCGAGCACCCCACTTATGAAGGTGTTGCTGCCCCTTCTCAGTGACAGTTCAAGTCCAGTAGCTGCCAAATAATCATAGGAGTCATTGGTTCATTGAGTCCTAATGGGCTAGAATTACAGTTGCTGTCTACATCCTTCAGAGCTTAATGTCAGACAGCATTTATTGAGCATTGTAGGGGGTCAGCTGCCAGACTGCCTCCTGGAGAGGGACATGGAGGAAGCAGTTGGAAAAACAGAACACACACGTGCACACACATCCCAAAACACTTAAAAGTAACTCCTTAATCTTATTAATAACATAATTATAGATTAACCTTCTTAGTAAGTGTATAAGTGTTATGGTGCTGGTTTCCTCAACTGCTGGAACAAAGTCCCACAAACTGGATGGCTCAAAACAACAGAAATTTCTTCTCTCATAGTTCTGGAGGCCGGAAGTCAAAAATGAAGGTTTCAACAGAGCCGTGCTCTCTTAAAGGCTTTGGAGGAGAATCTGTTCTATGCCCCTCTCTCTGAGCATCCGGTGTTGCTGGAAACCCCTGGTATTAGCTCCAGTTCCCTGACCTGGCGCCATATGACTCCAGTCTCTGCCCCCATCTTCACGTGGCATTCCTCCCTGCGTGGGCGTGGGGTGTGTGTGCGCGTGCGTGCGAGACCTCCCTTTTTGTAAGGGCACCTTTAGGGCCCATCCTAATGACCTCATCTTGATTTGATTTTATCTGCAAAGACCCCATTTTAAATTAGGTTACGTTCAGAGGTACCAGGAGTTAGGACTTCAACATCTCTTTTGCGGCGACATAATTCAAGCCATAACGTAGTGTATGCATATCTGTATGCCTAAGGATCACGTGAATAAAGTCATGGAGGGGGTGAGGGCCGGCGGGAAGGGTCATTCGTGGAGAGCTTCCTGGTGGCCTGGAATTGTGAGCTGCATTTTGGAGGTGGGAGGGAAGTGAACATATGGGGGTGGCGGGTGGTGCGAGCACCTGTGCAAACAAGCATGGGGACCGTGGGTGGAAATACTCGTGTGGAGCAGCTGCATGTAGTCTGGGTTCACCTGCTACGTCCTCATCTGTGCAGGTGGAACAAGCAAAGAATGACCTAGACTCGGACCAGGATGCAGACCTAGCCTACAACAGTCTGAAGGTAAGATCCCCTTGAGTTTCTTCATCTCTGAAATGCAGGAAAATGTGTACTTAGTACAAGGAGCTATAATCTATACTCATAGGAAACACCAACAAGGTGATTTAGTTCAACTTTGGCACTAACTCCTTAGAATTAGCGCAGACCCCACTGGTGAGGGGCTCGGTTCCACAAGACGGTCCCCGCTTCAGATGCCAATCACATTGGTGGGTCCCCAGGTGACCCACACTCCTGTCCAATGTGTCTACAAGTCGAGGGTTCCCACAACCCCCTCCCCAAGTTTGATCATATGTCAGGACAGCCCACAGAACTCAGGAGAGCATTTCATTTACTATTACTGGTTTATTATAAAGGACACAACTCAGCAACAGCCAAACGGAAGAGATTTGCGGTGTCTGGGAAGGGGCATGGAGCTTGCATGTCCTCTCCAGATGCATGCTCCCTACCCCTACCTCCCTGTGCTCACCAACCTGAAGCCCTTTGAAGCCCTCGCTTAGGGTTCTATGAAGGTTCCATTCCACAGGCAACGATGATAAAATCGTTGGCCATTGATGGTTTGGCTCAATCTCCAGCCCTGCTCTTTCCCTTTTGGGGCATTGGTGGATGGGGCTGTAAGCTCCAGTGCTCTAATCTCAGGGTTGGTTCCCCTGGTAGCTGGCCCACATCCTCAGCATGAACTCGGTGGGGCCAAAAGAGGCTTGCTATGACTTACAACAGACACCTGTCTCACCCCTATCAGGAAATGCCAAGGGTTTTAGCACTCCTGAGTCAGGAACCAGGCACTGAGGCCAAATTTAATGAAAGATGTTCCTCTCGCCTCTATCACTAGGAGTTACGAGCGTTTTGGAAGCTCTGTGCCAGGAACCAGGGTCAGAACCAAATATGTATTTGTTGTTAGGTCACATATGTCTTTACATACTTGATATAGTTCCAGTTAAATAATATGTGACCAGTGGGATGAATTCACTTTGAAAAATGATCTAGACCTGCATGAAGGGATGGATGTCCCCGCGCACCCAGGGCTGGCCCAGCGAGCACTGGCAAGGTCGCAGGGTGAAGGCTCCAGGTCCCAGGGCAAGCAGGCCTATGGGGGGAGGGGGGGACTAGGTCCTGGGGCCGGGAGGGCATCTACAGAAAAGGGGCACTGGAGCATTCCCACTGCCCCACTCCCATTCCCAGAGACTTGAGAATTGGGAATTTATCCATTCTCCAGGGTCAGTCTGGCTCCACTCATGGGACCACAGATAACTCTGGTAACAGCTACATTGCCCCAGGAGAACAGTCCAGAATCGTGCCCATGGCTTCGTGGATGAGAGCCACAGAAGTGGGGGCTTTGTGAGGGCTTTCCTTTCTGATATATTGACTAGATTTATTTTTCTCATGTGATATTTAAAAGCTCCGAAGCCCCGTGGGAGGGGGGTGGGTGTGAGAGATGCCTGTGGTACAGGCCTTCTGCACGCGTTCTTCAGCTCCCGTCCCCTAGCACGTGAGCTTGTTAGGGTGCATTAGGACCGGTAAGATGGTCTAGCCCAGTGGGTCTCCAGGAGCAGTCAAGGACAGCCATCACTGTGGACGTGCTCAAAACGCAAATTCTCAGCCCAGACTGGCCGTGTCCATCTGTTTTCACACGCCCTCTCGAGGTTTCCGTTACCCACTCAACCCTGAGAACCACTACTATAGTCCAGGGCAAAACGCTGCTTCCAGGACGCCCATCCTAAGATCAGCTCAGAAGCTCCTCCTGCATTCAGCTGCCTCCTGAGGAAGATGCTCCACTCTGTTCCTGTAGGCTGCCAGCACAGGGCTGGGCTCACAGAGGGCTCCATAAATACTTGTCCCAAACGCTCGAAGCTCCATGACCACTCCGCTCTGGCAGGCCACGGTTCTGAGGTTACAAGACCTGGTTTTCCCTTCGTTGTCTCTGGTGAGACCTGGCTTAACCTGTGCACCCTGTCCCTGGGGCTGGCCCTGGGGACCCCTGGGTTTGCGGGAGACCAGTGTTGGGGAGGCTGTGATGCTTCTCACTTAACAGACCCAGACCCTGAGGGAAGTGATGAAGATGGGGTTTTTTGTCAGCCTGTATCTAGCAGGCCCCTGCTTTCTGAGGGCGTGGAGGGCAGGAGGTGTACTCTGCCCTCCCAGAGTGTAGACTTTGCTTGAGCAAAGATCTAAGCAGATGATGAGTCTACACACCTGGCTACTCAGCTGTCTTTTTAACCCGATCCTTACCAAACTGGATTTGAAAAACCTGCCCACAAGTACGTGGGGGAGATGAGGCGACTGTGGGGAGGACCCCCCTGACGAGTAGTGATTTTTGCTGAAACTGAATTCCCCTTGCCAGGATTTCAGGAATGGCCCCAGTCCTTCTCTAGTGCATGAAGGGGCAGAAGCACACCATTTGGGTACTGGGCTCCAGGCTTAGACGTGCCCCCTGTGGGGGTGAGAGGGGGTGGAAGGATCCTGGGGGGCGGGGGGGGGGCATCACACCTGCAGAGCATTGCTCAAGGAGGCCTGACAAAATGTGGCGGGGCTGGAAGGTGGGACTCCCTCAACCAGGTGTCGGGAATCTTGGGCACTAGTCCTGGCAGAGCCTCTAAGTTCATTGTGAGCCTTCTCTGCTCCGTCCTCAGTGTCCTCATTCAGAAAACGAAGAGATGGTTTATTTATATGGTCTCCTAGTTCTGTGGTTCTGTGGCTTCTGTAATAAACCTGCAACCAGTTCCCACTTATCCACTGTTTGGGGGTTGGGGTTGGGAAATTTTGAATCCCATATATTGCAAGGCCCTAAAAGCATTATACGTATGATCATCAAACTTGATATGGTCTGACTTTGTCAGACACAAAGTTAAATATTATATGCAAAAAGCTTGTTAAAATGCATTCTGAAGTTGAATTTCAGTGGTATTTTTGACTCTGTACACAGGTAGCTTTTCTTCTGCTGGCATTGACCGTGGGTGGCTTTCTATGTGACCAAAACAATAAGAGTGTTCCTGGTATACTCCAGAACTTTAGTCTATGTGGGGCTCCTTAGAATCGGGCGGGGATGGGGCGGGGGGAGAGTGCAATGATCTCTAGAGAAATCAGTTTAGGAAATCCTGCAGTCCAGATGCGCTCTTGGAAAGTCACAAAGTCCATTAACGTATTAAGGTTCTAGGAAGTCCAGTGTTGAAAGCATGTTGTTTAAAATTAACCTGACATTTCCACGAGGATGAGTTTCGTGGCCAAATACACTTAGAAATATGAACACTATCAGTCCCTTCAGGGAACGCTATCATAGAGGCCTCGTGTGAGATGCTTCACACCAGTGACTTAGGGCTGTGGATTCAAATCCAGTTTTAACTACTGACCTTTTGCCAGTCAGAACGTTTGTGGTGTGTGTGACTGTTAAAATGAGAAGGTTGCTCTTCGCTTCCCAGGAGTCCGGGCAGGTTGATTAAGGAAGGTGGAGGGAGAAGGCCACATGGGAAGGCTACCCGAGGTCCAGGGGGAAATGGAGTGTGTTGCTTGGGCTGTCTTCCAGAGGCAAGAGCTAGAGTCGGAGAACAAGAAGCTGAAGAATGACCTGAATGAGCTGAGGAAAGCTGTGGCCGAGCAAGCCACACAGAACAACTCCACCCACAGCTCCCCAGACAGCTACAGCCTGCTGCTGAACCAGCTCAAACTGGCCAACGAGGAGCTTGAGGTTCGCAAGGAGGAGGTGCTCATCCTCAGGACCCAGATCGTCAGTGCTGACCAGCGCCGACTCGCCGGCAGGAGCACGGTAACAACGTGGCAGCCCCCGGCCGGGCTTGTGAGGGGGTGACACTAGGTAACAGATGTGGGGTTTTACTTACATATCTTTACCCATGAGAACCTTAAACTTAAAAGAGCAGACTCTCCTGCTCCAGGTTCTCTCCCCTAAAGGCAAAGCAAGATACTTGCTGCCCTTTCAGCATGACCTTTCATGGCAGACTTTGCTAGACGTTTCTGGAATCTGCTGAAGTTACTCAATACAAACGTGTTCAAAAAGAACAACGCACAGACTTAGAAGCAAGGGCCATGGCCTCGGCAGCCCTCTCGGCCGCCCTCTCGGCCTTGTTTTTCACCTTGTGCTTTGCCCCTTGGTGTTTGCTATGATTCTGAGGTAGAGAAAGTCTTTCCTCTTAGCCCTCCCCGGGCTGGGGGGTGCGGGGGGCAAGTGCGGCTTAGCATTTGTTCCTAATGTTTTCACCTTCTGGGACAGACCGGGGAGTGGGAGGGAGGGGACAGAGGCTACCTGGGTCACTCTGGGCATGGCCCAGGGATGACATGGGGGGATACGTAAGTAGTCATGAGTGTTGAGGATCAACACTGAGACAGATTTTCACCCTGTCCTTCGGATTTGGGGTGCTGTCACCTCCAGAGACACTGTCACTGTCATCCCCCCCCCTTGGCCCCCCCAACCACCGCTCCACACTCAGGGCCTTTGCAGCCAGGCCTTGTCATTCTGTGCCTTTGAAAGTCACATTCCCGCCTGGGTTTAACTGCTGTTATTTGAGGTCATCCTGGGCCTTTGTTTTTTCCCCAAAAGCTTGGCTTTTTTTCTTTGTTTTTAAGTAGTGCCCATGCCGAGCATGGAGCCCAACATGACACTTGAACTCACGACCCTGAGAACAAGACCTAAGCTGAAATCAAGAGTGGGATGCTTAACCGACTGAGCCACCCAGGCGCCCCCCGCCCCTGCCGAAAAAGCTGGTGTTTATGCCTCTGTATATAAAGTTGCTTCATGACAGTTGTTTATGTGACTAGAGTTTAATTTTAATCTGGGACCTTCTAGGAGCCGAACATTAATGCCAGAACAAGTTGGCCTAACAGCGAAAAGCACGTAGACCAGGAGGACGCCATTGAGGCCTATCATGGGGTCTGCCAGACAAACAGGTAAGTCCCCCTCACAGTAGCGCTACCTGGATGAGGCGTTGGGAAAGGGTCTTACCCGAGCTAATGCGTGACGTCTGCTCCTCAGACACTGACCACGTGCTCAGCATCAGGGTCTCCTTATTGCAGGAGGCAAATGAGAAGGAGCTGACTCAGTGACTCCCATGCCCTTAGGAAACCACTTGTTGGGCGCCCGGGTGGCTCAGTCGGTTGAGCGGCTGCCTTCGGCTCAGGTCATGATCCTGGAGTCCCGGGATCGAGTCCCGCATCGGGCTCCCTGCTCGACAGGGAGTCTGCTTCTCCCTCTGACCCTCCCCCCTCTCATGTGCTCTCTCTCTCTCTCTCATTCTCTCTCTCAAATAAATAAAATCTTAATAAAAAAAAAAAAAAAAGGAAACCACTTGTTAGCTTCTGCAAGACTCCAGTAACACAGCCAGAGCCTCCGGAACGTAGATCCTCTGATAGGTGTTTGGAAAGGGACCCTCCCCGGGAGTGCTGACAGGAGGAGCAGGGAAGGCTGGTGAGAGTGGCTAGTCTCGCTGACAGGGAAGCCGGCACCCGATGAGCCCAACCAACCCGGCTGGGAGGGGCCAGCTGCAGCCCTTCGCTTTAATAGCAGCTGTACTCAGCCCGGCTGGTGGGCCCCAGTACCTAGCATTTAAGAGCTGGAACCCAAGCTAGACGCCCCAGAGGTTGGATGGGAGAATTCGACCACTGCCATATTGGCTAACATGAGTTTTCCCTGGATTTTAGTTAACCGACCACCTCTAGTCCCTCCTTAAGGATGAGCTCCCCAGGTCAAGGCAACAGAGCATGACTGGGGGAGGCAGCAGGGCCTGGATGAGCCCCCTGGGCAGTATGGCAGAGGGCTTGCGAATGCGCACTCGGGACTCCCTCGCTTACCGGCTATTTAGTAACTCCTCCATAACCGCTCAGTGCCTCAGTTTCCCCCTCTGAACTGGGGACAGTCACCGCAGTGCACCTCACTCACAGTGATGGAGAAGACCAGGTGAGTTAGTCTGTGTAATGCACTTAGAACACTGACCGCCATCATTAACGTCTTTGCCTCTGTGTGCCGCCGCGGGTACTTGTCAGAGCAGAGCTGGCCTTGTCCCTGGCTACCTTTCTCTCTCACCTCAACCGAATGTCACTCCGTCACAGAATTGTCAAAAACCTCAAGCACATCTGGAAAATGTCGGTAGGCGTCGCTGGGAGTGCAGCATGATGTTGTCAGCAAGAACGTCACAGGATGACTCAGAAACACTGTCTTCAGAGGTCCTCTAGCCCCTCTTTCTGCAGATAGGGAAACTGAGGCCCAGAAGGGGTGAGCGGCTCTGGCATGCAGCCAACCCAAAACCGAGACGAGGTATGATCCAGAAGGCCTCACTCCTGGGCTGGGCTGCTTCCAGCATGCTGTGTAGGTAATCAGAAGATGAAGGCTTTTAGCAGCCCCCAGGAGGAGAGTAAATTTCCGGAGAGCTGCAGTTCTGTCCCTGAAAGGAGAGAGAAGGAAATGAAGGTGAGCCTCTCGGTGCTGAAACTGGAGTCAAGATTTAGTCATTTGAAATGATCTTGGGTGAAGAAATGCATTGAATAAGAAAAAAGAACATAGGTAATACTTGAAATTTAAAAAAAGAAAGGAAGGAAACAAGCTGGACCCTGATGAGGGAGAGTGAAGGCAGATCTTTCTGATCTTCTACACTGTGGCTGTTATCAGCTGTCAGCTCCCTTTTTATTCACCCAAAATGCTTGTCAGGAATCCAGTCCTAGGGGCTGCCTACTTACCCTGGATTTTTCTTCCTTTGCAGCAGCAATCATGGTGGTGGTAAAATAAAAACAGCTTTTCTTACATCTTAAAATAATTGCATTCCCAGCAATCCTGGGGTACAATAGGGGACTCACAGCCCGTGACACCCAGTTAAGTACAGAAAGCTGCCTCAGGGTTGGAAGCCTGAAGAACCTGTTCCCCAGTGCCTGCCACACCTGGAAAGGGACCAGACGGTGGTGGGTTTGTGCCTCTCCCAGTTTAGTAATCCCAGCAGGGAGGGAGGTGCAGACGGTGATTCCTGGTGCCAGGCAGCCAGGCCATCTATTACGAGGGCAGCCCCTGCCCATAGGAGTGCTCTGAAGACCCAGCGGCTTCTCCTCTCCTGCAATTTCCCTGTAATGGAGAGTGTTCCTGTTGGAAGAGAAGTTGTATGAATGCATGTGTGATTTGGGGTGGAGGGAATTACAAAGATCTATCCTCTACCTAGGAAAAGCTTACACTCACGCACTGGAAGTTCCAGTTTGGAACTTCTTTCACTCCCTAACTTCCAGAGTTTATAGAGTTCTGTTTGATCTTTATGATTGTGTCTCTTCCTTTGTTTTCAAGTTTGGGAGAGAAGCCAGTATTGAGGGTCCGTTCCGGGGAGGAAGCTCAGGAATATGGATAGGTCTTCTGCTTCCAGACAGTGCTCTCATTTTCACATTTTGGGAACTAAGAGAAATCAGCAACATTATTACCATTTTATATGTGGCCAAAATCAAGTTAGAGGGCTGGTCCTTGCCCCAGGGATGGACTGCTGCAGACAGAGGTGGGTGTCTGGAGGGTTTGGAGGGTGGGGAAGTGGGCTAGCCTCGCCTCCAGGCGTGCACTCAGGTCACAGAGCTAGGTGGGAGCAGGAGTGTGGTGGGGGCTCAGGTCTAGCTCTGGGAACAGTGCTCCTTTGGCCACCGGCCATTTCCACTCAAGTCTGCGGAACTCCAAAGAGAAACTGAAAGTGCATTATTAGACCTTTGCTTGGGTCCCGGGAAACCTTGCTGGCCTCCTACCCAGCAGGTTCCGGGAAACAACAGGAGGCCCTTGGCACAAAAGGTAGCTTTGCCTGTTGGGCTGGTAAACCCAGGGTTATTACAGTGGGCCTGCTTGGGACCGTGGAGATCCAGAAGGGGGTGCATGCAGATTCCTTAGGATAGGCTTGGAGTTCATGGCTCATTTGGCCCTGAGCCCCAGCTGCTGTGGGATGTCTTGCTCAAAACAGCAAAGGAGCTGGGAGAGAGCCTCATTCTCCCCAGCTCGTTCTCTTGAGTCCTCGCTGTCACCGTTCCCAGCTGGAAACCCTCGGCTGGCTTCTGTGAGGCGATGATTCCCCCATAAGGTTTCCCAGAATTCAGTGAGTCCCAAGCCACCAGTACAATTCCTGTCTGCTGTAATTCTGTGGCACGGCCGTATTTATCCAGACAATTCACCTTCCCATGGCCCAGCCTGTAGTTTCAGGCATCTCTCTTGTTCGCAGCACTGGGGTTATGGCCTCCCATTCTCAGAGATTGTGGGGAACGTCTTGGGCAGTTGGGTGGAACCTCTGTAGGTGTGACCTACAGAAATAAGGACATCCATGGAGCACAGCATGCTCTTTTTAGAAACTGGAAAGCCACCATCTTCGCGCTCATAGGAACCTTGCCTATTTCCGTCCACAGGGAGCCGGGTCCTCGAACCAGGACTGAGGGATGGCGGTTGGGTTGTAGCGCTGACGGTCTCCACAGAGGGAAAGCAAATACTATCCTAGGCCTTTTCTGCTGCACGATCTTTACAGTTAATATGGTTATGTCATTAAAGATCTAGAGGGAACCTCAGATAAGCCAGTGGAGTACTTTCATTTTACACATGAAGAAACAGGTCCAGGGCATGTAGGCGGCAACCACGACATGCCTTTGGGGTGCCTGGTTCTCCAGCCAGGTTCCTCAACGCGGTCTTGCTGCCTTCCGCAGTTGGAGACTTTACCTGCTGCTTATTCAAGTGTCTGAAGCCTCACCGGGAATGGGGCTCAGCACAGTGGTGTCTACACAGGAGACTCTCCACGAATGTTGATTTGTTCATTGACCTCATGCACTTTATTTTTCAAAAAATTCCTGTGAGCTGCCGTTTGGGGTTTTCCTTCTCCTACCACTATGTGGCGCTCCCGCCCACGCATTCGCCCCTGATGGCATGCAGAGGGGAGGGAGACTCGCCGTGGAGGAATTGGTCCTCTTTCATCCAGAACAAAGGCCTGGACCTGGAGCTGGTTGACTGCATTTTCATTAACTGGTGTGCCTGACTTCCTGAGCACTGTGGGATGACTGGCCCGCACAGTCTCTACTTTTATCTTTGTGCATCATGGCTGGCCTGTTCCAGAATTAAGAATTCTGAGAGCGTCTCCCTCTGAGCAGGGATTAGCAACACACACGCATCCGCCAGAGCCTGAGGTGGGACTCAGTCTGCCATGGAGGGAACTATAGGAATGCGGTGACCCTGCAGGAGAGAGCCGGCAGCCCCCCGCTCCCCCGCCCCGCAGCATCTGGAGGGCCAGCCAGTGTGGGCGGGTGTCAGCGTCAGGCAAGTCCTCTCCATCTCGGGGTCCCTTCACGCATGGCAAACAAGATGGAGGAAAAGATCCTGTGTTCCTGTGCAGCAACAAGCACCTCCTCAAGAGGGGCTGCAGCTGTGCCTGGATTTCCTCCCAGTGGCTGCCCATGTGGGCTAACGTACTAGCTACTCAAAGGCGCTAGTTAAATGTGGTAGGAGCTGAGAAGGGAAAGGTGCTAGGCTGCCGGCCCCCCACGCCCCCAACACGGCCCGGGTCACTTTTGGATTTGCTAAGATAAGTGGAACATACAGGTGAGTTAAGTGCTAAGTACGGGAGGTGGGGCAGCTAAAAGTCTACAATCAAAGGCCGTCTCTGGGGAGGCCAGGCCTTGGTGGGAGCTCTGGACATTTGAGGAGCCAGAGTCCTAAAGAGGAGAGGTCACCAGGATCTACTTCTTGGCAGTAATCCCCTCGCTGCCCAGCTGAGGGGAGCACAAGCTGTGAAAGTACGGGATAGACTCAGGTCACAGAAGCATGCTCGCTGCTGTCTCCGCCCCTTCCCTCCTCTTCAAGCTTTTCAGGGTAGGACCTAGGGGCCATGTGACCAGCTTGGCTCAAGAAGCAGCTTGTGTGAGCCCTGCAAAGGCCTAGGGCCGCCCTTCATGAGGCTGAGCTCTGGTGAGGTAAAACGGGGTAGCTGGACCCCCCTCGACCTCCCCCAGAACCCAGCAGGAGCAGTACAGTGGCTCCAGGGGATGACTGTTTCTCCCTGTGAGTGACGAAGGGCTTGTTGGTCCATGCACACCACCTGCAGCTCCTCCGTGATTCCTGCCAGGAAGTTAGGATCCAACCAGCACGAGGAGGATCGCTAGCGCAGAGAGGGAGGGGCAGCATCCTGGCAGGTGCGAGGCGGCTCGGTCTGCCACCCACCGCCCCATTCCACTGGCCGTTGAGGATCTCCCGTGTGCCCAGGGCTGCAACAGTGGGGAGGTACATGGATAGGGGAGCACGGGACATGCGCCTGATCTCCAGGAGCTGCTCTTGGGGCACTGGGGAGAGCCAAAGGATTTGCAAGGAGATGGCAACTGGCCGTCTGCTTTCCAAGTTGAGTAAATAGGGATGCAGCCCAGTCCCCAGGGGGAACAGAGAAAGTTCAGCGGGCATCCTGCGTGGCTGTTTTTATTCACGGTTTCTTTACGTGTGACTGCAGCGAGGGCTGGAGGTGAGATTAGCTAATGCTTTTGTGTCCTTAGTGACAGGAGAACAGCACTGAAAAGCAGACAATATGTAGTCGTCTTCCCCAGGGTCACTGAGCCTCGTGTCCCCGGTTCGCGCGGAGCAGATGCACCATCCCCGGGAGGCCCTCTGCAGCTTCTCCCGCGAGGGCCTCGCCTCCCTGCCCTGGGTGTGTCTCTCCTGATTCTCCCTTTCCTTTTCTGAATCCTTCTCGGGGGAGAGGGGGGATGACCACTGATGTTCACAGAATTTATTGGGGCAAGTGCAACCCTTTGTTCTCGGCAACACGCTCCCCAGCCTGTCGTGATCTGCGAGCTCCCATGAGAGCACATGGACCCCATTCTGAGAGCGTTCTTAGGCGCTCAGGGTCTGGTGACAGCAAGGGAAGAAGGGAGGCTGGGAGTTCTTGAGCTTTTCCTTTTTTATATTTCCAGCCCTTGGCTGGAATGGCCTCACTTTCCTGGATGTTCTACCCCCCTGTCTCTTCCTTCTACACTCGATGTCCTGTTTTCTGTCCTTTATTTCTAGCAAGACTGAGGATTGGGGATATTTGAATGAAGATGGAGAGCTCGGCTTGGCCTACCAAGGCCTAAAGCAAGTTGCCAGGTCAAACATACGCCTTTCTACTCGTGCCTGCCTTGTCTGTCCCGCCTGCTCGTGTCTACGCTTACCTGTTTCTCAGCTGGAGTGGAGGCCGGGGCGCGATTCACAGGGGTCACCCTGCTGGCGCGCTGTGTCCAGGCTCCGTGTGGATGAGGCGGCGAGGCTGCTTGTGGGGGTCCAGGCAACAGCAGCTGATGGCTCAGGGGAACCTCCCTGGGGTCAGGACACTGATGCTTGCAGGATTTAAGGAACTTGCTGCTTCAGTGGAAGATCCAGAACTTGAATCCTGTTCCATTTGATACCAGAATCTGAATCCAGAAGCCACTGGCCTTGAGCTGTGGCTGAGCAGTTTAGCAGGGAAGTTAGACACGCACAACGTGATGGTTCTGTCCCACGTTGGCTGCCTGCGTGTGGCTCTTCAGGGCTGTGGCATAGCTTGGCACATTTGGGCCTCCCAGCAACTGATGGGGCGGTGGTCCGCAGGCTTGTGTCCCAGAAGAGGAAGCTGAGGTGAGTCCATGCTGGCCCAGCTCCCTCAGCCTGGTGGTGGTAGGGCCAGGCAGAAACCCGATGCCCTCACATAGTACCTCCGGAGCGTTGCCTGCTGATGACCTGCTGGAGGTCCCGTTACAGCAATGAGAATCAGTTCTTGGGAAAAGAACGTTCAGATCAGCTGGTTTTTGAGACAGTGTGTCTCCTGGCTCTGGGTTGCTATGTGGCCCCACTGCCTGTGAGCAAGGTGACCCCCGTCTCTTCCCTTGCTGGTCTCATGTGGATCAGAATGGGACCTGCCTCATGGAGTCATTACAAGGAATAGGGTTAACACAGGTGAAGCATTTTGTACATGCCTGGCACATAGTGCAGAATCAATATGAGCTGATATTTCTGTTATAATGGCTATTCAGTAAGATCTGCCCCATTGAGAAGTTTGTTTTATTGGAGGGAAGAGCGTATGTGTAAAACCAGGTGATTCCTTGTGGCTCTATATCGCCAGATTGGATTTTTTTTTTTTTTTTAATGAATACAATAACAAAACTGAAAGCGCAGACCTATGCATTGGGAGACCTGGCTTCTAGAACCAGCTCTGTCACTGGCTGAAGCCTTAGAACTCTTGGCCTCAGAGGAGGTGGCTAGCCTGGTGCTTGGCCAGGGATTCTCGGATCTTGCCCAGAACCCTGGGCTAAGCCACCCAACTACAGTCTGTGTGGAGAATAAGAAAGCTGTGGGCACAAACTCACAGCACAAATCGGGAACCGAATCTTGGGGGAGAGTCCCTAGAACCTAGGGATTTCTATTCTTTCTTGATAGGTTTATAACTTGTGATGCTTTGAGTATATTGTAGGTAAGAGTGGATGCTCTCTATCCTATGTCCTCTAAAATGCTGATTTAATTATAGAACTCTTCTCCACAATCCTCATGTTATTAGCGCTTTCAGTTGATGCTGCCTGTGGCGAGCAGGTGAATCAGTCATTCCTCCATCATTTCTTCACTTGTATGAATCTGTTGAGAAGCTCCTGGGAGCCGGGCATTGCACCCCATGCCACTATGGAGCTGACTGAGCTGTGGAATACGTGGGTGCTAAGCTCTGGTCACCATCTTGGCATCCCTGGGAGAGACCGGGGTGAATTTTCAAGCATGTGGATCATGTCAGACAGCTTTTGACGTACCTTTTGTCCAGAACCTCCTACCTTTCTTTCATGTGATTGTTTACTGCCCTGAATCAGAACATTTGCTCTTGAACCCAAGAAGGTAGCACCTAGTTCACATTAATACTTCCTGAGGAGGAGGAAGCTGCTTAGGAAGCTTCACTAATCCTTTGCCTTCTCTCATGATGGACGGAACAGGTGTCTCCCAGAATCGCCGGGGGGAACTTTCAGACTCAGAGTCTTCTGAGACTTCTCTCCAACCTCCCCCAGATCTTCTCAAGGGCTTTCTGCTTCTGGTCATGACATCAGCTGATCTTAAACCTTCCCTAGATCATCCACCGAGAGTCTTCATTTCTGTCTTGACTAGAGAAAAAATTATATATTTATGGCCACAGATAAAAGTGGGGGTGGTGAAGAGAAAAAGGGAGGAGCTAATGTTTTGCTTTTATAAAACGTGCAGATGATCTATAGGGAAAATATGCAGGCAATATGGTTCAGTCTACTAGGGTTTTGTCTTGAGATTCTTGTGAGATTTGGGCAGATGTGGATACTTTTATGTAAACGATGCTGTGAGAAATGTCTGCAGATGACATTTTGACACGGAGACAATCTCTCAATCCCAAACCAGTCGCCTGCACAGGACGAGGAACGGCATAGGGGAGGGAGTGTCAAGAAAAAAGCCTCAGCCCAGGGGTGTGCGTTCGGTCCCTCCGCGCTTCCCGTCCTCGGAGAGGACAAGCTGGCCTGCTTGCCAGTCCGTTCCCCTCGGCGTCCTTCCCCTGTTGGGTTCGTGCAATCGCTGCCGCTGTGTGCTTGGCTGCTGCCCCGTCCCGTGTCCGTCCGTGGCCCCTCACGTGGGGCGCCGACCCGAGCCCCACGGTCACCCGCCCCCCTTGCCCCGCTGCAGGTTGCTGGAGGCACAGCTGCAGGCTCAGAGCCGCGAGCACGAGGAGGAGGTGGAGGGTCTCAAGGCGCAGGTGGAAGCCCTGAAGGAGGAGCTAGACAAGCAACAGCACACCTTCTGTCAGACACTGCTCCTCTCCCCGGAGGCCCAGGTGGAGTTTGGGGTCCAGCAGGAGATCTCCCGGCTGACCAATGAGAACCTGGTGAGTGATGTCACCCAGCAGATCCCACCCTGGAAAGTCGTGTTCTGGAAAAAGATGGGGCCAGCGGTAGCCTTTAGCTAAATAGGCAAGGTTTGCATCCTTGGCCCTACAGCAGGAACAGAGAACCTAGAAACCACCCATCAGCAAGGGTTTAGGACTGGGGTTGGCGGCTACCCCGGGGGCCATGCTGGGCCCCAGGATTCTACCCCCTGCCCTCCAGGACGGGTTGTCTGTTCTCACACTGCTTCCTTCTGATTTTAGGACCTCAAAGAACTGGTAGAAAAGCTGGAAAAGAATGAGAGGAAGCTCAAGAAACAACTGAAGATTTACATGAAGAAGGTCCAGGACCTGGAAGGTGTGTGTGGGGGGGGGGGGGTGTGTGTGTGTTGTGGGGGGGGGGGGGGGGGGGGGGGGTGGGGGGGGGGGTGTGAGGCACCTGTAGGCTCAGTCACGAGGGACAGACGGGAACAGACTGCCCGCTTCCCTCTGCCGACTCTTCCTGCTTCACCCATTCTTGGGTGCCTGTTCCCAGTCCAGCCGTGGGATAGACTAAGTCAGCCCCCACGAACTCACACATTCTCACTTGGCCAGAATCTGGACTAAGATAGGTATATTCAGCAGGTGTTTGGGTGCTTACTCTGAGCTCTGCACTGAGACAATGGGCCTGTGGCCCTGCCCTCAAGGGGCTTAAACCTGGGAGGCAAAGCTTTTTGGCGTGGAAAGAATGCTACATGACACACAGACCCCAATCACAGGGGCCTCACTCCATGGGACGCTTAGTCAGGAAGGAGAAGGGTCGGTCTTGTGATTAAGTTTCCAAACTGGAATCTGGCCCAGAGAGATCAGGCAGATTTAAATTTCCTTCCAGAAACATCCAGAATGTTCTTTCTCTGACTCCTTGCTATAAATCCGTCAGTCCCCAGCCCTTCTTGGCACATGCCACCTGGCATACCAGGTGCCTCTGGGCACAGCGCCCAACACAGGTGTCATTTGTTTAATCACCTGATTATGCCCACCTGCTGCCCTGAACGCAGGAGAAAGCTCTGGGAGGCCAGGGCTATCTGTTCTGTTCGGCCCTCTCCATCCCTGAATCTCTCTGTTCTCGTTGAGTTCTCATTCTCCTGGTTGCTCAGGCTTCAGCCTTCTCTCTTTCGTTCAGTCTTGAAGACCTATTGTTTGCTCTCCTTGAGTGCTTCTGTGCCTGCCCCTCCCCCCTAGTCCCCCCATGACTGCAGGGGCCTCCCAGTTCCCCACTTGTGCCCCTGCTGCTGTGTGTCCAGTCACCTCCTCTTTCCCCATGGAATGCGATGCTCCCCCTCTCCCTCTGCTCCCCTCCAGCTCACCCCGCCCCCACACAGAGCCTCCCCTGCAGCACACACCTGCCTCGGGGTGCTTCCTTTCCCCGCTCCTCTCCTTGTGCCACGTGGAGCCTTGTAGGACCTGGGGCCTGGTGAGGTTGGGGACCAGCTCCTCCCCACCTGGTTGTTAAGGTCCTGCCTGCGCTTCAGCCCTTCTCCTCCCTGAAGAGCTCCACCAATCTGTCTGTCCAGCCTCATCACCACCCACGCTCCACGCTCAGGACTCAGCACCTGGCCAACTTGTGCTGTAACATGTGCTTCCAGTTAAATGTATAGATGTGTCTCCTTAGCTGGACTGGTGGATCCGTAGTTGGCTACTCCATCTCATCTGCTGCCATGCTTAGAACAGTGCCCTGTAGGTAGCAGGCCCTCGGACATGCTTGGGGATAGCCCTGCAGATGCCCACCACCCTGTCCCATAGTGTCAGGCCAACGGAAGTCGTGAGCGAGGGGTGACACGGCCTTTGTACCCCCAGCCACAGCACCAAAATGCCTCTTGAACAATTAGCTTACATCATTGCAAACACTGCATTTAGCAGCCCTGCTCCTTGATCTGCCTCTGGGAGCTGGACACTTTCTTCCTCTCCTGCTGGCACCGTCCCGCTCCACGTCCGTGGGTCAGAGATGGTGCCCGGGCCTTGCCCACCTGAGGTTGTCCTGCAGCTGTCACGGCAGCTGCCCTGTGGCCATACACAGGGAACTGGGTCAGGCGGGCCTGGGGCCAGGGCCCTGACGTCCTCTCAGACAGATGGTAGCCCCGTTTCTTACAGCTGGATGGAGAGAAACAGCGGCCTGGCGGGATGGGTTGTGCCTCCTGTGCCTTATGTCCTTCCCAAGTTTTCTCTGGTCTCCCTGCCTGGTGGGGTTTCCCCTATGCTTGTCCTGTGGGGCCTCCAGTGCCTGGTGCTAAGCTCCTTGGGTCACACTTGGAGCGTGGTCTGGGCTGCAGGGACAGACCACATAAGGGGTGTGGGAGCTCGGAGAACCCAGAACGCTGGGTCCCCAGACCCGAACAAACGCCACTGACCTAAGGCATCCCTACGTCTTAGGCCTACAGGCTGGAGGTCTCTGTTCATGCTCCCTGTCTCTTTCTGGCCCAGCTGCCCAGGCCCTGGCCCAGAGTGAGCGGAGGCGCCATGAGCTCAACAGGCAGGTCACCGTCCAGCGGAAGGAGAAGGACTTCCAGGGCATGCTGGAGTACCACAAGGAAGACGAAGCCCTTCTCATTCGGAACCTCGTGACAGGTCAGGAACCTCTGTGTCATCCCACCCCCCCCCCCCCCCCCCTTCCCCCCCCACGCTCCTCTTCCCCCCCACTCCACGGCCAGCCCAGCATAACCCACTTCCCACTCTGCATCCCCCATCTGCACCACCCCCACCTCCCTCCATCCCCCTCCCTCCACGCGGCTGCATTTCCAACCAGCTCCAGGCCGATGCTGATGCTGTGGGGACAGCCTACCAGGCTCTTGGGAGTGGCTTTCCGCACTAGCCCCTGCTCCGTCCGGCTTCCCCATGCCTGCCTTTCTGCCGTGTGCCCAGCCCAGTGCAGCAGCTGCCCACAGAGTAGGGGGAGGAGGCTTGGAGGGGAGAGTTTTGGATGAAAAAAGGAAGACTCTTGGGCAGCCTGGTCCTCTGGCCCCTGAGCCACGAGCTCCATGACTTGGAGCCTGAGGTGTCCTGTAAAATAGGGATGTGGGCAGTACAACAGATGGGAAGTAGAACAGGAGAAAGTGCTGTGCTAAAGCCACAGACCCTTCTCGATGTGACGAATGTGAAGAAGTGGTCGCTTTCGCGGGGGCATTGGAATGTCAACTAAGAGGTAAACGTTATTTTAGAGAAATGGGAGTTTGCCAAGGTCCCACCCTGCTGAGCACCTCGCTGACGGCCGAGCACTACAGAAGCATGGGGGTGGCTCCAGCCTAGGGCAGATTTTGCTTCTGTTCTTTGCTTTGGGTATTTTCAGTAACAGTATTTTGGCTCTGTTTATAAAGGTTAATTCCCCCTAGAGTTGTCCAGCAGTTTGACGGAAGTCCTCTCTTCCTTCGACAGGCTGCATCTTACTCTAACTCTGCTAGGAATGAGCCTTTCATCTCTGGTGAATGAAACTCAAAGTGCCCAACAGTAGAATCAAAAACTAATGAGGCTGCTTGTGCCAAACAGGTGGCTCCTTCCCACTGTCCCTGCTCAGGCGGCCCCAGATGAGGCCATCTCCCGCTAGGCTGCCTGCGCGCTGCACCAGTCCCCTTCCCTCTCGTCAGCCAAATGAATGCCAAGACTCTTATCTGACCTGCTCCTAGGTCCCCAGCACGGGCTAGGTGCTGTGGAGAATACAGAAATGTAGACCAAGTGTAGAGTCTATGGGAAGCAGGACTCAGATCACGATAGGACATTCCAAGACAGGACAGGCTGTTGGCAGGCTGTACGTGGGTCAGGCCCCCAGTCAGTGGAGAGGCTGAGGAGATGGCGTCGGGCCGTGGCACTCGGGGGGTGGGGGCCGCCTGTGGCCACTCAGCAGCCTACTTGATCTGTTCCTGGCTCCGAGGCTGTCTGGGCAGCTGCGCCAGGTTCACAGTTTCCAGACTGACAGTTAAGTGGGCTAAAGGTCCCTGCGGCCCAGGGACATGGGCTGTCTTTGGGAATGTGTCGTTTGCCAGGTTCTCCCGGAACCTGCTCTTGCAGTCGGCTGCGGAAGAACCCGCTGTGCCCGCAGCAGGAAGCGCTGCTGTGGGCTGCAGGGTGCTCCCCCCTGCAGCTGGCCCCAGGCCCCTGCTCTCGGCGCCAAGGGCGGTGCCCTCTGTGTGGGGGCCTGGGCAGGGAGCTACCCGTGGGCTCCTTTCCTTCTTGTTGTAAGGACCAGGCATTAGGAGCCTGTTTTATTGTTCTAGTCCAAACTATTAGGAATGTGTTTTTGTCATTTGGGACTTAACTAGTTTCTGAAACTAGTCCTCGGGGGCAGAAGCTGTCTGTGTGTCCCTGACAGCTGCTCCCCTACCCCTCCTCCAGCCCCCCCCCCATGAGAGGTTATTCTTAGAGGAGCTTCAGGAAAATATTTGTATTTCAGGGACGACTGGGTGGCTCCGTCGGTTAAGCGTCTGCCTTCGGCTGAGGTCATGATCCCAGGGTCCTGGGTTCGAGTCCTGTGTCGGCTCCCTGCTCCACAGGGAGTCTGCTTCTCCCGCTGCCTCTTCCCCAGTTTGTGCCGCTCTCACTCACTCTTTCCCTCAAATAAATAAAATCTTTGGGGCGCCTGGGTGGCTCCGTTGGTTAAGAAACTGCCTTCAGCTCAGGTCATGATCCTGGAGTCCCGGGATCGAGTCCCGTATTGGGCTCCCTGCTCGGCAAGGGGCCTGCTTCTCCCTCTGACCCTCCCAGCTCTCATGTACTCTCTCTCTTTCTCACTCTCTCAAAATAAATAAATCTTTAAAAAATAAATAAAATCGTTAAAAACAAAAAAAGAAAGAAAAATATTTCAGAGCAGGCTTCTCAGAGCCCCAAGCATCTGCTGGAATCTAACTCTTGCTGCTTGTTGCTGTCAGAGCTGAAGCCACAGACGCTGGCAGGCACCGTGCCCTGCCTTCCTGCTTACGTCCTCTACATGTGCATCAGGCACGCCGATTACGTCAACGATGACCTCAAGGTGCACTCCTTGCTGACCTCCACCATCAACGGCATTAAGAAAGTCCTGAAGGTAGGTGCCCAGCGCTGGAGGTGGTGGTTGGCGGCAGATGGACGGAAGCCCACACCTCCCCATAGCTGGGCTCTGTCTAGGCTCTCCTCACCTCTCCAGCTCTGAAGGTGGATGATAGAAGTGCAGCTTGCCAATGGAGCCGGGATGCTCAGGCTCAGAAATGGCGGGACGCCCAGAAATCCAGTGTTGCCATCCGGCCTCCTCCAGGGAGCCCTAGTGGTTTCAAAAACCCTTGACCAGAGGGGCTAGGAGGACATTGTGCCTCACTCGAGGGTGGGCTGACCCTGCCTGCCCTGCAATGACATTCAGGAGCACAACCTGAATATAGGTCTTCTCCCAGGCCTTTCCAAGGAGCTGGCTGCCTGCTGCCCAAGCAGGGTGCTGGCCCAGGGAAGGGTGTAGACATTTATTAGCTTCTGAAGTGAGGAGGCCCGGGCCGAGACAGGGCTGCTTACAGGGCACTGGGGCAACTCCACCTAAAGGCACTAGGCCCCTTACCAGTGTAGTGACAGCCAATGCAGTAAGAGGCTGGCCCACAGGGAGGGGGTGCCGGGCCACAAAGAAGCTATGATGAGAGCTAAGATTTTTGAGGGAGATCAGCCCTCCATAAGAGAGATTTGTTCCTCCCCACAGGCCCAAGCCCCAAGTAGCACTGCTCTCGGAGACTGCCCTCCGTTATACACACTGCCACTTCGGGATGCAAGCCATCCTCAAAAGCACAGAGTCCAGACCGATCCCGAGACCTTCCGAGCCGCTATCGCCTGCCCCCCTCTCCCTTCTGGGAATGTCACGCCAGCCTGTAGCTTCTAGCTTCATCCCAGCTTTTTCTCAGTAACTGCACCTCCTGCCCAATTTCATCCAGTCCCGGCTCCAAAGAGACCTGCTGGTGACTCTCAGGTCTGAGTCTCCTAACCCAAGCTCTGTCCGGGGGCTTGTGCCAGTCTGGGCCCGTCGAGGGCTGACTTGAGAGGTCACTGCCTCAGGGAAACTTTCCCGAGTCCCCGGGCTCCACTAGCATGCCCAGCCCTACCCATCACTTTCTGTTCGACCCCCCTGTTTTATTGTCATCGAAGCTCCTGCCTCTGACATTGAAACAGGGACAGTTTTATTGACCAAATGGGCCCCGTGCTGTCACTGGCCTGACGACAGAAACCGTGTCGTCGTTCTCTGGGCTGTGTGACCACCTCTCTCACCACGTTATGGTTTAGGGTCTTTTCCCAGAGGGTTGAAACCACTGGACATCCGGTCTCTAGATCAATGGGTTACCAGAATGTTTCACTGGCGTGCTCTTCATGTCTCTTAGGTTGGATCACTGGTAGTTCAGAGCCTTCCCAGGGCCAGCTGCCCGGGGGTTAGCCTACAGCCCGGGGCTGCCCAGGTGTGCGCCGCCGGTCAGGGAACCGGGGTGGGGGTCGCTGTGCCCCTCCCGGGAGTGAAGGGATGGTAACGCGGCCCCTGGACAGTGGGTCTCGTCTTCATGCTGGGCATCATGCCTGCCTGGGGTATGCTGAGTAATTTTGGAGACCTGGCAAGAGAGGTACCAGGTGGGTATGTAACCAGATGGGAGCCACTACTCGTAACGAGGGGTGCCTTTTCCTTGTCACAGAAGCACAATGAGGACTTCGAGATGACCTCGTTCTGGTTGTCTAATACCTGCCGCCTCCTGCATTGTTTGAAGCAGTATAGCGGGGATGAGGTGAGTGCTAGCATAAGCCCAACCCGCAAAGGGCTCTTAAAAACCACGGAAGTGCTGCAAGTCCTCCGTCAGATCCTCATTTCCTGGGACACAGCAGTGTGTGTTCTGCTTCAGGGCAGATCTCAGCTCAGAGGGGGGGGGTGTCCTGGAAGGCAGCCCTGCTCTGTCCAAATGTGCTTCCTTCTACCCTGAGGAGAGGATGCAAGGTCTGTGGAGCGCCCTCTGGGACCTCGGGCTCTGGGCACGACTTCTTCTACCTGGTAGCTAGAAGCAGGGACAAACAGGCCACAGTACAACCCCAGGAGCCCCAGAAAGCACCCAGAATCATGTAAGTAGAATTGGTGGGGAAATGAGTTTACATGAGCCATCCTTCATCCAAGAGCCCCCGGGACTCTCCAGGGAGAGCCTTGTGACCTTAAATTTCAGAAGCAGTCGTGGAAGAACGCCATTTCCGTGAACGCCTGAAGAAGGCTTGGTCAGTTGTCTCGCGCATAAGACTGTCTCCTAAGCCAGCCAAGTCGTTTGTCTGTTTTAAGGCAGACACCAAGAAGAGGCACAACATGATCAAACGACATTTGTATACCTTGACCTTTAAGGCCCAGCTTCATACTTCTAACCAAATTTGATTCCTCGACCTGCAGTGCAACTGACTGCATTATTTCCTATTCCCCTCTGGACCTCGAGGGCCCAGCTTCGTCTGGAACCCACCATTCCCAGCACTGGTCCCTGAAAGAACTGTGCCCATGCTCTGCATTCAGCCCGGTGGCTCGGTGACACAGGGCATGTCCTCGCTCCAGTAAGAATCCCACCTCACCCCAGACACCACTCCCAGGCCCCTGGGAGTTGCCTCGACTTTTCCTCTCTCCACTTCCTTTTTCACTTTTATTGAGAATAACACATTGGGGGGCCTAAGACCCGAAGCACAGTCCAGCCAGATCTGTGTAGTCTGAATAAAGAGGGAGAAAAATATGTATCTTAGCTGTCACAATGATTCCCTCTTTCACCTGCTTTTTAGTTTTTATGAAAAAATGCTTTGTAATATGACCTGGTTTGAGAGGCTTTGCTGGGGATGGTCGCCCTTTTGAAGACATTGATTTTTTTTTTTTTTTTTTTTTTTTTTTTGGCTGCTCTTGGTTTACCTTGGCCTCTGAACACAAAGGGATGTTGGTCACATGAATCCTTTCGATATTAGCAATTCTCTTAACAAAGTTATTTCCTCTTGTTAGTATAGAAAGCAAAGAGGACAGGGCACTGTAGCAGTGAAATCATTTCCGTTTGTCTATTAATTCTGATACCCAACAATAGAATCTATGTAAAACTTCTCATTATAAAAGCATAATCTGACCCAGGGTCCTACCTGCTCCCTTAGTGGCTGTGCATTTCACATTGTAAAGTAACCTGGCCTGTTAGGGTAATGGGACAGAGAATCAGGATGGATCTCTCTTTCCCTGGACCGGCTACCAACCTCGGTTTGCTGCTCTAGGAAAATCACCGGCCCACGATGTGGACCAAATGATTTAGGCTTTTTAAATCAAGCAGCTCCTCCGACTTCTCTGTCATGCTGAGCTTTTGCTCTGCTTTCAAGTTCAAGGGCCATCACTGAGGCCTCAAGGAACTGACAGGCTCTTGTGGAACATCATATTAACAGAGCCTGGTGGAGCCCCACAGATAGGGTGTCATGAACGTGACGGAGGCCCGGAAGTCCTGCTGAGCCCGGCAGACCACTGAGCCTCCGTAAAGCACCCTCTCTCTCTGCAGGGCTTCATGACTCAGAATACTGCCAAGCAGAACGAGCACTGTCTTAAGAACTTTGACCTCACTGAATACCGTCAGGTGCTGAGTGACCTTTCCATCCAGATCTACCAGCAACTCATTAAAATCGCCGAGGGTGTGTTGCAGCCTATGATAGGTAAGCTGGCGCAGGAGATCTCCAGTGCTTGTTGTAGGGCCAGAAACGATGGTGAGCACTGCCTGCTTTCAGGGAAGCCAGTATGTTAGGTGTGGCCTCCAGGAAACCAGAACCTTCCCACTGAAGGCAGCAAGGAGGTGTGAGCTGTGTGCTCAGGAAGAGCTATGAAATCTTCCATAGGTAATAAATACACATTCAAAACAGGTATAAATGCATATACAGTGAACCAATATAACCCTCATGCCCATATGTATACTTTATTCTTGGAAAAATAAAAGCCTTAAGCAGCGCACATGAAGGAACACAGTAGCAAGTTCTCATGCAATAAGTATTGAGCACTCTGTCCAAAGCAGTATACGTGGGCACTTAGCATGAAATCAGAATTGAAACATAAGAGCTGTTGTTTTTTAAGTTAAAAATGACACATACATACATTACTCGGGATGCTCCATGAAGACCGGGGAGGAAATTATTCCCTGCACCTATGTTGTAAAGCTTCCCCCTGGGGTTCTCACAACACAAATAAGTTACAGGTGAATTCCAAGTTGGACAGAGTCCTCCATGCCGTGCAGAAATTTATCATCTAGGATAGGTTCATTCCATATTCTTATTCCTGAGAAGTTTCTTATGAGGCAGGCATAAGGAGCACTGGGGATACTTCATGACTCCAAATAATGTGATGGCAAATAGCATCAGTTCTGGAGCTGGACACACCTGGGTTCAAATCCTGGCCCTGCCGACTCCTGAGGCGTGACCTTGGGCAAGTAATTTAACTTCCATATGCCTTAGTTTCCTCACCAGGAAATGGGTTGTTGGGAAATGGAAAGAAAAACTGAGCATAAAGCCCCTGGCACATAGTTAAACACTGTATAATAAGTATAATAAGACCAGCGAACCTAAAATTTATATGGTCAGTGTCTCATGGAAAAGAGCTGTTTGAACATCAGTAGGATGATGTCAGGGTCCAGGACCAAGTCAGTGGGTGGGCCGGGACTATACCCAAGTTGCTCAATTCTCAAACTTTGGACCTAGCACAGAAACCGGTACAGAATTGAGTTGGTACACGCCCATTATCTTTGTCCCATCACTAATGAATCTAAGTACAGATTTGGCCCAAGGTTTGTTTTTTTTTTTAAAGATTTTATTTATTCATAAGAGACAGAGAGACAGAGGGAGAAGCAGGCTCCCCGCTGAGCAGGGAGCCCGATGGCGGGACTCGATCCCAGGACGCTGGGATCATGACCTGAGCCGAAGGCAGACGCTTAACGCTGAGCCACCCAGGTGCCCAGGTCCAAGATTTCTATATGGAAACCTTATTCCAGATGGACCCCAACACAGTAGAAATCCGATGCTCAATGCTGTGAGTTTCTGAGCACGTCAACAGATGGTGCCATCACCAGAACCCAAAGCGCTAAATGATCTGAGTGGTCCAAAAACAGATCTTCCCTGGGGCACATGCCAGCTTCTCCCATCATGCTTTTCTTTCAGTCTCCGCCATGTTGGAAAATGAGAGCATTCAGGGTCTATCTGGTGTGAAGCCAACGGGCTACCGGAAGCGCTCCTCCAGCATGGTAGACGGGGACAACTCCTATTGCCTGGAAGCTGTCATCCGCCAGATGAATTCCTTCCACACGGTCATGCGCGACCAGGGCCTGGACCCTGAGATCATCCTGCAGGTGTTCAAGCAGCTCTTCTACATGATCAATGCGGTGACTCTCAACAACCTGCTCCTACGGAAGGACGTCTGCTCTTGGAGCACGGGCATGCAGCTCAGGTAGGAGAGGGGGTGCCCGGCCCCGAGCCGCGTGGTTGGAGGGGCCTGCACTCCCCAGCTGGATTTGGAGCCTAAGACCTTTGTCTCTGACAGTGAAATCCAGACCTGACTGATGGTCCTTGTCACAGTTAGTGTGAGACACAATTCCATCGCCTTTTCGTTTGTTGGTGGAATTCTACACCAAGACAGTGACCTGGTAAACAAATTAGTTCAGAGCTTGAAAGACATTTCCTTACTCTAAAGATTGTAAAGACTGTGTGGGTAGGTCGGAGGGAAACATCGATGAGTTCAGAGACTCACGAAGGCTCACATAGAAATGTTTGTGAATGTTAAGTATCAGTTGCTTCAGTTCAATAGATTGAATGCCTCATTTCCCATCATCTTACCCAGACACTTCACGTACCTCATCTTTGCTTGATTTTAAACACCTGTTCATTCATGTATTCAGCAAAACGTTACTGAGCGCCAGGTGCTTTTCAAGCTTTTGCTCCACGTGAGCTCATGAGGGTGAAGAGAATGATCCCACTGTTTGCAGCTGCACGGCACCATGAACACACCAGGTGTGCTCATCCCACTGCGTTAGGAGCCCTGGCCTAACACAGCTCACTTTGACCTGTATCTAAGGTACAACATAAGCCAACTTGAAGAGTGGCTTCGGGGAAGGAACCTTCACCAGAGCGGAGCCGTCCAGACCATGGAACCCCTGATCCAAGCAGCCCAGCTCCTGCAGTTAAAGAAGAAAACCCCAGAGGATGCGGAGGCCATCTGCTCCCTGTGCACCTCACTCAGCACGCAGCAGGTATGGCCCCGGCACCCAGCAGGCCCGCCTTCCCACCCAAGTCCCTTCCCGCCGGCGGCTTATCTGTGTGTGGGGTGCACGCACAGCCTTCCTAGCCCTCTAATGACACAACAGAAGCTGTCACGGACAGAATGTTCCTGGGTGAACCGAAGACCGCCTTGGTCTGTGGAACAAGATGCCACCGTTCCCCCAGTAACTCTCTGGGCCCTCTTGCTCACAGAGAAAGATAAGGTAGTAAACCCACAAAACATTAAGCTGGGGTAAAAATGTATTTTTTGTTTTGTTTTGTTTTTAGAGAGAGCGCACACGCACGCGAGTATTTGCCCTCCTTTGGGGGGGAAAGGGCAGAGGCAGGGGGGTGGGAGTGGAGAGAACCTGAGGCAGGCTCCATGCCCAGGGCCAAGCCCATGTGGGGCTCGATCTCACAACCCTCAGATCATGACCTGAGCCGAAACCAAGAGTCGGACATTTAACTGACTAAGCCACCCAGGCACACCTGGTTGGTTTGTTTTTTAAGGTAAAAACATTTTTTAAACACAATGAATTCTGGAATGTCTCTAACTAGAAATTTTAAATTTTGTTCAGAAATGGGCAACATCATGCCTTTGGCATTAACAACTATACTTTCATTATGGCCATGTTTTCACTTAGAATCTATTGACATTGTTTTTTAAACAGGCATTAAGAACCTAGAGGCATTAGAATGTGCCTTTCCTCCCTGCCCTCCCCCAGCCAAATTGTATTTATACTGGGACTCGGTTGCAGAGATGTTACTACCAGTCTATCAAAAGATAAATCCTGTCCACACCCAGGAAGACTTGCCCTCCATCATGAGTGTGCCTATTTAGAAATGGGCCAACACAAAGTGGCCTCACAAAATGAGACCGGTACAAGGAAGTCAGACTTTTTTTTTAAGTTTTTATTTATTTGACAGCACAAGCAGGGGGAGGGGTAGAGGAAGAGGGAGAAGCAGACTCCCTGCAGAACAGGGAGCCTGATGCGATGAGGGGCTCCATCCCAGGACCCTGGGATCATGACCTGAGCCACCCAGGTGCCCCAAAATCAGACTTTCTAAGCTAAACCATGCACCTTCTTCTCCCTGTCCAGCACCTAAAGAACAAAATCCGAACTCAGTATTGTAAATATACCTTTCCTTACCTCCCCCACTAACTACTAAAAGATGAAATGCCAAACTCTTGAGAGAATTGGTTCTTTCTATAAATGTACTGGAAGTTTTCAAACTTTATTCCCCTTTTACATATATTTTGCTTTCCGAAGTTTACTTCTAGAATTCAACTGGCGTTTCTTGGCATTTGGGCAGGCTACTTCCACCAAACAATTGGTAGGCAGACAGGAGATTATCCTCTGTTCAATTAGGAAAAACCGTTCCTTTTATAAGTGATTTGGGGTGGGAGGAGGTAGGGAAGTATGGTCAAAAAACACTTTTAGGGGCGCCTGGGTAGCTCAGTTGGTTAAGCGTCTGCCTTCAGCTCGGGTCATGATCCCAGGGTCCTGGGATCGAGCCCTGCATCGGGCTCCTTGCTCGGCAGGGAGCCTGCTTCTCCCTCTCCCTCTGCCGGCTACTCTGCTTACTTGTGCTCTCTCTCTGTCGAATAAATAAAAAAATCTTTAAAAAAACAAACGAAAAACACTTATTATCTAAGGTAAGATCTCCAGTACTCTGTAAGAAACCTTTAAATTACTAGTAGATAAGAGGCTGAGGATTTCAGGATTTCAGTTTCCTAGAATCATTATCTTTTAAGCCAGGAGCCGATGGGGTGGGTAGGGATGTAGGAGACCCGAGTGCAGTTAAGAGGGCTCTAGCAGATGCAGCCTCTGGTCTGTAGTTTACTAATTTTAGGCTCCTCTCCTCGATTTCACTCCAGCTCCAAGTTATGGGTCCTGTGTAAACAAGAGTATACCCTTGCGCCAATGTCTTATATTCTTTGAAATCCAAAAGTTGTCTTATGTTCCTTTAGGTCTGTGCTAAGATTTTGTTTTTATTCCAACAGATTGTCAAAATTTTAAACCTTTATACTCCCCTGAATGAATTTGAAGAACGGGTAACCGTGGCCTTTATACGAACAATCCAGGTGAGTTTTAAAATATTAATCAATTTTATAAAGTCCTGGTCCAAAACTAATATTAATTTTATAAAGCCCTCATCTAAAACTAATAAAGGAAATCGAAGTTTAGAGTTTAACTTCTCTGTATTAACAAATCACTGGTTATATTCTAAGCCAAAAGACCTTACGTTCTAAGGCTTTCCCTTTAGGTAAATACTAACTATATCACCCATAAATAATTTATCTATATACACAAAAGCCTGAACTTTTATAATCTCTGCTCATAAGGAGTCTTGCTCTACAAAAATGTATCTATGAAATTCCAGAGCCTGTTTGGCACGAGCATAAAACTTTGTTCTAATAATATGACCCAATTTGGGGAAACTACTCCAAATGAGAGAAGACGGGGAAACAATGATGAAGTTCAAACTCTGGGCAGCCTCTGAATGAAACGCTATTTTCTTTAGAAATACAATAGCTGCCTTAGACATTATGAGGTATATAACTAGTGTTTAATATGCCCTATAAATGTCTTCAGCGTTCTTCAGGGTAATTAGGATCTTAAAAGATTTGGTTCAGATCCAGACACATACACATTCTGTATTTTAGCTCAGTGGTTTTCAAAAAAGGAAAATGCCACACAGCAAAAAGTGTTTACTTTGGTGGACAGACCAGATCGGTTGTCAAAAAATGACCGGTGCTTATAAAAAGTTATCATTCAATAACTCCAAAACAAACCACCTGAATGCATATGACCAAGAGGGAAATCAGCCTGTGTTTAGTATTTACATTGGACACCAGTTTCATAATCACTGTCTTACGTAAAAACTGGTGGAGAAATTCTATAACCTCTTTGCTGTTTTTGATACCTGCGTTTTGTTTTGTTTTGTAAAAATGATAAAAGTTCGGAAAATAAAATGTCAGTGTTGAATAATTAAAAAAAAAAAAATATAATCTCTGCTCAGATTTTAAATGTAGTCTAAGTATTATTTGCCGCTAACGTCACTGAATTATAGCACCAAGGGGAATTAACAAAGTAAGCAGAATATCAACCGCACCCATGAACTAAGCTAAGAAATATTATTTTAAGAAAACAATTTGAGGGGTGCCTGGGTGTCTCAGTCTTTAAGCATCTGCCTTTGGCTTGGGTCATGGTCCCAGGGTCCTGGGATAGAGCCCCGCGTCGGGCTCCCTGCCCAGCGGGAAGCCTGCTTCTCCCTCTCCCCCTCCCCCTGCTTGTGTTCCCTCTCTCGTTGTGTCTCTGTCAAATAAATAAATAAAATCTTAAAAAAAAAAAAATAAATTTGAGCTCTTCAATCTTGTCTCTGAGACTCATAATATTTGCCTTTAGGAATATGCTTGAAAGAAAACATATTAGGGAAATGATTATTTAAATCTGTCTTGAGATTATGGGATTTTTTTTTTTTTTAAAGCTGAGGCCTAGGTGATTTGGGCTGAATGCCTAAAAAAAATTTTTTTTTTTTTTTTTTTAGTAAAGTGATAGGAGTTTATTAAGTGAAGATAACAGAAAAAGCTCTCAAGAGTGAGAGGGGTCCCAACAGGGTTGCCAACAAGGGCCTTTAGGGCTGGTCTTTTATAGAAAGCTAACCAGGGAACTTAAATCCTTTTAACATCTCTATTGATAACACCTTCAACGGCTTACTTCCTTTTTAGGGTCTGGTTATTCTTTGTTGGTCACAGGTGATTATCATAAAGACACCCACCCCACGCGCCTAGGGCAGGGTGGTCTGATTTGTCCCCTTATCTCTGGTTTCCCCACACCTGCACATTTTGGGGATTTCTGTGAGCCTGATCACATAGCCCCCTATCCGTCTCTCCCTACCTAGCCCCACCTGTCCCTTACTCATTCCTCCCCCTGGAATGGTAACCCGAACTGCTATTAGGGAATGGAACAATGACCGCTCTGGCTGCTTCCTGCGGAAATGGTGTGGCGGGCTGTGTGGCAGTTAGAACCTATCCAGGGGTCGGTCCAGGGGCTTGCGGTATGGCTCCAGAGGGTCATGATGGCCAGCAAACGGTACAAGCATCAGCACATGCAAAAGGATAAACATAAAACAAGTTAGGCTCAAAATTATCCCATCTCTTAGATAAGATCCCCCAATTACCGATTTTGCCAAATAGATAGTGGATATCTTGGTCTTATTTAATTGATGACAAATGTCCGCTATTAATTGGGACACCTCGCAGGAGTTAACTGTAATGTTAACACATGTGAGGAAATTTTTCACACCCCAAATGATGTAGCGATAGTAGAATGCCTAAGTTTTATGTGTGACCGTAGCTGACAGAATCCGCACAATGAATCACATCAAGATGAGTCAGAAAGACCGTGACCATTTCTCCCATTACTATAAGTGGAGAACATCTTGAGGAGATACGACACTTTCTCAAACGTCTAAGCCTCTTTAGCCAGTGAAGTGTGATCCCAACATATGAAACCAGGACAAAAAGAAATGGATGAAAGTGATCAGAGGAGTCAGGAAAAAGGGGAGTTAAAATGAGGGTTTATCCAAAAGATACTCAAGAACCTTGAGAACACATGGGGTATGAGAAGCTATTCCCTGTAACGTATGACTGGGATTTTTCTTCAGAGTGCCTTATGCCACTGCCCGGTAGAGATCCAGAGATTGAGAAAATCAGCTATGTCAAAGAATAAATGAAACTTTCAGCATCATGTCTAAGTAGAAACCAGAGGCTGAAGGTCAAGGGAAGGATGCCAGGTCAGGTGGAATCCTGTTCTTCTAAAAGCAGTGGAGGAAATGAAGTGACATGCAGAGCATAGCAAAAGCAGGCAGGGATTGACCAACACAGATACCTCAAAAAGGTGGGGTGCTGATTCAAAAGATCCAGTCAGGACGCAGCCACAGTCGGCTCCTGAAAGTGGAGGAAGACTTGTGATGACAAAAGAGAAGCCACTGGGCGCTCTGACTTCCCACGGATTTTTGTAGAGCACCGATAATTTACACTAACCAAAGTACAAGTTTAGAAAGTCTTACCTGGTTTTAAATATCTAAGACACACACACACACATCAGAGGGAGAATTGGAACTGCTTATATGTTGACAATGGCACTGTTTAGAAGAAGAGTCAAAGGTCAAAGAATTTTTGCCACGTCAGACGTTGGCTTTGAATTAAGGGCAGAGGAAAAAAAGTAGCAGAGGTTGGTCAGATAGCCTCCGAAGATCCACAGAGTCAGATTCTGAGTCATCTTCAGCTGCCAATTTCAGGCTGGCGACGCTATTGAAAAATTTTGGTTTTGTTTTTTGCCAGCTGTAGCTTTATGTTCTGTTTCTCCCTAGACAGAGGAAACGCAGAGAAAAGGGTAGAATGATCCGTGCCATCTTCTGGTACTTGAGCACATCTTATGTGGGATAAATGCTCTTTGCCCGTTAAAGCAAAGCATTTGCTTGGGTGATATGGGCAGAACATGCTGACCTCTAAAAATGTAAATTTGAGGGGATTATTAAACTCACCGAAGGATTCACAGGGTAATTCCTATGAAATGACTATCTCGTGGACTTTAAGTAGGTATACGCCCCTTTTGCGGCTGAATTATAAATAATATAGGTAGTAGTTAACTTTTCTCCATTTTTATACCCTCCATCCTTTACAATTTCTTCAAACCCTTTAAAGAGTAGAGCCTACTGATCTACCTAAGGTCAAGAAAGAAAAGGACATTAAGTGCTATGAAACAATTTTAAGAGACTTTTGCCCTCTCACGTTTTATGCACACCTTCATAGGCTGTGTGACCAGGTTTGTAATAATAAATAAAGCCAAGCTGAGAGCGAGCTGACTGTTGAACTTCAGTGATCCTAGAGAGACCGTTCTGCTAGGGTCGCATCAGAGCCACCGTTTGGTATCTTAAATTAGTAACAGTGGTTGCTCATTTGTCTTTAAAATGCCCTTGCTTCTGCTAAACTGTTCACATCATTTCAAGCTATTTTTTCAAACTGTTAAAATTACTTTAAAATTTTGGCCCAGGGCCTGTGGGTGGCTCAGTCGATTGGGCATCGGATTCCTGATTTCAGCTCATGTCATGGTCTCAGGGTCATGAGATTGAGTCCCACATAGGGCTCCGTGCTCAGCACTGAGTCGGCTTGAGATTCTCTCTCTCCCTCTCCTGCCCCTCCCACACTCCCTCCCTCTCAATAAATAAATAAAAATTTGGCCTGCCTTTCATGTGATGCCAAACACATGGGAGGTTTTTAAACTGACAACTGAAAATTTAACGTGTTTTACATTCAGTATTCAGGTTCACCTTTATGCATCCCACACACTGTAGAATCAACTCACAGTCCTATGCTCACACTGATTTTGTTCTAAAAACCTGTTTCCCAGCACTTTTCAAATGCTCCTGCGTTATTTACTGACCTCAGCCCTACTTGAAGGCTTTTAGAAATACGAAGGTGCTGTGAGTGATAGTTACCTGTAACATGCAGATACTAGATGAGTTCAACAGATAAGAAGATCTCTTGGTCTTGGCTAAAACAGGAAAATGATGAAACTTCTAGAAAGTTACCACCTATCAAAATGTTGAAGCAATGGTGGTGAGTTTTCCTAATGAGGAAAAAATTTTTGATAGCTTAAGCTAGTAGATGATGACCCGTGCTGTTACAAGCTCGGGATGTATTGATTTTCCTCTTGGCAGCACTTATGGTTAACTAGCTTCCTTTGTGTAAGTAGTGTCCTTTGTGTAAGGACGGCTCCACCTGGGTTCGTGGTTCAAAGGTTGATGGGACATGAAGGGGCAGAAGGAACAAAGGAGCATACCGTAAAGATAACAGCAGCCAACCCAGGACTCACCAAGTGTCAGAGACCATTCTCCGCTTTACATGACATTAACTCTTTATCATTCATCACTTCTGCTGGGGAGCTACTTCTTTTCTGTATGCCTTTTCTGTGTTTTGTGTTCCTCATTACTGCCTCTGTGCATTTAGGTTTGTAGTGTTCCATTGTGATTCCCTACTTTCCTTTTCTGTATATTTTTTAGTTCTTAGTGGTCACCCTGCTGATCACAACTAACACCTTAAATTTGTAACCACATAGTTTAATCCCAACTGAGTTTCAATAGTACACAAGTTCTGAGGCTACATACCTCCATCCCTCTGCCTTTATACTGTTACTGTCACATCTGTTTACATGATCCCATCAACAGAAATGCATAATTGTTTTCTGCATCTGTATGAATTGTGTAGGAAGAAGGAGTTATAAGCCAAAAGTACAATGCTGGCCTTCCCATTTACCTATGTTCTTTAGTTCTTATGGCTCCAAGTTACTGTCCAACGTCCTTCTATGTCAGCCTGAAGGACTTTCTTTTGTTTCCTCTGCTTTTGTTGATCCGGAAGGGACTTAATTTCGCCTTCATTTTTGAAGGATAGTTTTGCTGGATATAGAGGTTTTGGTTAAGAGTTTCTTTCAGGACTTTAAATAGGCTACCCCACTGCCTTCTGGCCTCCATGGTTTCTGATGAGAAATCTGTTCATAATCTTGATGAAACCTTGTATGTGAGGAGTCCTTTCTCTCTCGCTGTTTTTTCAAGAGTCCCTCTTTGTTGTTGGGCTTTGATAATTTGACTATAATGTGTCTCAGTGTGAATGTTTTTGATCCTGTTTGGGTCTTTTTATTCTGCTTGGAGTTTGTTGAGAGTCTTGGAGAGGGGGGGCATGGGTGTAGGTCTTTCATCAGAGTTGGGACGTTTTCAGCCATTACTGCTTCAAATATTTTGCTGCCCCTTTCTCTTTTCTCCTTCTGGGACTACTATAAGGTACATGTTGGTAAGCTTTATGGTGTCCCACAGGTCCCTCAGGTTCTGTTCACTTTTATTTTTTTTTTTTTCTATCTGTTCCTCAAACTGGATAATTTCAATTGCCTTATCTTCAGGCTCACTGATCATTTCTTCTGCCTGCTCAAGTCTGCTGTTGAACCCCTTTAGTGACTGAAAAGTTTCATTTCAGGTATTATACTTTTCCTAAAATGTCTGGCTCCAGTAGAGGATATGTGTCCTTTTAAATCTTCCAGTTGATGCCACTGGAGGAAGCCACTATATCCCAAGAGAAGCCAAAATCACGGCAGGCATCTGTGACAGTCCCTCAGGGAACACCAGACCAACAAGTGCATGAACCCAGATTTCCAGAGGACAAGGTCCCACTGCCTGCCCTACTGCACTGGCAAAGCTTTTCCCGGAGTGTGGGCCTCTGTCCCTGCAGCTGCATGGGGGCTGGAGACTGGGATTAGTGGCAGGTTCACATATACTGCTCCCTTAGCAGAGATAAGCAGCCTCCCCCTTCATCAGGCATTCTCCTGCTTATCATAAGAGTCTAGTCAGGTTCCAGAGTTCCAAGATATTTGAGAGCAATTGCTTTTTCCAGCTCAGCGGCTGCTTCAGTAGAGGGACTGAGCCCCCGTGCTTCCCACTCTACCATGTTGTGTGATGTCCCTCTCCCCCTTCCAGTTTACAGATGAGGAAACTGAGGCATAGATAGGTTCAGGAATTTGCCCAGGGTGGTGCCAGATCAGAGCCCATGGTCTTAACCCCTTCACCACAGTACCTCTCCACACGATTTGCACCTGAAATGTATTTTTCTATTCTCCCTTCGCTGGAGACTTTTTTTTAAAGACTGCCAGAATTCAGGGAGAGCTTAAGGTCCTCAGTGCTCCAACAAGCCAAAACCAGGGCTCCCTCTCCCTGCCGAAGGCCACAGGGACAGGGAGGCCACGTTCTCCTGAAGCCCAGCCTGTCTTAAATATTTCTGTGATACACGCTGATTCACTTTTGTGAGTTCCCCTAAACGGGCTGTTTTTAGGTGGTCTTTCAGTGGTCTTCCTCTTCCCCACAGGCACAGCTGCAAGAGCGGAATGACCCTCAGCAGCTGCTGTTGGACTCCAAGCACATGTTTCCCGTCTTGTTTCCATTCAACCCGTCCTCGCTGACCATGGACTCAATCCACATCCCAGCCTATCTCAATCTGGAGTTCCTCAACGAGGTCTGACAAGGCGCAGTCCCCCGCTGTGGCTCCATTTGCAGGGACAGCAAGAAGGAAGCCTCTACCGTACAGTGAACCGAGGGGCCCGTTAAATCTGTAAAAGACTGAGAGCCTGTGCAGAGTGCTGAACTGTACGGAATAAGACACATCTGGCATTATTTTTTTGTACGTACTGCTCAGAATAAAAACACTTGAAATATGGAAGTTTTTTTTTTAAGTATATGATTTCAGTCTAAACAAATACACATTATAATCATCTACCGCCACCCAGCAGCCCCCACGGCCACATAAAAGGTGCCCATCTTTAAAATGGAAACTGCCCAGTCTTGGTCTTTGCATATAACTGGAGGATGCCCAAAGTAAAATAATATTAAAAATATGTTAAGTAAGTTGCCTTCAGAGGACTTTTAACAAATAATGGTACTAATAACCATGATGCTGTCGCAGAGTGGGTGACATTTCCCCAGGTCAACGAACCACCGGTGCAAATGAGTTTGTGGGGAGATGGTCTAAGAACAAAAGTACAGGGCTTGGGCCTTCTGAGAAGCTTTTCAAAAGTATTTTGAATGCCTGGTGATGCAGAGAGACAGTGGTGTAACTAACCTCCAAACATTCTGAGGACTGGTTTCTAAAGCAAAATCAGAAGACTCTGGCCCTCATATGCTAAACCCTTTTTGCACAGTCTTCGGTTTGTGGAAGAAAATGCTGCGGTCCCAAATGTAAAGTGCGAGCAACACGGAAAGACAGTCTTTGTTTCCAGTGCTAGTCCACGTGCTTCCTGAGTCCACAAAACCTTCACGAAAATCTATGTAATCTAAATAGTAGAAAAGAATACCAACTTTTATTTTATTTACAGATGAAAAACCAAACAAGTCAGTATGAAAGCCTGTAATCCTTTAATGCCATAAAACTTCCAATAAAAGCATCACATAATGTGGGCGCCTGGGTGGCTCAGTCGGTTGGGCGGCTGCCTTCGGCTCAGGTCATGATCCTGGAGTCGCGGGATCGAGTCCCGCATCGGGCTCCCTGCTCGGCGGGGAGTCTGCTTCTCCCTCTGACCTTCTTCCCTCTTGTGCTCTCTCTCTCCCATTCTCTCTCAATAAATAAATGAAAATCTTAAAAAAAAAAAAATCACATAATGCACTGTATTTCCACGTAACCAAAACAGTAAAACAAACTTGTCTTGAGAATCAGATTATTTGAAAAGCTTTCCAAAAATTCAGTTCAGGGATTATTATCCAAAAGTTTTTTTGGGTTTGTGTGTATGTATAGGTGTGTGTTATTTTTAAAGAGTGAGAACAGCTTAGGTCAATGCTCCCTTTTCAGGTTATTTGCAACATTTTTTATTTTTTTAAAAATCTTATTCATTTGAGAGAGAGAGAGCACAAGCAGGGGGAACAGTAGAAGGAGAGGGAGGAGCAGGGAGCCCAATGCGGTACTCGATCCCAGGACCCTGGGATCATGATCTGAGCTGAAGGCAGACGTTTAGCCAACTGAGCCACTCAGGTGCCCCTATTTTCAACATCTTTTTTAATTTACCACATAAACATGGTAAGTATCTCTGCTTTGATTTATTAATTTTTTATTGTTATGTTAATCACCATATATTACATCATTAGTTTTTGGTGCAGTGTTCCATGATTCATTGTTTGTTCATAACACCCAGTGCTCCATGCAGAACGTGCCCTCCTCAATACCCATCACCAGGCTAACCCATCCCCCTACCCCCTCCCCTCTAGAACCCTCAGTTTGTTTTTCAGAGTCCATCATCTCTCATGGTTCGTCTCCCCCTCTGACATACTCCCCTTTTCTTCCTCTCCTGTTTTGAAAAAAGGATTAAAACAGTATTCAGTAGAATATGACAGCAGATTTTATGTTCTCTGCTTTTATAAGTTTTTTCTTGCCTCTTCAACAGTAGGCATTCAATTAGAAAACCCTGCATATTCTCCACACCCACTTTTTAGTGATTTTTTCCATATTTCTAGTAGATAGCAGTATGTTGTTCCCATGACCAGAACAAATGGTGTTTGTAAATCTGAGAAGAGGCTCTGTTACATCAAGAAGATAAGATTTCTCCATGAATGGCAGGTAGAACATCCCCCTACACACGCGCACACACATGCACATCACGCAACATCTGTTACTGAGCCAATCAACTCAAAAAGCTCCAGGAAACACAGCACACTCCAAGCCCCAAATGGTCCTGTGTCCTTTTAGCTCCACTTGCAGCCCATTTTTATGGCTGCTGGGGCAGAACAAGGCCCAGCTGGAGCATCTTGTCCAAATCTATGACCTCAGCATGACATCTCCACAGTAAACATGGCTGGCCCCTCTTGGGTATCTGCAGAACGGTGCCCGTCCCCCCTTCGCCTGGTACAGTTATGTCACCTGAAACCCACACCCTGACTTCATTTGGAAGGCCAGTCTAAACCTACGGGGTCTGTGGCTACCTCTTTTTAAAGTTGTTCAGTGTAATTTGCTTGTTGTCGCACTTTAGTTAAAACTGAGTCTCGCATGTAAGGACTGACCTTAACCTTCGAGATAACCCCAAATGGCCTTGCTTAGAGTGCGTTAAAGAATTTGAAAAGTGATGATTCCATAAATGCAGTGGCTTGTTATCCTTACATTCTGTCTTATACCCTCTTCTCCCTCTCTCTGGGTCACCCCACTGCTGTCACTGTTAATATTAGGTGCCAAGGACTCATTGAATAAAAACTTGGCAATTAGAATAAATGGGGGAGGGTAGGGGGGTTATGAATTGTCCACTGCCTAGCCCAAGAAATGGCAGACTTAGTTCTTTTCCAGAAGAGAGAGGCATTTCACTGGAGCTGTACTTAATTTATACATGCTTTAAAAACAAATAGTCTTTTATAGAGTACTAACAACAAAGAAATACAGCAACTGGTTTATGTTTCAGTTGGCCCTGTTTAACTGAACACTTGGAGACTGGAAGAAGCATCTTCAGAGAAAACTTGAATCACTTAATAGCATTTGTATTCTTTGCCTTTTTAAAGTTAAACATTTTCCAACTTGATGAAATCAATGACTTCATGTAAATTCAACATCAAGGTTTGAACTCCGTACTAGATACCTGTCTCTTTTTTATTTAAAATTTAGTTGACACTCCTCTCACCATGTGCCTTGGGCAGTTACTAAGATAACTGACTTCTCAATTATTTCTTGGAAATACGAGCTGCTGTGGGAAGAATTTTAATGTTCGACATCATGGTGGAGTTTTGCTTTGTCTCTTGAAACATTAGAAGCATTTTAAAGATTAAGAATCAAATATAAACAGTCTGTGTTTTCAGCATCACAGGGGACCTCTCTGTTTACCGGTAGTAATGTGTGCGATATACATATTAGTAACTTGCCAGAGCGGACAAGCATATTCCCTCCATGCCTTCTCCCTGGATCATGTAGCTGCTGTTAGCTTTGTGGCACCTGGACAGCAGGTGAGACCCAAAGGTAAATAGATTGTTTCTCCCCTTTCCATGGAGCATGTCCAAAGCCGTTTCTTCCCTTGATTTTCCCATACTTGAAATTTTCAGGCTTTTGTAAAAACAAGACAAAAGACAAAACTAGGAACTTGGAACACTTAGGAAAAATTAACCCTGCTACCGTCAATTCACCACTCTTTACAGCCTTAATGCATTAGGCTTATAGAAAATAAATTAGAATTCATTTCTTTTGCCTAGAATATATGTAATTGTTGTCATACGTTTGACCTTCTAGGGGGCAAGCGTATCCTGAATTGAAGCTCTTTTCTCCTGCCTACGGGACTGAATGGTCATTACAGTGTGACAGCATGGGGCTGGACTCTGTCTTTTTCCTCCTAGAATATTCCTCTGCAGTCAGTTTCTCTAATTTCCTGCATGGGTCAAATAGCCAAAATTCAGTTTTTTTGCACATACTGGTGCCATAATTAGAGAATTAGGGGACATAGAAAAATTAGAGGTTAATGGCAATGACAAATATAGGACTTTTTTTCTCTTATTAAATCGCTACTAAAGATTGGTTTTCCTAAAGAAATTTCTAATTCTAATAAAGGCGATCAATCAAAAATGATTTTAAGCTACTTTCTAAAATGATATTGTATCAGAAATAACCCAGATTTGGATATAACATTTTGCCAACAACTATTGTTTAGATGAAAGTCTGCTTCTCCGAAGAGGGTTCACATCATATTCCGGGGTGAATCTAACATTGTAAGAAGAAATACTACTGGTAAAAATATTTTTTCACTTTGAACAAATCTGTAAACTATACCTTTGTTTATAGAAAAAATGCTTGTATTAGTTACTATAATATTCAGCTGTGGATAAAAATTTGTGGAAATAAATACTTTTGAATGAAGTAGTGTGCCAAATCTAAGTGAAATTTAAAACTCTGCAGCTATACATTGGCTGGAAAGTTTATTTTTAATGCCTGCTTGAGAACTTCATTCTAGGACCTACATTCAAACATGTATCATGATCATTTAAACCAGGAGTGGGCAAACTTCCGCTTGCAAGTTGGGGGTGGGGGGAAAACTTTCCCTGTAAAATAACAAGACTTACTGAGCAATTACTTCAAAGCTGCAGAATTCAAACACAGTAGTTTGGTATAGGAAAAGATGAGTAGATCAGTGGCCTGGGACACAGAGCCCAGAGACCGACTCAATCGGAGGTGTAACCTTGCATATGGCATAAGAAAAAAAAAATGGAAAACATTTACAAGATCTGTATGGAGGAGTTTAGGAGTTTATAACATAAGTGAAACATTGACAACCTGGAGAAATTATATCACGTTTACAGATAAGAAGACTCAAATACCACAAAACTGTTGTCGGTTGTCTCCAAGCTGATCTACATAAAGAATAAAAAAATCTCCACAGTTTTTTTTGGGGGGGGAGAATTGACAAGCTAATTCTAAAATTGATATGGAAGTGCAAAGACCCAAGGATAAGGAAGACCTTCCTTAAAGGGAAAACTTTCCTAACAAGTATCAAGGCTTACTCTAAAGATGGGAGATGTGTGGAAATGGCCCAGACCAGTTGGCCAATGCAACACAATAGAAAGCCCAGAAACAACATATATACAGAAACATGGGTAGGCTGTTTCTTACCTGCAGGAGCACACACCAAAATCACCTGGAAATCTTTAAAACCTAGGTCACCAGCCCCACCTGTAGGTATAGGATAAAGCTTCTCCAGGGATGGTGCCCTTAAACATCCATCACGAGGAACCACAGTGAAATACTTCATGGCACAGAAATACCGGTCAGTGAAAGGTACCTCTAAAACCCAACTTCCATGGGACGCCTGGGTGGCTCAGTCAGTTGGGCATCTGCCTTCGGCTCAGGTCATGATCTTGGGGTCCTGGGATGGAGCCCCACATTGGGCTCCCTGCTCAGCGGGAAGTCTGCTTCTCCCTCTGCCCCTACCCCCTGCTCATGTGCACGCGGGCTCTCTCTCTCTCTCTCTCTCCAAAACCTTAAAAAAATAATAAAACCCAACCTCCAACCTAAGTAGGCTGGGCAGCTGATAGAAGAATAACCTCACTCTTCAGGAAAGCCTTCACCTCATACCCAGAGAGGTCTAGGCTTACAGTCAAGGCGTCAGCAGAAAAACTGTCTGCGAAGAGTCAAACTTCATACAAAACACACTTAACTACTTACAGCTGAGAAAGCAAAGAAGCCCAACATCCGGGACCGGATCTGGCACTTAGGGCGAGGCCGGGTGGTGTGAGAAGCTGGACTGGCCCTCCCAGCCAGGCCAGGGTGTCCTCCCCTGGTGCCCAATCTCACAAAAATACCAACATCAGGCAAGGTTGCTCTGTGCCTGTGATGAAATGAGACAACACAAGAGGACTTGATAGTTTTGTCTAAGGACAGAGACAAGACCACCTGCAAACCACTCAATCCCAACCCTGCCCTCTCCCAGCTAATAGCAGTGAATGCTACCTCACCAGCAGCCGGGCTAATCTAGCTCGGATCTGCCTCCTCCTAGACAGGATTTCCAAAGACTTGTCCCTACTTCCAGACAGCACCCAACCCAGAGTGAAGCCCTGCTTTTCTGGACCCTCCCCAAGTCACCTAAGCAGCTCCTAACATCCTCTCACTGAGCTGCCTCTCCGTTCCCCAAGCTGTGCCCCCGGGAGTAGTCTCCCTGTTGAGGCCTGTATTAAAAGCCCAAACAGAGTAAACAGAAAATGAGGAAGTTCAGCAAATCGGTGTTTGTTTTGGTCTACATTTCATCTCTGTTGAGCTTGTTTCGTAACTTGAACTTTCTGAAGAGTAGGTATTTGTTGTAAGGGCAAAACCCCACCCAAGCTAATAATCGCCTTTTTAATTATCAAAGACTGAAGTTATCCCCAAAGCAAATTAACAGTGAGCACATCCGTAATTTTCCAAACTACTCAAGATTCAGTAAACTCGCTTGTCTCATTCATTCAAATTCATATACTCACTTTTAAAAATTGTCCTAGCTTCTACTGACTTCACCAGCTTTCCTGTTTCCAGTACTGAAACTTCTAAAGCCACTGCTGCTTAAGCTACCATCAATTTTGAGTGCTATAGAAAGTTTAAGCATAGGAAAATTATCCAGAAAAAGTGGGAGATAAGGCTGAGCCTTGATATTTCTGAAATCCTAATGAAATCATACTAGAACTTACAGATTTACAATAGAGTCGCTGCCTTCAGTTTTATGCTAATTCTACTTTTTTCCCAAAAAATAAGTACAGAAAGAAATAATACATTTTAAAAGAAGTACCAAAAGCAGGGCACCTGGGTGGCTCAGTTGGTTAAGCGTCTACCTCAGCTCAGGTCCGCATCCCAGGGTCCTGGGATGGAGCCCCGCATCAGGCTCCCTGCTCAGTCGGCTTCTCTCTCGGCCGACCCCCAACCCCTCCCCCGCTTCTGCAAGCCGGGAGAGGCTTGTGTGCTCTCTCTCTGAAATAAATAAATAAAATCTTTAAAAAAAATACTGTAAGTCAAATGTCCAAAAGTAATGACTTCACATCTTATGAGGTTTCACATCTAAGAAAAAAAAATTATAAAATAACTGCTATACATAGGGTGTAGTGCGATATATAATGGTTATATGGTTAAACATGAAAAGGACTACATATTTTAGGAAATAATTTGCTTCAGATAATTTTGAGGTTTACTTGAAATATACTTTTTCTCTCATTCTTATATTGAGAAAGTTAAAAACCTACAGAAACGTTATAAAAGTAGAACAATAAACAACCATATACTCCTCATTTAGATTCTCTAATGGTAATATTTTGCCATATTTGTTTTCTCTCTTTCTCCACCAGGGTATTTATATGCATTTTTTTTTCTGAGTCATTTGAAAATGCAGACATCATGACTCTTCACCATGCTCATACCTAAGAATAAAGGACCATTGCCCACATTACTATTAACATAATCAGGAAAAGTTACATCAATACAACTATCTCATATAACTGATATTAAAGTTCCCCCAAATGTCCCAATATTATTCTTTAGAGTTGCTGGTTTTTCTTTTGTTTTGTTTTGTTTTGTGGTTGTTGTTAATCCAGGTTTCAGTGAAAGATCCTACATTAAATGTAATTGTCATTCTCCAGCTCCTTTTATCTGATACCATTCCCAGGCTTTTTTTGTTTCTCACAACATCAACACTTTTGAAGAGTTTAGGTCAGTGGTTTTGCAGAACATTCCTTAATTTGGATTTGTCTGAAAATTTCCTTAGGATGAGATTCAAGTCAGACATTTTTTTAGGTGCAGTTGTGTCCCCAATGCCTTGAGGGGGTGCATGGCATCAGTTTGTCCCATTATTGGTAATGTGAAGCTTGGTCATTTGGTTAGGGTGGTAATAGTCCCAAGATTTCTCTATTGTAAAGGTACGTTTTCCTCTTCGTGATAATCTGAGACTACGTAAAATGTCTTTACATATATTTACATGTTTTTATATGTGTAAACAGTTTACCAAATGGTTTTAGGATCCACCCACTTTGGTGACATTTCTAATTAGAGACAACTTAGTAAATTTGGAGGGACTAGCTGCCAGTGATTTGCGGGGTATTGGGTGGGAGATTGTGATACTTACTAATGGTATCTTAATAAATATGTGAAAGGCAAATTGAATAGAACCTTCCTTCTCCTATTAAAGGACACTATATCCCTAACCACTACTTGTACAGACCAAGAATTTTCTCTGTATGTGAACTATTGAAAATTTTAATGAGCCTTCCGGAACAAGATGGCGGAGGAGTAGGAGACCTGGATTTCGTCTGGTCTCAGGAATTCAGCTGAATAGGGATCAAACCATTCTGAACACCTACGAACTCAACGGGAGATCGAAGAAGAGAGTAGCAACAACTCTCTGAACAGAGAAGGACCACTTACTGGAAGGTAGGACGTGCGGAGAAGTGAATCCGAGGCGATATTCGGGAGGAGAGACGGCGGGGAAGGGGCCTCCGCCGGCTGCTTCTGGCAAGTGATAGAGCCGCGGAGCACAAAATCGGACCTTTTAGAAGTCGGCTCCGCGGAGGGACGTCGCTGCAGTGGCTAAGCGGGGGGTGGAACCCTCACGGGACAGTGTGGTCTCAGGACCCTCGGGGTCACAGAAAGACCGGGGGTGCCTGAATGCGGCAGAGCTCCCAGGTATCGGAGCAGGGAAGCCGGCTGCAGAGACGGAGCCGAGGCGCGGGCTCTCAGCTCGGGGTGGCCATAAACTGTGATCTGCGGCCCAGTCGGGCCGCTGCTCCTCCAGCAGGGACCCAACAAGCGGCAGAGCCGGGGAGACTCCCCTTCCTCCCCCGGGAGGAGCGGCGCGGGAGCGCACCGCAGGGATCTGCTGGGTTTGGAGACTCCACACGGGGTCGGGTGCCAGAGATAGAAACGCTCGGTCACAGGCCGGGTGAGCACGGAGTGCGGCCGGAGACCGGGGAGATGGGAGTGATTCACTGCTTTTCTCTGGGGGCGCACTGAGGAGCGGGGCCCCGAGTTCTCGGCTCCTCTGGGCTGAGATTGGGAGGCCGCCATTTTCACTCTCGTCCTACAAAGCTGTACTGAGAGCTTGCAGGGAACAAAAGCTCCCGAAAGCAAACCGGAGCAGCTTGCTTAGCCCGGACCCACAAGGGCGGGGCAATTCCGCCTCCGGCAAAGACATTTGGGAACCACGGCAACAGGCCCCTCCCCCAGAAGATCAGCACGAACAGCCAGCAAGCCAAGACCAAGTTTACCGATCAAGGAGAACGGGAGAACTCCAGCGCTAGGGGAATACTGCACATGGAATTCATGGCTTTTTTTACCATGATTCATTAGTCTTTCAAAGTTAATTTTTTTTAACAGTTAACTGTTTCTTTTTTTTTGAAATTTTTTTCCCTTTTTTAACCAACATCTTATCAATCCCTTTTTTAAAAAATATTTTTATTTTTCATTTTTAGAGTCTTCTATTCCTTCATAGTAGTTACCCTTATTTTTGGCATATATATATAAGTTGTTCTCTCTTTAAAATTTTGAGATACAGTTTCT
>NW_027397073.1:23993662-24027430 GCF_003265705.2 Callorhinus ursinus
AGAAACTGTATCTCAAAATTTTAAAGAGAGAACAACTTATATATATAAGCCAAAAATAAGGGTAACTACTATGAAGGAATAGAATATGACTCTAAAAATGAAAAATAAAAATATTTTTTTAAAAAAGGGATTGATAAGATGTTGGTTGAAAAAGGGAAAAAAATTCAAAAAAAAGAAACAGTTAACTGTTAAAAAAAATTAACTTTGAAAGACTAATGAATCATGGTAAAAAAAAGCCATGAATTCCATGTGCAGTATTCTAGCGCTGGAGTTCTCCCGTTCTCCTTGATCGGTAAACTTGGTCTTGGCTGCCTGTTCGTGGTGATCTTCTGGGGGAGGGGCCTGTTGCCGTGGTTCCCAAAGTCTTTGCCGGAGGCGGAATTGCCCCGCCCTTGCCGGTCCTGGCTACGTAATCTGCCCGGGGTTGCTCTCAGGAGCTTTTGTTCCCTGCAAGCTCTTGGTACAGCTTTGGAGGACGAGAGTGAAAATGGCGGCCTCCCAATCTCTGCCCAGAGGAGCCGAGAACTCGGGGCCCCGCTCCTCAGTGCGCCCCCAGAGAAAAGCAGTCAGTCACTCCCATCTCCCCGGTCTCCGGCCGCACTCCGTGCTCACCCGGCCTGTGACCGAGCGTTGCTATATCTGGCACCTGACCCCGTGTGGAGTCTCCAAACCCAGCAGATCCCTGCGGTGCGCTCCCACGCCGCTCCTCCCGGGGGAGGAAGGGGAGTCTCCCCGGCTCTGCCGTTTGTTGGGTCCCTGCTGGAGGAACAGTGGCCTGACTGGGCTGCGCATCACAGTTTATGGCCACCCCGAGCTGAGAGCCCGCACCTCGGCTCCGTCTCTGCAGCCGGCTTCCCCGCTCCGATCCCTGGGAGCTCTGCCGCACTCAGGCACCCCCGGTCTTTCTGTGACCCCGAGGGTCCTGAGACCACACTGTCCCGCGAGGGTTCCACCCCCGCTTAGCCACTGCAGCGACGTCCCTCAGCGGAGCCGACTTCTAAAAGTTCGATTTTGTGCCCCGCGGCTCTAGCACTTGCCAGAAGCGGCCGGCGGAGGCCCCCTCCCCCGCCGTCTATCCTCCCGAATATCGCCTCGGATTCACTTCTCCGCACGTCCTACCTTCCAGTAAGTGGTCGCTTTTCTGTTCAGAGAGTTGTTGCTATTCTTTTCTTCAATCTCCTATTGGGTTCGTAGGTGTTCCGAATGGTTTGATCCCTATTCAGCTGAATTCCTGAGGCCAGAAGAAATCTAGGTCTCCTACTCCTCTGCCATCTTGCTCGGCTCCCCCTATAATTTCCTAATCAGTAGGAGCTTGGTCAGTATTTCTTATGGGAAATAACTTCCTTTACCTTCTATCTGGCTATGTTAAGGTCTACAGAATAGATCATTCATTTGCAGATAATGAAAGCTGGATATTCCTTTGAAGTGTGGCCAAGAGGTGGGGGCTCCCTTCTTCCTCCCAGCCCTTGGTTTAACAGAGGCTCCATGTGGAGCCACTGCAAATCCTGGGGCCCTGTCACTGTTCTCCTGGCTCAGAAAGTGGTTCTTACATACTAGGAGAGGCAGGCTGAGAAGACTGGAGGCTGCGACCACCCCCTCCACCAAGTGCTCAGCTCTTGGGGCAGGGATAAGGCTCAGAAAGGGGTGTGCAGTTTTGGCCACCCCCCAGCTCCGAGCCATGACTCAGAGATTTTGCTTCTTCCAAGAACTGATTTTGTTTGCAGTGGAGTCTAAAGGACTTCATTTTTTTTGAGGGACACTTTTCCTTGCTTTAATATTTTTTGTCCTTTTCTGCTTTCAAAATGAGCTCTCAACTACAAAATATCAAACTATGCTCAAAACTGCCAGCCATTGACAGACTACAGAGAAGCTCACAAGTAAGGACAGATAGCCGTCACAGGTGACGAGAGGTGGGAAGTGATTGAAACAGTGGTTACAAATGTTCACAAGAAGCTAAAACTGTCCAACAGGTTGTGCCCTGATTTCAGCACAGGTTAGACCAGTCACTATCTTGGTGTGTGGCCTCAGGGTGTTTGAGTTCAAAGTCTACATGGCAGTACGATTTCTTCCAGTTAAGAGTTCTTGGCTTGCACCAATCACAGGGTGGCTGGAGGCACCAGACCCAGCTGTTAGCTTTTCAGAAATGCTCCCATAGACCTGATAGATGTCCTGAGAGACTTGGGGAGCTCTACACTTCAGCGACAGCATGTAATTTGGGTTTCCTGGCTGGATACATAGCTCAGCCAAAATCCAAATGCCATTATTGAGCTTCAAGGATTGGTACAGCATGTCCTCTCCTTCCACATTCCTTTTGGCAAGACTATAAACATTGTCATTTTGCAGTTTGCTGGAAACTGTCAGCATTTAATTGACATTCCTTAATCTGAAACTGAAGTTCTTTTTCGTTGGGAATAGCCTTCCACGTTGCAAGGAAGACCTGGTGGTCCATTTTGAAATCTTTAGCAGAAAGCACATTGAGTGGGGTGAGACAGCTGAAGTAGAAGACGCGAATATTGTTTTTCACAGCCACCTGCAGGTTATTCAGAGGTTCCATCTTCATGACCGGACCTAAGGTGTTCAGAGGCAGGGAGACATCCAGGCGCTGGGTTGGCATCAGCTGTATATTGTTGGCCAGAGGAGTGCTGGGGGGTGACACCAAAGCTACTCTTGTTTGACTGGATTGCAAAGTCTGTCATGTGCTGCAGAGCTTTGTTGGTGAGGTTCATTTCCATATAGGTGTGCCCTTGGTGATGAGTAAATATTCTGGAAATCTCCAAGCCTTTAGCTTTTACTGCAGGCAGCCAGACAGCCTTAGAAACCACACATCCGGCAGGTCCCATGCCTATCCCGTGGAGAATGCTGACAGGTCAGTCAGACCACTGCTGACCACAGCGGGAGTAGGTGGAGGAGTATGGGTTACAGGCCCTGATGATGGGATGAAAGACTGTCCTACCAGACCATCTAGCATCTAGTGCTGCTTCCATCTGTGTGGAGGACACCGGAAGCACATTGACTGGGGGACCGAGGTCAAGGTTTAAAAGGTCTAGAAGGTCACCTTGAGAGGGGATAACCTGAGGCTGTTGCATAAGGCTGTCACCTGCATCAATGCTCCCATGATGTATTGGCAAGTGTTTGCATTGGATTCCTTGACTTCCTTCCAAGATGACAAAAGCATTGGGAGGCTTACATGGTACACCAAGGCCAAAGATCCAATGTGGCAGATTAGCTCACCCAGCAGAGTTGGCACAGTATGATCTATCTTCTCAGACATCAGTGGCTTCTCAGACTAGACCACTTCTTTGCCTGGGACAGGGTCTGTTGAGAGAAGACACCAATAAATACAGCCCTGGTCTTGAAGGTCAGGTTTATCAGAATCCCGTGTTGCCAGACTCAAGACTTGCTATACCAGCTCCTGTGTTTCTGGTGGTTTGTTGAGAAACAGCTTCACTATGACAGTAAGCAGAGTAAGCTGCACTTGGTGCTTTCATCATGAAAACCGTCCAGGAAGCTGTCCAGTAACTCATCTGCATTGTCAGGTCTCTCAGCATATTCTCCCACCATCCAAATCATAGCTGCTTGAGCATCTGGTTCATCCAGCGAGTCTTAAGTTCTCACACGGAGTGGCAATGATACTTTTGGACTTGTTGGGGTGTTTGCAGAAGATGTCTCTGATGACAATAGTTGCCTCTTGGGCCACTTCCTTTGGTCTGGGTGAGATCAAGCAGTGTGCTTACACGGCACTCTGTGGATCGCTGCACTTTGATGGCACACCGTCCTGTGGCCCACACAGCTTTTCAAGCAAAGTCAACATCCACTTCTGTGGCATATTCCTTTAATTCTGCCAGAACCTGAGCAGTGTTGACTTGGGATGCCAAGCGAATCATAATGTCCAGTTTCTCTAATTTAACATAGATGGGATCATTGTACTTCACAAAGAAGACTTTGATTTCCTGCTTCAAGATTTTGGGTCATTTTTGGACAATTAGATTGATACTCCCCAGGGTGACGTGCTGCATGTCTGGTTCCCCAGAGAGTGAAGTGACAGGTGGAGGGGCCCACTTCTTCAGCAGCATATTGTAGTTGTCAGAGTCTTGGGTGACAACACTACACACTTCATTAGGACTTTTACTGCCGAAAGCACCACTGCTGAGCTGGCTTGAGAGAGCGGGGAGTTATACACCCACAGATGCTGCGAGGGTCCCAGTCATCTTTAGGGTTGTAATGAGACAGGCAGCCCAAGGTGAAAGTCTGGCCCCATTCAGGGCTGTTAGCAGCTTATTTTATAGTTTTTAGAATATATGGTTTATATGGCTTTTGTTAAATTGATTCCTAAGTATTTTATTCTTTTTGATGCTGTTTTTTGTTTTTTTTTTTAAATAAGATTTTATTTATTTGACAGAGACACAGCGAGAGCAGGAACACAAGCAGGGGGAGTGGGAGAGGGAGAAGCAGGCTTCCCGCTGAGCAGGGAGCCCGATGCGGGGCTCAATCCCAGGACCCCGGGATCATGACCCGAGCCGAAGGCAGATGCTTAACGACTGAGCCACCCAGGCGGCCCTTGATGCTGTTTTGAATGGAATTGTTGTCTCATTTCATTTCAGATTGTTCATTTCAAGTGTATAGAAAAATAATTGATTTTTGTATATTGATCTTGTACCATGATTGCTGAACCCATTTATTCTAATAATTTTTTAATTAATTCCTTAGCATTTATTAGTATGTGACATCGTGTCATTTGGGAGTAGAGCTAGTTTTTACTTCTTTCTCTCCAGTCTGGATTTCTTTTATTTCTTTTTCTTGCTTCATTGCCCTGTCTAGAACTCTACTCCAGGGTTGAAGAGAAGTGACAAAAAGGGATACCCTTGTCTTCTTCCTGATACATGGGGGAAAACAGCCAGTGTTTCACAATTAAACGTGATCTTAGATGTGGACTTTTTGTAGATGCCCTTTACCAGTTTGGGGAAGTAGCCTTCTATTTTTAGTAGTGTTTTCCTATGAAAGGGCGTTGGATGCTTTTTCTATGTCAGCTGAGATGATCAACCATTTTTGTTTTTTATTCTGTTGATATAATGACCACATCTTAATACATGTTATCAATTCAGTAACATTAAACTCTTGGCCAGCGCACCATAACTAGTGCCTAATTGAAGTTTCTCTAACACATATTTTCTCCCCGGGGCATATCACTGCCTTCTTCCACTTAGGCGGCTCTTGAGCACTAGGCCTGGGGCAATTTTGAACAGCAAAATCACCAACAAAAAGCAAAAAAATGCAAAAAAAAATTGGAATAAATAGACTGCAGAAAGGACATTTGTTTTTTTGTTTGTTTTTTAGATTTTATTTACTTACTTATTTATTTGAGAGAGAGCATGAGCAGGAGGGAGAGGCAGAGGGAGAAGCAGACTCCCCACTGAGCAGGGAGCCCACACGTGGGGCTCAATCTCAGGACCCCAGATCATGACCTGAACCGAAGGCGGACACTCGACCTACTGAGCCACCCAGGTGCCCCAGAAAGGACATTTGTTTATAGCATGAGAGCTAAAACAAGAAGGCTAAGTGTCCCCTTGTTCATCCTCAGCTAGGAAAGTGTGTATTAATATTAGGCGACTACAGTTTCTCAATTTTCCTCCACCCTGCACATACCTGGAAATAACCACAGATGTGCTGCAGATATTGACTTGGGGGTTACGAATAAATTTTAACACGCAGGTGAATTTGCGAGTATGGAATCTATGAATAATGAGAATCGACTGTATTTTGAACTTATGTTTTGAGAGGTTTTAAGGATACAAATGTATTCTGTCCTAAGCAGTTCTAATATATGAAAATAGCCTTATTATAAGGAATAATTAAATGAGTTACAGAGGTCAAAAAGGTATAAACTTCCAATTATCAATAAATAAGTCTTGGGGCTGTAACGAACAGCATGAGGACTCTAGTTAATAATTCTGTACTGCACATTTGAAAGATGCTAAGTAAGTAAATATTAAAAGTCCTTGATGGGAGAAAAAGGAACAAAGGCTGGATTTTGCCGCTGCTCTGGTCTCCAGGCAGAATTCCTGAGGCATCCAGATTATAACACTCCTCCAGCTCCCTCGAGGACTTCCTTTAATGCTTTACCACTGTAGCTTCGTTCTTGTTCCTGTTATTTTCCCCTGATAACCATAAACACCTCCACCCAAGATACACGTTAGCAATCATCTTTCAAATATGTGGCCCACTGATGTACATCTGAAGGGTCTCAAGACTCGTGTTGTACTAGACAGTAGTCAAGAACCTTACCTTAATGGCAGCTAGCCCCTCAAGGTCCTGGAAGCCCCCACTCCCAAATTCCCTAGAGACTTACACTCTCCCTAACCCCTCATATCAGTCCTCACAGAAAAATTTTGGTAACTATATAATGTGGTTTTGGAATATAGGTGAGGTTTGGTGGGGTGAGGTCCAGAGCCGACGACCATTCTTGAGACGTCTTTGGTGCAAAATGATGGCTTTATTAAAGCATGGGGACAAGGACCTGTGGGCAGAAAGAGCAGCTGCATCGGGGTCCTGAGGAGTGGTGATTATAAAGAGGAGTTGGGGAAAGTAAGGAAAAGGGAGATTTCGAAAGGGTTTTCATATGTTAAAGAGGACCCACCTACAAGAAACAAGACGCCTTGCCTTTGTCAAGTTAAGGTGGTTTTTCTCTCTGGTGAGGCATTAACATTAACAAAGCTGGGAGATTCCTGGAAGAATGCCACACATGTCCCACCCAGGAGTGGGGGGTAGGGGGAGGTTGCAAGGTGTCGGCTTAATGCTTTGTCTTCAGCTAGCCTTCTGCTCCCTCATCATATATATGACAGATGTTTACTAGACTTATCATGGTGATAATTTGCAATATATACAGATATTGAATCATTATGTCCTACACTTGAAACTAATATGTTATATGTCGATTACACCTCAGTTGAAAAATAAAAAAGGAATAGGAACTTTTTTAAAAAGATAAGTTCTAAGATTTATGGAATGTTAAAAAGCCAGAAGAAACCCTAGAGATTTTATAGAACTCCAGGCCTCTCTTAACACATGAGGAAACCTCCAGAGAAGTTTCAGAGTTGAGGCAGATAGTCTATTAACAGTCCTGGGCTAGAATGCGGGTCCCCTGACTTCTAGTTCAGTATTCTTCCTCCTGTACTACGCTCTTCCCACAAATCTTGGTGTTAAAGGGGATGTGAAGTCATTTCGTGGCAACACTTAGAGAAAAATAAAAAAGGGGGGAAATTACCACTTTCTGGAATACAGTGGCCAAAGTAGAAGACGTTTGGTTTCTAAGCATCAGGTAGGACCATGTTCAAAATTACATACAAGTAAGTATGTATTCTGTTAGTAAAATCTCCAGAAACTATCTGTATTCAGTCAATTGGGCTAGAATTTAACAACTCAATCATAACTCCTCTACTCTTTTTATTTACAAGCGAGGCACTTGTGAATCCATTTGCAGATAACTTCCCATAGGAGGAACTTGAGAGTTAAACCAAAGTTCACACTGCAAGTGAATGACAGAGTCTAGATTAGATTCCAATCCCGATCTCCTGACTTCTGGCCTAATATTCTTTCTGTGACCTCAGGCTACTGCTTGATTTTATAAAACACCTATTTTACCTGTCTGGACATTAGAGTATTATAAGAGAAGTGACTCCAAAACAGAAAGCTCTGGCAAAAGAATATCCCCTGACCAACAAATCTTTTTTTTTTTTTAAGATTATATTTATTTTGAAAGAGAGAGAGAAAGCGCCCGGGTGCACACATGCCTGGGGGTGTGGGCTGGGGCAGAGGCTGAAGGAGAGAGAATCTCAAGCAGACTCCCTGCCTAGCCCTGAGCCTGATCTCACAGCCCTGAGATCATGGGGAAAGCGCTTCTGAAAAAGGGCAACTGCAAAATACACTCTGCAACATTTACTTGTTTTTTCTTAAAGAGTGGGTGGGATCCAAGGAATCAAAGCAGAAGATGTGATGTAGGAAAGATGTTAGGGTTCGAAGCCGACGGCCAAGAAAATTCTTGAGACGTCTTTTGTGCAAAAAGGTGGTTTTATTAAATCACGGGGGCAGGACCTGTGGGCAGAAAGAGCCGCACCGGGGTTGTGAGGAGTGGCCCATTATATACTTCCAAGTCAGGAGGGGGTTAGGGATAGCCGAAGTCTCTAAGGAATTTGGAAGCAAGGTTTCCAGGACCTTGAGGGGGCTAGCTATTGTTGGGAAAATGTCATTTATTACCGTCTAATAAAACCTTAGTCATGAGACCCATGAGTATCAGTGGGTCATATGCTTGGGGGATGATTGCCCATATGTATCTTGGGGGATAGAAATAAAGGAGGTTTCCAAAGGAATTTTTATATGCTAAGGAGACTTTACAGGATTGCCTTTGCCCTTGGGAAAGTATTAACGTTGAGGCAGCTGAGTTCCTAGAGGAATGTCACTCTGTTTCAAGGACTTGTCAATGGGCTATAAGTAGTAAGGAAATTTAGTAATTGTTTTTTCTGCCTTTGTTTCCCACATCAGATGGACCAATGAGGAACACCTCTAAGTTATTTTAGGAACTAAAGCAACAAAACTCAAAGCTAAAATTTCTAATCAAGAGATTCTTCTAACAACTGTGGTTTGTCTTGTGGATTACCACCCCCCACTCCCCCTTTAGTGGAGAAGCATGACTTACTCCTGTAAACCAATTACTCCTCAACAAGAAACACCTTAGAACATAAGTTTTGAATCACATCCGTCTACCTGCAAAGCTCAGGGATGGAATGAGGCAAATACCCACAAAAACAAACACAAAAACCCAACAACAAAACCTCAAATGAGGACAAAGATTTGTCCAAAAGTGCCTGGGGCTGGAAAGGCTGGGAGACCATAAAACATGAAACACAACTGTGTATCCGAGCCCTGGTTTGTGTTAATATATGGGACAACCAGATAGTTTAAACCTCTGTGGCTAAGCCCGTTTCTCTATTTATATAGACAGCTATAGCACTGCTCCGTGTATAGGTACCAATATACTGCTTTGTCCTTTACGATCTTATTTGCCACACTAGGCTCAAACCACTAAACCAAGTTTTTCCACTAAGGCTAAGAACACTGCATCCAAGGCAGGGATGAGAAGCTTATCACACACTCACACTCACACATACCAAGTCTATCAGCCCTTGGGAGTCCACTTCCAGCTCTGCATTTATTTTATGCCATTGGATCTTTTATATGTGTTCTTTCACAATTTTCCTTATCATGGTAAACACAGTAAAAAAAATCTCAACACGTTCACACCTGGTTCTGGCTACCTGGTAGTATTATTTGTGTGCCGTTAAACAGGAGACCAGGGGCACCTGGGTTAACCAGGCGGTTAAGCGTCTGCCTTCCGCTCAGGTCGGTCCTGGGATCGAGTCCCGCATCGGGCTCTCTGCTGAGCAGGGCATCTGTTTCTCCGTCTGTGCTCGCTCTCTCTCTCTCTCTCTCTCTCAAAATAAATAAAATCTTAAAAAAAAAAAATACAGGAGACCAAAACCACAGAACAAGTGCACAGGTTGGGGTAATAGGATAGGAAATAGATATAAAAACACCGAAGTGCAGATTTCACAAGAAATAAGTGTCCACCCCCTAAGTCTGTAGCAGGCTACCTGCCATCACTACTATTCTTGGACCCCAAAGCAGGGCCAACACTGTTACTATTGAACCTAGGGTCCTTGTTTATCTCTCCCCTCCCTAGGTCAACAGGTCTCAGCCTCAGTTTCACGTTATAATCCCCTGGGTGCTTTTAAAAGTATCTACTGATACCCATGCCTTGCCTGCGCCTTTCTGGTTTAATTGGTTTGGTTCCACTCAAGCATTGGTATGTTAATCAAACTTTCCTGGTTATTCCAGTGTGCAGCCAAGGTTGAGAACTGCAGCCTTCGATACTTTCTCTGTTAAGGAACATACTATTTTAAGATAGCCCATTCTGTTTTTAAGCAGTTGTAATTGTTATAAATTTCTGTCTTATATAAAGACTTAATATAAGGATTTCTCGTACTTTGTATGTTTAAAAACCAACTGACCAAATTAGTTTTTATTCAAATAATAAACACCTGTATTACATAAAATATATGGTTTACCTGTATGCATTGTGTCCTACCTTAAGAGCCATATAGTTTATCATTTTCGATAGATTGCCCACATTTCCGTATATTTTGTCCTCCTTCTTATTGCTAAGATTTATAGAGGACATTCTTTTTCTTTTCCCTCCATTCCAGAGTTCTTCAGATGCTGCATATTTGGCCCGGCATGTTGGTTTGCGTGTGGGAGTCCCAAAAGAGATCCCAGCTCTGACTGTTAACAGACTCTGTGGCTCTGGTTTCCAGTCCATTGTGAGTGGATGTCAGGTATGGGCAACATTTTATTACTTCTCTGAAAATACGTTAGAAGCTATTGGAGGAAATGACCCACTTCAGTATAACACTGTAGGCTTTTATTTTATAGTGCTTTATTAGGAAAGGTCAGTATGTGCTTTTTTTCATGGAAAAGTATTCACAGGAAGAAAATATTTTCTTAAAAGCTATTCACGGATCTTTGAAGACATGCTAAATGGAATAAGGGAGTCACAAAAGGACAAATACTGTATGAGTTCACTTATATGAGTCGTCAGATTCATAGAGACAGAAAGTAGGACGGTGGGGGCTGGGGCTGGGGCTGGAGGGAATGAGGAGTTCACGTTTAATGGGTACTGAGTTCCAGCTTGCAGAGCCAAAAAGATGTCTGGGGATGAGTGGTGGTTGGTCACACAACAATGTGAAGTACTTAATGAACTGTACACATAAAATTGGTTACAATGGTAAATTTTAAGTTATGTATATTGTATCACAAATTTTTTTAAAAGCTAATCACAACTGTCATTTTTATCGAGTTCTTCCTATGTGCCCAGCCTATGCTAGATTTACATTCAGTATCTCACTTAATCTTCACAACCATCCAAGGAGGCAGGCAGTAGCCCTATTCCCATTTAACAGGCAAGGAAACTGATCAGTAAGGTGACTTAGAGGCAGAACTTGAACCCTGGACTGTGAGAGTTCCCTGTGAGGCAGTGTGAAACAAAGACTATAAAGCTAGGAAGAGAGTTGGAGGATTTAGGGGATGTTAAGAAATGTATTCCTTTTCTGGAAGCATTCTCATTCTTGATCTCCTAAAGCACTTTTCTTTTGACTGCTGTGATTCAGTGACCCCTTACACTTGACTTTCTGTGATGTGTACACTTGCCTCCCCTCTTTGACGATGTTTTAATCACTTTTGTATCTCCCTAGCTGCTCAATAAATATTTTAATGAGTCAAAAAAAAAATGTATTCCTTTTTAAGGGATGAATACTTGGGCAAATACATTTGTTCCCTTGAGCACAGGGAAAAGGGATACAATGAAATCCAATTTTATTTGTCCAGATCTTCCTTTCTTTACAGAATGAAGGATATGGACATATTGTAATGGATGAATTACTTTCATGTTAATTTATTTTTATAATGATATATCTGAAACAGTGGTCCTGATTTTTCTAGAAGTCACTGAGAACACTGGGCTCTGGAGGCTTGTTACTTGCTTCTTTTCTGAGAAATGCAAATAGTGGAAAGCGTTAGAAGGATGAAATGGGTTTCTCTTCATGAGCCTCCTCGATTAACCCAGTTCTTGTAAGTCTGTGGTCTGCTTCAGATTCCTCCATTAATGGGATAAATTCTACTTCCATCTTTTTAAAAGATTATCCTCAGCTAACAATCTGTATATTATGCCAGGCATTAATATCTCTGCTGATTTTCAAGATTTATATTGAGGGTAAGAATTATCATTCCTTGCCAAAATGTAGATAGAATTTGTCACTTGTGCACACACAATTGAAGTCTGTTAGGTTTTTCTCCCCTTGTATCTTGGGAATGGATGCTGGAGCTTTCGCTTTACAATTACTTGACAAGTATTTCCTTTTGAGAGTACTATTAGTTTACTGCTGAATACGTACCTCTGTTACAATAAAAGTTTTTTTTATTGTTGTTGCTCATTCGTTTTCAAATAGGAAATTTGTGTTAAAGATGCTGACGTTGTCTTGTGTGGAGGAACTGAAAGCATGAGCCAGTCTCCCTACTGTGTCAGAAACATACGTTTTGGAACCAAGTTTGGATCAGATCTCAAGGTTGGAACCATTCAAATGTTTGAAAATTATTTTTCATGCTTTTATGCTAATAATTTTAATAACACCATTTTGGGAGAGAGAAAACGAATTTTGGGGTTTTTTTGTTTGTTTTTTTAAGATTTTATTTATTTATTTTGACAGAGACAGACACAGTGAGAGAGGGAACACAAGCAGGGGGAGTGGGAGAGGGAGAAGCAGGCTTCCCGCCGAGCAGGGAGCCCGATGCGGGGCTCGATCCCAGGACCCTGGGTTCATGACCTGAGCTGAAAGCAGACGCTTAACGCCTGAACCACCCAGGCGCCCCAAGAAAACAAATTTTGAAACGAATTTTGTTACGAGATACAAATGACTTGAAATTTGTAAACTTTCAAAACCCCAGTTTGGTTTTTAGTTTTGACATTTTTACCCACATTTAAAAAATCCAAATAGGCTTTATCTCAGCACACCTCTGGTCGTGGAATTAGTATCTGGGGAGACAGAGGAAGGGAAGAGGCAGATAAAAAGATAGGCAGAGGTTGAAGTAATTAATTTCTCTACTGAATAAATGGTAAACCCAGTAATTAAATCTTTACCATGATTTATGGAAGTTTTATTCCTGGAGCAGTCTTCGTTGAATAGATATCATCATCCCAGAGAACGTTCTCTTTGGTTTTTTTTTTTGTTTGGTTGGTTTTGGGTTTTTGTTTTTTTTTTTAACATTCTCTTTGAATATAGACGATATTGTCCCAGATCAGTCAGATGAAAACTGATCACATCTTTGAGAGCTACGGCAAGGGAAGGACAATACTGATATAGAACACTAGGGTGCTGTCCCTCCCGTGTGAAAGGGCTAATGACATTCTCTGTTGTTAGCATTTTCCAACAGCATTGACTGGTTTACACTGTTCCCCCAGTTTGTCCCCTGGCCTTTTTGAAAGTTGGAAAGAATAAGATTTAGAAAATATGAGATAGTATTGTAGACACCCAAGTATATTTGAGAACACCTTGGGAAAGACAGGTCGGTGACTCGAAGGTGATGAGAGTGAAGACACAGAAGGGGCACCCTTACCAGAGCTGGATAATAAGTAACAACTTCACTGGATAATAAGTAACAGCTCTTCTGTTCTTCAAGGAACCTATGCGGGGTTCCTCATAGTAGCGGCGGGAACCAGCTGTTCTGTCACTGAAGGAGCTCACGCACACTCCTCCTGCAGAGCTCAGAATCCTGGGTCACAAAGGTGGCCACAGGGAAACATCGCATGAGGGCCCTGTGTTAGGTTTCTTACAAAATGTAGCCTTTGGGGTTTCTTTTCTTTTTTTTTTAAGATTTTATTTATTTGCGAGAGAGTGCACAGAGGGAGAGGGAGAGGGAGAAGCAGGCTCCCCGCCGAGCAGGGAGCCCGATGTGGGGCTCGATCCCAGGACCCTGGGATCATGACCCGAGCCAAAGGCAGATGCTTAACCGACTGAGCCACCCAGGAGCCCCGGGGGTCTCGTTTTTGACTGTAGGAAAACTTCCTGTGTCCTCTCCCTGCACATTTAGTGCTGTTGCCTCTCTTTAGAGCCCCACAGTTAAGAGGAAAACCTGTGCATTGGGTGTTTTTTTTTTAAATGTCCCAGAACCAAAGATGAATAGTGGTAATAGTAAATGCTATCAGAAAATCTAATTTTACTTTCATTTATTGGAACTATTATTTAAATGTAAAGATATTACAGCATATTACTTTCAAAAGATATGCTTTAACTGATCACTTTATTATTCTTGTCTCTTAATAGCTGGAAGATACTTTGTGGTCAGGATTAACAGATGAGCATGTCCGACTCCCCATGGGAATCACTGCAGAGAATCTTGCTGCAAAACATAATATAAGCAGAGAAGACTGTGACAAGCATGCCCTGCGGTCACAGCAGAGGTGGAAAGCTGGTCAGTGAGCTTGGATGTTAGAAACATCGACAGAAGAAACGGGGCGGGCAGGGGTGTGAAATGGGTGGAGGGAGTCAAAAGTTACAAAATAAAGGTTATAAAGTAAGTCCCGGGGATGTAATGTACAGCCTGGTGACCATAATTAGAGAGCACTGTGGCGCATGTCTGAAGTCGCTCATAGAGTAGGTCTTAAAAGTTCTCATCACAAGAAAAAACATTTTTTGCAGCTATGTCTGGGGACAGATGTTAACTAGACTTAAGCGGTGATCATCGTGCAGTCCTATATACACAAATATTACGTTGTATACCTGAAGCTAATATAATGTTATATGTCAGTTATACCTCGGTTTAAGAAAAATAGAGATTTTTGTCATTTTCAGGTTATAATGGTCATAAATTTACCTTTTGAAAAATCACATTTTTTCCACCATTCCTTTGTTTTTATATGAGTAGATATTCTATTAATGATTGCAAAATTTCTCTTTTGAAATATAGTAATATTACTTAAAAAGTGGCCTTGTTAATTGACCTTATCTGGCCACTTGAGTCCTGAACTGGTTCTGATGTCAGTAGGATACTCTACTCCGAGGGCTCTGTTAGACTGTGAGAGGCGAAGGCTCACAGGGGCTGCTGGGACAGAGCGGGTGTCCTCCTCTGTGAGGCATATCCTGTTCACAAGGAAGGATGGTTATGTTTGGAAAGGACCCATTGGGTATTCTTTTGTGCCTCCCTGCTCCCATTCCTAATTGAGAATCATTGCACCCTGACTCGAAGACTCAGAACTGCCTGTGGCCAGAGCTCAGGTGCCCTTGGTGTAACACCCCACGCTACTGTCAGACCAGTCCAAAGTGGGCAACATGACAGTATGGTGAGTTGAAGACATTTATTAGTCTCCTGAAAAAGATTTTTTAAATGAAACAATTATAAACGAGCAGCAACTCTTCTTTAGGGGCATTAAATACTTGGAACGGTGAAAATAAAGTCCATCTTAGTGTTTCAGAGGGAGAAGTGGACGGAGCCGATGCCAGCCAGTTCAGGCTCTGTGTTTTTCAGTTACACATGTAAAGTGGGAGGGTGCTGCTCCCGAGGCCAAGAGTCATGAGTTCTGTTTCTGTCTTCGCCGCATACAAGTTACCTGATCTCAGCCAAGTCATTTATTCACTGGGCATCTGTACAATAGAGATAAAAAAGATTTGCCTCCCCTGTTGCCCTAAGAGTTGTGAAAAACAGATGAGGGAAGTGTGTAGCCTGTTGTAAAGGGATATCAGAAGGAAGGTGGTCTCACTCCTGGCGTATCCTGTTTCTGAAGCGGCGGATTACTGTAGTCCATTCTAGTCTGTGGGGACGGAGGTAGGTCAGCTGGTTCACTTAGAACTGTGTCCACAATCGCTCACAGAATTTCTTCAGGTTGCTTGTCCTTAAATTTCAGTCATAGATCCCTTGGTGACCTAGATCGGTAACTTCTTTTAGAGACAACTTCTTTTTTCTTACCGTGGTAAGAAAGACACTTAACATCAACCCTACTGACCCTTAACAAATTTTTAAGTGTACAATACGTTATCATTGTACAACTTTGTAACTTTTAAATTACTTGTTATCTCACCCAGAGAAGTTTAAATGAGACATTAAATTTTACCTCGTGCTTTTATATCTGTAACAGACAAGGACTGCTGATAGTCTAGCGATACCTTGTAAAAAAAAACTTGTAGTAAAAAAGATCAAAATTAAAATTTTAAAAAGATGCAGAATGCATTTGCATAGATTTATGACAGTATATTAAGTCCTCCAACAGGCAATGTAAGCTGTGTACATGGAACAAAGGCTTATATTAAAGTAGCCTGTGAGGAAAGGGCAGAGCGGAAATTAAATTAAGAAGGATGTGTCTGATTTCATTTCGTGTATCTTCTTTTTCTCCCATTCTTATGATGGTCTTTCTCCTGTTTCAGCTAATGATGCTGGCTACTTTAATAACGAGATGGTACCAATTGAGGTGAAGACGAAGAAGGGGAAACAGACAATGCAGGTGGACGAGCATGCTCGGCCCCAAACAACCCTGGAGCAGTTAAATAAACTCCCCCCAGTATTCAAGAAAGAAGGAACCGTGACCGCAGGGAACGCCTCGGTAGGTGGCACCACAGATCATCTTGGACTCTTGCTGATGTGTTCAGTGCAAAGTAGTCACGTGGTATCTTTTGGATACTTCCCATGCTAGTCTTTAGCTATTTAGCTTAAGCTGGCGGTGTTCATATTCTGTTAATTGGGGTTGTCATAGTCCTAAACAAAATATTTTAACTCCCATATAATACTCTTCCAGTTTCTTAGTCTGTTCTGAATATTATGAGGAATCTAGAAGGAAATCTACTTGGTTATTCTTTCAGTTTTCACAGGTTGGTTGGTTGGTTTGTTTTTCTGATGTATACAACTCATCAGATTTCTTACATCTCCCCACATCTGGACATAAGCTTTTCCTGGACATATTTCCCGTTTTCCCTTGGTGAGGTTGGATTCTGTGCCTAAAACAATTTCTGACCCAGCGGAGCATTGCCAGCACTAGTCGTAGCCCAGATCGTGGTGCTGCTGCTTACGTATTACCACAATCCTAACACTACCCCCGTTAATTCACACCTTGATTTACTGGGTCCTTCTGCCCTCTAGTCAATCTTCTGTTTTTGTTTCCCAGGGGGTATCTGATGGTGCTGGAGCTGTTATCATAGCTAGTGAAGACGCTGTTAAAAAACATAACTTCACACCACTGGCAAGAATTGTGGGCTATTTTGTGTCTGGATGTGATCCTTCTATCATGGGTATTGGTAAGTTTGTAGTGAAACAAACTGGTTCTGTTAGTTTCTAGAGAGAAATCTTCTTTGCCATTCAGATACCTGAAACGGTAGCCAAATCAAGATCACTTGTGGAGAAAAGGAAACTGGTAATCAGTTATTTAAACAAATCTAGAAAACCTGTGCCAGGCACAATAGGAAAACCAAGACTGTGTAAACTGCTTGTGGGTAGTAATCGCGTCTCACTGTCCATTTGAGATATTTAAAACTGGCCCCCAGTGTATAACAGAAGAGTTACCAGGTGCTGACCAGATGAGAGAACAGGCAAGAAGAGATCCTGGGGCGAAACAGAGATGGCTGAATGCTGGGTGTTCTGCATGCGGTCTCTGGTGTGTCTCATTTCCTTTTCCCACAACCTCTTTGTGAAGGAGAAAATGGAGGCTTAAGGAGGTTGACTTGTCAAGTTCCAGACCAGTAAGTGATGGAGGCAGAATGGGAACCGGGCCTCTCTAATTCAAGTGCTCTTCTCACCGTGTTGTCCCGGAAGTCAAAGTCACGCCCACCTGGCTCAGCTGCGGCTTCATAGGAAAAATGAAGAATTATAGTGTATCTTGATTGGCAAAGATTAACAGGAGAGCTCCCTACAAATGTGTATAGTTGACCCTTGAACAACATGGAGGCTAGGGGTGCCAACCGTCATGCAGTTGAAATCCAAGTATAACTGTTGCTTCCCCCCAAACATAACTACTAATAGCCTGCTGTTGCCCAGAAGCCTTACCCATAACATAAGCTTTTAACACATAGTTTGTATGTTATATATGTACTATATTCTTATGGTAAACTGGAGAAAAGGAAATGTTATTAAGAAAACTGTAAGAAAATACATTTATAGTACTGTACTGTATTAATCAAGAAAATCTGCATGTAAGTGGACCTGTTCAGTTCAAACTTGTGTTGTTCAAAGGCTAGTCTTTCTTGGCTTGAAAAATATGAATTAGAAGGAGGGGCGCCTGGGTGGCTCAGTCGTTGGGTGCCTGCCTTCGGCTCGGGTCATGGTCCCAGGGTCCTGGGATCGAGCCCCGCATCGGGCTCCCTGCTCCGCGGGAAGCCTGCCTCTCCCTCTCCCACTTGCCCTGCTTGTGCTCCCTCTTTCACTGTGTCTCTCTCTGTCAAATAAATAAATAAAATCTTAAAAAAAAAAAAGAATTAGAAGGAGAACAAAGAGCTTTTTGCTCGTTGCACTCCTAGGAACTTCAGATGATGCTGAATTTTAATAATTTCTGTCATCATTCTCCAGGAGCAGAATTGATGAGGAGCTTCACTTACAAAAATATTAGTGCCCAGAGGTTTTGTCCTATCCCACATAGACCCTCATAACCCCAAAGAAAAGACTATCCTAGAGCTAGATTCAGATTCTCGATGGGTCCAGGGATTTTTCTATGAACTTAGGCCTTTTCTAACTAATTGGGTTTTGAAGTAGGTCCCAAGGTAGAAGGGAGATGACCTGTTGCTCACCTGTGTTCTCAGAGATCCTTCAGTGTACGCCTCAAGGTTCTGCTCAAGTAATACCACTTGTGCTCATTTGGGACTAAGTTAAAACCCAACCATATTTGCTGCCATGTCCATATTGTGTTGCTTTCACTGTGTTTGAGATTACTTTAACCAAAACTGCAAGCTATGTAACCATCTATTAAAAGTCAATTTTTTCTATATTTCAGCCTTAAAAGCTTATTAGCTTTTAGCCACTCGCTATTGGTAAAACACTGCTTTTGTTTTAGAGATGGAAGGTAGCTTCAAAAATTAAATGTCTGTCTATTGCTATGGCATTTATCACTTTAGTGTCTAGAACAGTGGTTTCCCAGACCCCAAATGATCATCAGAATCTACCCATCACCCCACCCCAAAAGATTTTGTTTCAGTAGCTCCAGGGTAAAGCCTGGAGAGTATGGGTTTTTTAAGTGTACCTGGATGGTTTTGATGATCAATCAAATTTATCTGATATAGGTAAGTAGTAAGTTTATAGTTCTTTTTCAGTTTAACCTCACTGAATAGGTTCTGATACATTAACATAGTGAGCAAAGAAAATGTGGCTTTCCTTCCTTCTCTTCCAGGGTCTGGATGTTGGCCCTGTAGTACAGTGAACACCATTGTGGTGGAAGGATTGTTTTTTTTTCCCTCAGGGCTTGAACAGAGCCATAAATGCCAAATGTCTCAGTGTCAGATGTCCCTTCACCTACACAGCTGTCTGTCGGTTGTTGTATAGGATTAAACAAGGTAACTACATGGAGTGCCCCAAATGAATAAACAAGGGAGAGTGGTAATTGAGTGGTGGGGATTGATTCATCAATCCAATTTCTAAGAATAGTTTCCTTGGTTATGTAGTTATCCAACATCAAGCAATCCTTAGCCTTGCAAGAGTAGCTGCTGACCCAGAAAAGGTCGGAAAGCTGGGACTTGAGACTAGTAATGGCTCACAGGAAGGACACAAATGGAAAGACAGCGCTCCCTGGAACTCCCCAGGGGTGGCAGTGGTGGGTAAGCTTTGAACCGCTACAGCTGAAGCAGCTGTGGTTTTATCTTTTACTGGGCTTTATTTGTAGAAAGGATTCCAATGGTTAAAAACCAGTTCAAACCACTTCTGATGAGAAGCTTAGAGCCCAAAAAAGGTGCCCAAGCTCACATAGCTATTAGTGGTAAGACTAGAAATGAGGTCTCCTTTTCCCAACAAGAATACTATAACTTTCTGAGTCCAGTAAAAATGTTGTGGGAACAATCCTTTAAAACAGGTTGTGGCCGAGTGTATTGTTAACAACTGACTGTAACGATTCTAAGTTAACCAGAGTGCCCTTGAGTCTTGCTTACTATGGATATGAAGACAAGGGGTTGTGTAGAGTGTAGTGTAGTTGTGTAGAGTGTACACCCTCGGCTTTTAATTCTGTCTATCTGATCCCTGTAGGATACTTCATCCCCTGACCTTGCCAGCTAACCGACGCTCTGCTGTTGACCATCTATCCTATTTTTGTGCCTTAGACATACAAAGAGAATCTGGAACTAGCTTCTGTGTTAAATTGGTAGCCAGACTGAAAAGGGCTAACTGGATGCCCTCCAGCAGTAAGCAGACTGTTGTCCAAAGAACATTTTAACTGGGTGACAGAGTACATTGTATTTAGATTGCATTATGCTTTTCTTGTAAAGACCGATTTCCCCTATTACTTTAGGCATATTTATGAAACTTGTTGCAGAATATTTGACTACTTAAATTCAATAGAACGTAACACATATATTTTTTAGACGTTTATGGCAATTTCATTCTCTAAGAATAGATAGTGAAGTAGATAAATCTTCTTCAGCCAGGTTTTTTACCTTTTGGGAAAAAAATACCAATATACTTAAAAATTTTGAGCAGCATTAAACTGGCATTGGTGATCATCAGTAAGCTGGGAGCTCAAGTTTCAGAAGTCTTATTAGGTGGATTTGCATTTCTGCAGTGGGGGTTTTGTTTTGTTTAAAATCTCTGCCTACCATTGGCATCATGAACATTTCTTTGCTTCTGGTGTCCTTTCCCTGAAGTGCCTTGTGGCTTCCTGCTTTGCTGTGCCCATGTGGAGATGGTGCTGTCTTTTGTCCAGATGGGCCTGAAAATCCAGGGAGTGGCCACAGCCACTTCTCTACTAGGAATGCATGTGATTTGTGTCCCAGGAGAGCCCTCAGTCTGACTGGACTTTTGGTATGAAGCATGATCTGTCAATGACTGCAAAACCCCATAGAGGGCTCCTTTGGGTCTCTGAACTCTTAAAGCCATTTCCGGTGGAACTTTCCATGTGAGCCTCTCATTTACAATTTTGCACAACCAGCTTTTCACTTTGGTTCTGTTTTCTGTTTTTTTATTGTCACATCATTGAATAATGTGCTATCAAGGTAGTAAGATTTGTGGCTATAACTGTCACGTTATTTCTTCCTTAACTGTTGAGTAAGGAGGAGAAATTTGATACTTAATATAAGGTGAAACTGATTTTGCTGTTATATAGGTCCTGTCCCTGCCATCAATGGGGCACTGAAGAAAACAGGGCAGAGTCTTAAGGACATGGATTTGGTAGAGGTAAGTGTTACACTATTTTACATGAATAAGCCATTTCTATAGCATAAATGGCTTTAATGTGGTATTTTGCAGCTTTTTTTTTGTTTCCGTGCCTTTCCAAATGATGTGCATCTAAGTATTAATTTTGTTACATGCTTTGGGTCGGTACTTTCCTCTACCTGATTAAAATGCTTTATGTATTTTTGAAGAATTAAAACAGTCTGATTTCTCCTACTAAAATATGAATTCCTAGAAACTTGTTAGAACCTGATAAGAATATTGCATTTTAGACTACCAATGTGCTTGTTGAATTGAACTGAATATTATATAAGGTGGGTGAAAAATAAATAATATACATTTTACATTTGGGGACGATTTGAAAATTTTACATAATTAAACATATGCTGCTTGACATTGGGAAATCACTAATATAACAAAGGAAATCTCTTCATTTAAATTGGTAGAAAAGGGGCTTCTCACTCGACACAGGTGTGATCTCCTGTGGTAATCTCTCATCCAGGAAACCATGGTTTTAGACAAACAGCTTATCCTTATATCTCTTCTTCCATTCTTAGAGCCTCAAGGGGGCTGCTTAATTATCATACTTATATTAGCAAATAATGTCCCTGAATTTCTGACTCTAGATTTCACACTTAAAACTCTGTTTAAATATGTCAGCTCTGCAAAGCTGTTCATAATCATTTATAGATGTGTATGTACTCAAGGACATAGCTCTCAGTACCTTGATATGATTGTCTTTGGGACTTTTGACTATCGTGTGGTAGTTTTTCCTCAGTTCAAAAACCTAGTTTTGCTAGTTCATATTCCAGGTCTCTTAGTACCGCCTTAAACATAACCATATAAAATGGAAAAATAATGTAGGACCTAAGGACAAACAAAGCACCATCTTGGAAAAACACAAACTATAGTAGGAAAGAACACAAGGCTGGATTTTGATCTCAACTCTGTAAAAGTTACCTTTCTTAAAATCAGTTTTCTTGGGCGCCTGGATGGCTCAGTTGGTTGGGTGGCTGCCTTTGGCTTGGGTCATGGTCCCGGAGTCCCGCGTCGGGCTCCCAGCTCAGCAGGGAGTCTGCTTCTCCTTCTGACCCTCTCCCCTCTTGTGCTCTCTCTCTTTCTCTCTCAAATAAATAAAATCGTAAAAAAAAATCAGTTTTCTTACCTATAAAATTTTCTAGCTAAGATCATATGAAATTATAGTGCTATGAACTTGAAGGAAAGTAATTCTCACAGCCAACCTTGTTAAGTAAATACAATATGATACTTTCAGATCTGCCAAATTTTAGCATGGTAACCATTCCTCTATGTATCTGGTTCTGAAGGTTTATCCTGGTTGTGTGTCAGTTTCTTCTTGGAAGAATGGCTAGTAGTACTGGGTAATACAATAATAGGAGCAACCATCTACTGAATGGTTGGTATGTGTCAAGTAATACACCAGACACTTAATACCCATGATTTCATTTAACCTTGAGAATAACTCCTAGGATGTACTACAGTCACATTTTACTATTTAAGGAACCTTGAGTGTCAAGAGCTTAAAGAACATGCATACAGCCAAGATTTGAACCATTCCTTTGGCTCCAGAACCTGTAGGCCATCTCCCACTGCCTCTACAGGTATCCATTTACAACATTGCTGAGGATTTCTTTTCTCCAAGGGATGCATTTGACTTAAAGTATCAGTTAGTAAATACACCCATTTTCAAACCTGTTATCTTTACAAAGAGTGGTTGAAGATAAATTAAAATAACATCGTAAGGTAGTTTAAATAGGAAAAAAAAAGAGCAGCAAAAGTAGTCATCAGTAGGACTGGACAATTGTCAGTTAAAAGTCAAATTACGAACAAGGATTTTTATCTGTGTTTTGATTATTTTTAGGTGAATGAAGCTTTTGCGCCTCAATACTTAGCAGTCGAGAAGAGTTTGGATCTTGACCCAAGTAAAACTAATGTGAATGGTGGAGCCATTGCTTTGGGTCATCCCCTGGGAGGATCTGGAACAAGAATTATGGCGCACCTGGTTCACGAATTAAGGTATTTGCTAGAAATTGTTGCATTTCATATTTGCCATCTTGGGTAAAAATGCATGGATTTGGGTTTCCTCAGAACAGTCCAGCATTTTCCATTCTTCCTCATATCCCCCTGTACTGCTTCTCACCAGGAACAAGGTATTTGGGGGTACCTCTTTTGGGCTGACCTTATCTGACTCGGTTGACTTGTCAGTGGCGTTGCACTTGGGATGTGCACGCTTCCTCATGTTTGCCGTGTGCTCACTGAGCCTCTGGCCCCTCCCCAGCGCTGTCCCCACTGCCGCCAGGACTGCACCTCCTCCCCCTCCTGCCCCATCCCCACCACCCAGCACTGGTGCACCAGTGATCTGCAGCCAGCCCTACTGAAGACTTCAGTCGTTGTGGTGTACTTATACTCCAGTGCCAGTTACAGGAGTGAGATACAGTTCTTTATTTTATTTTATTTTATTTTTAAAGATTTTATTTATTTATTTATTTGAGAGAGAGAATGAGATAGAGTATGAGAGGAGGGAGGGTCAGAGGGAGAAGCAGACTCCCCGCTGAGCAGGGAGCCCGATGCGGGACTCGATCCCGGGACTCCAGGATCATGACCTGAGCCGAAGGCAGTCGCCCAACCAACTGAGCCACCCAGGCGCCCCTATTTTATTTTATTTTATTTTTTTTGACAGACAGCGAGAGAGGGAACACAAGCAGGGGGAGTGGGAGAGGGAGAAAGCAGGCTTCCCGCGGAGCAGGGAGCCTGATGAGGGGCTCGATCCCAGGACCCTGGGATCATGACCTGAGCCGAAGGCAGACACTTAACGCCTGAGCCACCCAGGTGCCCCGAGATAGTTCTTTAGGAGAACAAACAAAATATTGGGAGGATTCTGAGCTGGATGCTGTCATTTAAGAAACCTGAGCAAACTGCTAGTTTGGGTCTGAGCTGAGTGTTTCCCTCACTTGTGCAAGGGCTCCAGAAGAGCCCCTCTGCAGTTCTGATACTTCTCAGTTTTAATACAAGAGCTCCTCCTTCTGGTACTGGGTATTTTGGACCATTTTGCTCTGTTAGGAAGAAGCAAACAAAACCAAATACGTCAGGCCAAAAAAGTCACTCTGGCTCCTATTAGGTTAAGGTAAATGGGATTCATTTCATTTCTTTTTTTTTTTTTAATTTTTTTTAAGATTTTATTTATTTATTTGACAGAGAACACAAGCAGGGGGAGTGGCAGGCAGAGGGAGAGGGAGAAGTGGACTCCCCACTGAGCAGGGAGCCAGACGTGGGACTCGATCCCAGGACCCGGGATCGTGACCTGAGCTGAAGGCAGACGCTTAACTGACTGAGCCACCCAGGCGCCCTTCATTTAATAATTCACGGAGTTGAAATGAGTGACGTGCACCAAAATGTTCCCAGGTGCTTTTCTCTTGGATTGAGGAGCGAGAAGAGACTGTGGTTTAGAGGGGTCTAATTTTTATGAAATGCTTCCAAATCACCTACCTGTTCAAATGGGCAGACTTCATGACTGCAGTTCCACTAAAGTGCCATGAAAATCTGAATCTGTATAAAAATCAAAGAGGCTGGCTGCTCACTCCCCCTTCTTCAGCTTCCTTTTTATCCCCATGACAACCTGGCCTCTCTCCTTTCTCACAACATACCTCAGCTTCTAGATGTGTTTCAGCCTCTCTTCTGTGTTACTACTTCCTCTTAATAAATATATTCAGTCTTCTGAGTTCCTTGTGTTGTGACTATAAACCAAGATTGAGGATTGGGGAAAAGATTGAGACGCTGAGCTGAATGAGGGTGAATAATGCGATGGGACCATTATTAATTCTATGTCATTAATTTTCTAATTAGCTCCGTTTTTTTATTTGAGTAGATTTCAGCCACCGCTTTCTCTTCTAGGCGTCGGGGCAGGAAATATGCTGTTGGATCAGCTTGCATCGGAGGTGGCCAAGGCATTGCCGTTATCATTGAGAGCATGGCCTGAGGGGCAGGGGGCCCAGCGAGGCCCCCCTCGTACCGCGCTGGGTCAGGCCGCAGCAGAGCAGGTGGCCTTCGGAGCAGCGGCAAAACCAGACGTGCCCTCTACCGCAAGTGGCTGAGTGTGATTAAGGGATAATGAGGCAAAGATGTATTTCTGCACAAAAATCCAACTACAGAGGCCTTAAAAGAAATTGTATTCTCTTGCCATGTAATTACCACGTATGCCTTAGATAATATGATTGCAAGAAAAATGGAATAAATACTGCTTTTAACTTCAGCTGATCCTTTCTGTCATTTCTTGGATTTTTAAAAATCTTTTAACTGAGGAAAAATACACATACCATAAAATTTATCGTCTTAACCATTTGTAAGTGGCTTAAATACATTTCCCACTGTCGTGCAACTGCCGGTTGCCTCCATCTCCGGGACTCTTGACCGGCAGAGCTGAGACTCTGCCCCCATTCAACACGGACTCTCCTGCCCCCCAGCCCCACGCCGGCAAGCACCATTCTCCTTCCTGCCACTAAGAATCTGACCACTCCAGGCCCCTCACAGAAGGCGAATCCCTACAGGAGCCGTCCTTCTGTGCCTGGATTATCTCAGCCAGCATCCAGCCCTCGGGGTTCACCCATGTCCTATCACACGTCAGCACTGCCTTCTTATCTAAGACAGAAGAATACTCCATTGTATGTATAGGCCGTGTTTGTTTATCCTTCCATCCATCCATGGACACTTGGGTTGCTTTTGTGAAGAATGCTACTATCAACAAGGGGGACAATTATCTATTGATGGCCCTGCTTTCAGTTATTTTGGGCATGGACCTGAAAGTGGAATTGCTGGATCCTACGGTAACTCTGATTGTAATATTTCTAGGACTTGCCAAACAGTTTTCCATAGCAGTTGTGCCATTTTACGCTCTCATCACCTTGTACAAGGGGTTCCAATTTTTCCACGTCCTGCGCTGATACTTGCTATTTTCTGTTTGTTTTTTAGACTAGCCATCCTCGTGGGTGTGAGGGGTACCTCACTGTGGTTTTGAGTTGCATTTCCTTAATGATCAGCGATGTCGAGCATCTCTTCCTGTGTGTATTAGCCATTCCTACACCTCTTTTTGAAGAAATGTCTTAGGTCCCTTTCCCATTTTTTAAGTTGAATTGTTTATTTCTTGGTGTAGTTGAATTATCTTGTAGTATTCTTCTAAATTTGAAAACCAGTTTAACCTTGTTGATGTTCATAATTCATTCTGAGATAAATGTCCAAGAAGCAAATCACTGAACTTAGTCTTGATACTAATAAATGATATATTGATTATTGGGAAGAGAAGGGGATGCTATTACTAGAACCCTGGGGCAACAAGTGTAAACTGGGACATAGAGGCGCCCTACTTTTAATTCACCAAAGTACGTGTCAATGACCACCTCAAGTTCAAGAAAACTGAGCAAATACTGTTTCAGTATGGATTATTGGATTTGGTCAGGGTAGACACCTTACAGTTGAGCAAACACTTAAAGGAGGTGATCATTGGCCATGCAGATATCTGGGAGGAGAGTAGGTCCTAAAGCAGGAGTGCACTTGGTGTGCAAAAAGCCAGTGTGACTGGAGCAGAGGGAGCAAGATGGAGAAGGGTTGGAGATGAGCCAGAGAAGCATCTGGGTGCATATCATGTGGGGCCTGAGAAGCCATTGTAGGGACTTTGGCTTTTATTCTGAGTAAAACAGACCCACTGCAGGCTTTTGAGTCAAAGAGAGACACCACCTGACTTAAGGAAGGATGCCTCGGTCTGCCCTGTTGAAATAAACTGTGGAGGGACAACGTGGGAAGCAGGGAGGCTGGTCAGGATGCTACCGCAGTAATCCAGGCCAAGAAACGGCACTGTCTCGGACCTAGAGGCAGCAACAGGGCAGTGAGAACTTGCCAGACACTGCTTATATTCTGAAGATGGAAATTTGAGATTTCCTCCTGGCTTGGCTGTTGGGTGGGAGAGAAAGGAGTCAAGGATGACTCCTGGGCTTCTAAGCCACAGGGGTGGGAAAGCTGCAGGTGGAGCAGGCCAGGGGAGGCTCAGCAGTTTGGTTCAGGCATCCAAGCGGAGACACTGGGGGGGCACCTGGGGGAAGGAGTCTGGCGCGTGGGACAGAGCCATATCTGTAAGTCGTTGGCATTTAAGTGGACTTGATCAAGAATTAGTGGCCTCCACCCTAGATGGATCCAAACAAGGGAAGAACAATTTTTCCTTCTATTAACACTCCTTGGTTTTCATTTTCATGACTTAAAGAAAAATTTAAATAAGAATGAGAATATATAAAACCAAGTGTATCTGCATTGCCTTTCTGAAGACTGATCCAATTCTTGTATAGTTTTTCCTCACTCTACATAATAAGTGCCATCTTTTCTACCTTCATGGAAAAAAAATTGTAGATTTTTTACTAAATCAATTATCCCTAAAATGTAGGATGGGGCCATACATTTTTAAAGGTACTCTAAAAGGAATGCCTTTGTAAATGAGAAATAATTGAAATGATTTTTATGAAGTGAACAATGACTCCCCTTTCCCTTTCTCTTCATCTCGTTTTTTATTCCTTTTTTTTTCTCCTTTGAAGGAGAGAGAGCATGAGCAGGGGGAGGAGCAGAGGGAGAAGCAGACTCCCCTCTGAGCAGGGATCCCAACATGGGGCTTGATCCGAAGACCCTGGGATCATGACCTGAGCTGAAGGAAGATGCTTAACTCACTGAGCCAGCCAGGCGCCTGCCCCCCCCCCCCCATTTTTTATTCTTAAAGTGAATCCTGGGTTTTATAAATTGGGTTGACTTGCAATGAGGAGTCTGTGTGCGCCAGCCACGAGACCGGAGACACTTGTCCCCTAGGTGGCACCACAGGTCTGTGCTGTCCCAGCCCCTTTCTCAGCGTCTCACAGATGCTTCTCTCAGCAAAGTCGGCCCCTCTTGGCCCTCCTCACCTCCTGGGAATAGAGGGAGAGAAGGAGCCAGCAGTAAAGAAACCTCGGACTGCAGATGGGGGACAAAACTCTCTTTCACCTGCTGGCCAATGCCAGTCCCAGTGCAGGAATTTGGAAGTCCCTCTGGCCAAGGACACTGCTCTTTATTTCTCCACAGTGAAAAACAGCAGAAGCAAAGCCCCAGAGCCAGGGAGCTCAGTGTGAGACACCCTCTGAGCTGCCCCCCCCCCCCCCCCCGCCCCCGTCAAGGCCCCTTGAGGCTCCGGGCCCTGCCCCAGCCCCCGCACCTGCCAGCTCAGAGCACAGGGAGAACGGGCCGGGGACAGAGTCTGGAGCAGCAGAGATGAGGCAGCAACCATGGAACTCCCCACCCTTCACCTTCAGGGACACGTGGAGCCCGTGGGGCTCCTCCTCTCCACTCCAGACCCCATTTATTTCAGAGGCCCCAGATGCCCACAGAGCAAGGGCTGCAGGGAGCTGCTCGCATTCTGCCACCCTTTCCTGACCTCGGCTGATGGGGCCACAACCAGTGCGGCCTGAGGGCTGTGGGGCGCAGCTGGGACACAGAGACAGAGCAAAGACACATGGGAGATCCGTGTCCTGGGCCCTAGCCTTGCTTCCCCGGGGACAGGAACACTGCCTTGGACTCCCTGTATGCCCCAGTGCCTCTCACGTGAGAGCTTCAGTAAAGGAACAAGCATCTGACGGAGGCAAAACTCTTGGGGAGCATGGCCAGTGCTGGAGACAAGGCCCTGTCTGCCCAGGCACCACAACATCTGCCCTCCCCACCGTTCGCCCTGTTCCAGTAAGTTAGAGCAAAGGAAACTAATGAGAAGGGTGCCCGCAGACAACATTCAAGGGGCCCGAAGCAGTCGTAGAAACAAGGAACTCTGATGGAAGTAAAAGCCAGACTTGTACTTTGAACATGCAGTTTCTCGGGAGCCTTTTTAGATATCAGACAAGATGAAATCAGGAACTACAGAATGAGGGAACATGCTGATACCGCGAGCAAGGAGGAAGCTATGCTGGTTATTCACACACATGGGCACGCGTGCACACACACGCACACACTCAAGTCCCACTGCGTTTCTAGGTTGCAAGAAGAAGCGAAGTCACCAGGAGCTGAGGCCCACAGTACAGATGAACTCACAGCCCAGCTAGTCTTTAGATCTGTGCCTGCTCTGACCATGGGCCTGGGGCTGGGAAACAATGGGATGTAGGAGCCAGGACCCCAGTCCGACCATCCCCTAGGGCTCTAGGTAGGCCTGCATCTCTAGGGAGAACCAGCAGCATCCTGCAACGAGCAGCACCCCAGCCTGGTCTTGCACCGACCGTCTGCCCGGGTCATTCCCCAGCCTGTGCTCTGGTCCCTGGACACATCTCAAGCCTGACAAGGTGCAGATCTGCCCAGCCCTGAGCAAGGGCAATCTGCCAGGGGGGAGAATTCCGTTCTACAGGCTGCTGCATGTCCATCATGGATGTGAGCTCCCGGACCTGAGCCCGGACCTCTGCTCTCACTGGACATGGTCAGTGGAGAGAACAAGACCTCCAGCTGGAGGGATGATGGCCAAGTGAGGACAAGCCAAGTTTTGAAGGACATGGTCATCTTTAGCCCCTTTGAGCTCTCTAAATGACAGTTTTAGAACACATAGGAGGAAGAACTCTACATGGGTACGAAGCAACTCCCTCCAGGACATAATAGAGGGTGAAAAGGGAAATACCCGTAAGACCAGAAATGTTAACTATAAAGAGACAAGAACCACTGTAAGCTATTGTACACTGCCTTTAACTAGGTTTTAAAATACATACGCAGGGGCGCCTCACTGGTGCCGTGGGTTACGCATCTGACCCCTGGTTTCAGCTCAGGTCCTGATCTCAGGGTCATGGAGTAGAACCCTGTGGCAGGCTCTGAGCCCAGCGGGAAGTCTGCTTGAAGACTCTCTCCCTCTGCCCCTCCCCCTCTGTGTGCTCGTTCTCTCTCAAATACAGCTTTAAAAAAATAAAAAATACATGCAGAGGATGCGTAATGGATATGTCATTCCATTAAAATGCTAGTGGTGGTCATGCCAAAATGATGGGGGCTGCCCGGATGCCAGACTCACGGCCTGGCTCTGTGGCCAATCCCCCATCGTCCTCTCTGATGGGACTCGCTCTTAGCCACCAAGCCCGAGGGCACTGGGGAGACTCAAAAACATCTGGGGGGCCTGGGACTGCCCCTTAAAGTCTGTGGAGCTGTGTAGTAAATTCACAGGAGAATCCCCAATGACCACAGGCATGCTGGAGTGCACCAAAAGAGTAACAATTCTGCCAGGCAGAAGCAGAGAAAGTAGCTTCCTCCTTGAGCAGATGCAAGAGAGGCAATCTCTGTGTGAAACTTCCAACAAGAAGACAGCAGAGGCAAGAAAAAGCTGAGTGCGTGGCGCAATGAAAAGGCACATACTGGGAACAATGGAAGGGGAGAGAAGGGGGAGGTGTGGGCAGGACACACAAGTCAGTCCTCTCAGGGCTCGGGGGCGGCTGGGCGGTGGGGCGTGAACGTGAGTCATGGCCAAATCCATGGATGCTCCCCGCCTCAGTACTTCTTAAGGGGCTCCCTTGCTTCTCCTACAGGCAGGGGACATGAAGCCCTGGAGGGAGCATATCCTCTCTGGGAACCCACTGAAAAAGCCCTGAAATTATTAAATGCAAGACAGTGGAGAATCATAGGCTAGCTGGTCTGAACTACGTGAGTCTGAGAAGAGTTCCAGTCAAGCTGAGGACTAAGGAGGGGTGCTTTTCCTCCCTTCTTTCCTTTTTTTGGCTTGCACAGAGTTTTGCATAGAAGAGGTGCACTCTGAGATGGGCTTCAAAGGATTAGAGCGGTGCCTGATGCTCGTGGTCATTAAATATCTCCTGCTTGGGGTGCTGTACCGGACACTGTAGCTGTGGGCTTCTCAGCGAGCCCTCCATTGCACCCTCACTTCTGGAGCTCCCCCCCCCCGCCTCTGGGCAGCTTCAGGCTGGTACCCCCAGGCTGCCCCATCTGCTGAGGATGTGAACGGTGCAGGTCTCAGCAGCCACGCCTCCCAGCAGCAGGCCCGGGGAAACGCCCCCGGTTTGAGTGCCTGCATTAGGAAGAGCCAGGGGAGGAGGCAGAAGGCTCTGTCACACACAGGCCCAGTGCCCACAGCAGACACCAAGACCCCACAAGAAACCAGCTCTGGGCTCAATCCAATGCTGAATCTGACCTTCCAAGTCGCAGACATCTGCCAGGCCTCATTCTCCAAATACTTAGTGAGCATCTTCAAGTAACAATAAAAACAGAGAGAAGGGTAATTATCAGTAACATTCCTATGAGTTAGTTAATTCTAAAGGAAGACAAACAGTGCACACAGATGCAAAGGCTGGGATTGGCAAGGAGAGAAACATTAGAGGCCCCCCACCTTGCTGTCCACATGGAATCCCATCTTTTGAAGCCTGGTAGGCCTAACCCCCACCTTATCTGGGGACCCTGAGACCCAGAGAGGGGAAATGGTTTGCCCGCAATCATGGCCCCCATCAACAGCTGAGCTGGCAGAAAGGAAGGGTCCCGACTTGCCAGTAGTAGGCATGTTGGTCTCCCCAGCTCTGGATGCCATTCCAAAGGTCAAGCCCCACACAGGGTGGTGTTTTATCTCTTTCTCTTTTGTTTTGTAAATTCTCAAAGCTCATCTGCTGACCTCCCAGGACGCCTTTTACAGCTGAGCCAAACAAGCTGAAATATAGCCCCAGAGGTTCCTAAAAGGAATCCACAGAGACCTCACTCCTAAAACTTCCCACGTCTGTCCTCCCAGAACATTCCAACCCTGGACACCCCTCTCCCAAAACATGTGAACTCTGGACTTGTGGCATTAAAGGCCTTAAAAAGGTCTGTCTACTTCCAGACGAGCCTGATCCTGCTCTGCCCAGAGAAGTCAACCCAATTTCTGTCAAGCCTAGTGTTAAAAAGAAAACCATGGGCCCAAGATGGCATCACTTAGGTTAAGGCCCCATCAGAAAACCAAGATTTAACACATAAGCTAACTGCAGTTACAACTCCCCAGGAATGTAATCTTTAACCAGTCAACATGGAAATGTCCCTATCAACACTAGGAAATTTACTGATAGACCCATTTACTGATAGTCCCCCGTAGAAGGGTGACCTTGCCTAAAATAATGGCTTCTTTACTAATAATTCCTTTTTTTCTGCTCCCTCTCTACCTTTAAAAACCTTTCCTTTTCCAGAGCCCTTTGAAACTCCTCCTACTTTCTAGATAGGATGCTCCCCGATTCATGAATTAGATTTTTTAACATTTACTTGGTTGAATTTTTATTTCACAGATTGGCTGGCAGTGATGAGATCCAAAACAAATTTCCTGGAGACATTTGGGGATGACGAGAACACGGGAATGGTACCCTGTGAACTCTTTGAGTTCACAGTCCTGCTGGCCATTTCCAAGAGCTGTGGGTAAGCTCCTCTTGGTTTGAGGTCTGCTCTTTCTGCATTCAGGATCCTGATCTAACTGGCCTTCCTTTACAGGGCAGGTCAGCTTGCACTGGCAGATGGCTCTGCCCGGAGCCCAGCTGCTGAGCCAGCAGAAGGGTCTACCGGAGCCAAGCCCCCAGCCTTTCAGACCACAATTCCCCAGGGGATGGAAAACCCCAACCCTCTGCTCTGTCCCTGGATTCCACACTGGGAACTGTTGGTGGCTGCTGGAGTTCTCTATGTTGTTTGGAATCAGTCCACAGTCCCCATTCATCGGGGTTTGCTGGTTCAATCCCTCCCCCAGGCGAAGGTTCCGGGAGAGCCGGTGCCCATGCAAACAGGACCTTCCCGTGGCCAGGACTCAGTGACATCTGTTGGTTACTGCCCATATGTTAAGGTATACATGTTTGTTTATCTTATCTTGTATATAAAGGCTATTGCTAATGGGAATCTCAGAGGCCAGAAAGCTAAAAAAGTTGGCAGGCACTGGTCAAGCATTTAAAGGCTATTAGAGGGGGGCGCCTGGTTGGCTCAGTCGTTAAGTGTCTGCCTTCCGCTCAGGTCCTGATCCCAGGGTTCTGGGATCGAGCCCCGCATCGGGCTCCCTGCTCAGCGGGGAGCCTGCTTCTCCCTCTCCCACTCCCCCTGCTTGTGTTCCCTCTCTCGCTGTATCGCTCTCTGTCAAATAAATAAATAAAATCTTTAAAAAAATAAAAATAAAAATAAAGGCTATTTAGAGCTCACCACCTCGAGAAGACTGTCGTAAGGGGTAAGCTGGTCGTGGAACAGGTCAGACAGACTAGGTCCCTAGCTAACGTCAAGAAAACTTCCAAGCAGCAAGGTACTCTAAAACAGGTACAATCCCCAACCCAGTGGCAATCCCTTGTAGGTATTAGTTTGCCTCCAAGAAGCCCCAAATCTTTGCTAATGGGATCCTTAAATTCTAGAATTTAGAAGGCCACCTTCTGCTTATTTTACATCGAAGGACTAGAGTCCTGGAAGTTGCAGGTACCTCACAAGTGACAGCAAAATCTCACTAAGCTTGTTCTGTGTCCTGAAGAGCTTGGCTTGGTAACTGTCAGGCTGGGGGCCCCAAAATAAGGCCAGACAGAAATATGCGTAAACTCTCCCAACAAACAAAAACCCAGGGCCAGATGGCTTCCCAGGGGAATTCTACCAAACATTTAAAGAATTAATACCTATTCTTCTGAAACTGTTCCAAAAAACAGAAATGGAAGGAAAACTTCCAAACTCATTTTATGAGGCCACCATTACCTTGATCCCAAAACCAGACAAAGACCCCCACCAAAAAGGAGAATTACAAGGGCGCCTGGTGGCTCAGTCATTAAGCGTCTGCCTTCGGCTCAGGTCATGATCCCAGGGTCCTGGGAT
>NW_027397073.1:24027830-24058578 GCF_003265705.2 Callorhinus ursinus
AGAAATCAAAGGCATCCAAATCGGCAAAGAGGAAGTCAAACTCTCACTCTTTGCAGATGATATGATACTGTATGTGGAAAACCCAAAAGACTCCACCCCAAAACTGCTAGAACTCATACAAGAATTCAGTAAAGTGGCAGGATATAAAATCAATGCACAGAAATCAGCGGCATTCCTATTCACCAACAAGACAGAAGAGAGAGAAATTAAGGAGTCGATCCCATTTACAATGGCACCCAAAACCGTCAGATACCTAGGAATAAATCTAACCAAAGAGGCAAAGGATCTGTACTCAGAAAACTTTAAATTGAGGAAGACACAAAGAAAGGGAAAAAACGTTCCATGCTCAGGGATTGGAAGAACAAACATTGTGAAGATGTCAATGCTACCTAGAGCAATCTACACATTCAATGCAATCCCCATCAAAATACCATCCACTTTCTCCAAAGAAGTGGAACAAATAATCCTAAAATTTGTATGGAACCAGAAGAGACCCCAAATAGCCAGAGGAATGTTGAAAAAGAAAAGCAAAGCTGGCGGCATCACAATTCCGGACCTCCAGCCCTATTACAAAGCTGTCATCATCAAGACGACACTATGGTACTGGCACGAAAACAGACACATAGATCAATGGAACGGAATAGAGAGCCCAGAAATGGACCCTCAACTCTATGGTCAACTCATCTTTGACAAAGCAGGAAAGAATGTCCAATGGAAAAGACAGTGTCTTCAGCAAATGGTGTTGGGAAAATTGGACAGCCACATGCAGAAGAATGAAACTGGACCATTTCCTTCCACCACACACAAAAATAGACTCCAAATGGTTGAAAGACCTCAATGTGAGACAGGAGTCCATCAAAATCCTAAAGGAGAACACGGGCAGCAACCTCTTCGACCTCAGGCGCAGCAACTTCTTCGTAGAAACATCGCCAAAGGCAAGGGAAGCAAGGGCCAAAGTGAACTATTGGGATTTCATCAAGATAAAAAGCTTTTGCACAGCCAAAGAAACAGTCCACAAAACCAAAAGACAACCGACAGAATGGGAGAAAATATTTGCAAATGACATAGCAGAGAAAGGGCTAGTATCCAAAATCTATCAAGAACTTACCAAACTCAACACCCAAAGAACAAATGATCCAATCAAGAAATGGGCAGAAGACATGAACAGACATTTTTCCAAAGAAGACATCCAAATGGCCAACAGACACATGAAAAAGTGCTCAACATCGCTCGGCCTCAGGGAACTCCAAATCAAAACCTCAATGAGATACCACCTCACACCCATCAGAATGGCTAAAATGAACAAGTCAGGAAACGACAGATGTTGGTGGGGATGTGGAGAACGGGGAACCCTCCTACACTGTTGGTGGGAAGGCAAGCTGGTGCAACCACTCTGGAAAACAGTATGGAGGTTCCTCAAAAGGTTGAAAATAGAGCTACCATACGATCCAGCAATTGCACTACTGGGGATTTACCCCAAAGATACAAATGTAGGGATCCGAAGGGGTATGTACACCCCGAGGTTTATAGCAGCAATGTCCACAATAGCCAAACTGTGGGAAGAGCCAAGATGTCCATTGACAGATGAATGGATAAAGAAGAGGTGGTATATATACACAATGGAATATTATGCGGCCATCAAAAGGAATGAGATCTTGCCATTTGCAACGACGTGGATGGAACTGGAGGGTGTTATGCTGAGTGAAATAAGTCAATCAGAGAAAGACATGTATCATACGACCTCACTGATATGAGGAATTCTTTTTTTTTTTTTAAAGATTTTATTTATTTAATTGACAGAGAAAGAGAGAGACAGAGAGAGAGGGAACACAAGCAGGGGGAGTGGGAGAGGGAGAAGCAGGCTTCCCGCGGAGCAGGGAGCCCGATGCGGGGCTCGATCCCAGGACCCTGGGATCATGACCTGAGCCGAAGGCAGTTGCTTAACCAACTGAGCCACCCAGGCGCCCCTGATATGAGGAATTCTTAACCTCAGGAAACAAACTGAGGGTTGCTGGAGTGGTGGGGGGTGGGAGGGATGGGGTGGCTGGGTGATAGACAATCGGGAGGGTATGTGCTATGGTGAGCGGTGTGAATTGTGCAGGACTGTTGAATCACAGATCTGTACCTCCGAAACAAATGATGCAAAATATGTTAAAAAAAAAAAAAAGAAGAAGATAGCAGGAAGGGAAGAATGAAGGGGGGAAATCGGAGGGGGAGATGAACCATGAGAGACGATGGACTCTGAAAAACAAACTGAGGGTTCTAGAGGGGAGGGGGGTGGGGGGATGGGTTAGCCTGGTGATGGGTATTAAAGAGGGCACATTCTGCGTGGAGCACTGGGTGTTATGCACAAACAATGAATCATGGAACACTACATCAAAAACTAATGGTGTATGGTGATTAACATAACAATAAAAAATTTAAAGAAAAAAAAGAAGGTAAACCATTTTACCTGTAAAAATAAGGGGATTAGAACAGCAAAAAAATAAATAAATAAATAAAAAATATGGGTTAACTCCATTTGCGGCTCGGGTCCTCCCAAGCTACTGCGAGGCCTCAGGGGAATTAGTACCTAGCAATACAATGGTTAAGGGAAATGTTCCAACTAGATATGATCATTTTAGAACATAACTTGAGGCAAGGCTTCCCAAATTAAACAGAACAGGAAAACGGTTTGAATTGGCAAGGTGAAGCAAGCCTCCAAAAGGTTTAAAAATTCCAAAGCAGTTTCCAAAAAATGGAAAGATTCATTGCAAAAGGCTAATGAAAAATTAAAGATGCAAGAGATAGCTAAAACGAAAGACTCCAAGACAGAACTCCTACTGCTCCACTCTTGCCTCCTTTGAGCATTCATTCTACTAATCCTCTGGCTGAACTGTCTTCCCACTCAGCAGACTACACAACTGTAACCAGAGGTCCACCAGGTTAATGGCCTTACACACACCCCCATATCTACCTTCAAAGGAGGGCTACCATAAGGGACCCTCCCAGAAATGACAAAACTAAGGAATTTTCTGGTAAACGGCTATGTTATTCCCTCAAACAGCCAAGGGGTAACTGGTAGATCACAGAACCAGCAGAGGGTGAAAATTCTTACCAGAATCAGCTCTTCAGCGTCTGTAGTGCCCGGTTGAAAGAGGAAAATAGTCCTGCGCACTGTCCCTTGCTTTCCAAATCCAGACCTGTCGATTATTGATCACTTCGGTCCCAGAGACAGCTAGTGACTTCCTGTTTCTGTCATTTGCATCACCTGCATAATTGGGCTGGGCTTTCTGCCTACCTCGGGGACCTGCGGATTGTTGGTTCTTTCTTTGGCTCTCATTGGGAGGGACTCGAGATTTAGGACGGTAAGTATCATTTGCAACCTCTTGGGGGACACCTCTTCCACCAAAGGCGGGGGGGGCTCTTCGATACTGCCAGAAATATTTAAAAGTAGAACTATGTAGCCAGAGGGAAAGAAGCAAGTTGGGAAAATAATGTCATTTAACTTAAAACCCAGTTCTCTGAGGAATTGAAAGCACCTAACGGCCCCTTATCTCACAAATTTTTGCAAAACGAGAAAGGCAGCTCTAGAGGCAATTCAAAGTTCATCCATTCCTTTACCAACCCACAAATTTCTCCTGTTTAGCTCCAAGCTCCAACAGTTTAGTATAAATTCTTGGCCTTAGGAAACCAAAGTCCTTCTGGAACTTTCATTTCTCTGTCCCTTGAAGTTATAAATCTTATCATGTCATTGAAATGTAAACACAGCCTACAATCACCTGAGATTGAAGGGCTCAAGAAGGGGAAGTGGCCTTTGTACCCAAACTCCAGCACAACTTCCTTAAGATTAATTCCTGGGGCAAATACAAATCTGAAAAATCTCCTCCACAAATATCAGTTAACTATGGGGTCTTTGCATGTCTGTGTGTTTATGTGTGTGTCCAAATATATATATTATGTTGTATGGTGTAATACAATATGTATGTATATATATTGTATGTTGTATATATGTATGTTGTAAACGTGAGATATTTTTCTACCTCTGGATGATATTGCTAAAATTAATTCGTAAAAGAGCTCTATATTTAGTTGGTTTGAAGGCAAGGGCTTGTAACTCTCAGAAAGACAGAAACTAACTCAAATGTTTGAAGTTCATGTGATCTGGAAAAATAATTAAACAACTTTGTTTAATTAAAATAGACATGACTTGAAAGTTACCAGCATTAAAGTTTAAGCTTTTATTCCTCTTGGGTTTACTTAAAGTCAAGTAAGTTGATGTTCTCTGTTACAAAAGGTTTTTTAAAAAGTCGCTGGGGAAAATGACTGACTTTGATGTCTTGTGAAGTTTTTAATGGGTAATCTAAGCATAATTTTTACAAACAAGTAGATTGAATAGATATAAATAAAAGTAAAATTTTAGACAAGCTCTTTTTTTCTCAGGTAATGTCTACACCCAATGTGGGGCTCGAACTCGGGACCCCAAGGTCAAGAGGTGCACGCTCCAACTGACTGAGCCAGCTGGGTGTCCATAGGCAAACTTTTAAATTGTCTCCCAAATCTTTCTGGTAACCTAAAACTTTAAAGTTTTGCTGAGTTAGGTTCAGCGATGGGTTAAGTTAAAGTCATTAAATATCTAGATCACTTCCAAATCAGACAAAATACTGAAGCATTAATTGCTGCACATAGGTTTATCTACTTTTGACTTATTACAGAGAAACTAAAGATAAATTTGGGTCTGTTAGTAGACATGTTTTGTGCTTTGTTGAAAGATTGTACTATGAAGAACGACGTTTCTAGAAACGATGAAATGTATTCCTAAATTTGCCAATCTAAAGAATGCTAGTGTAACAGACAGTTCACAATTTCACGAGAAATTAAGGTTTCTAAGAGTTAAGAATTCTAATAAATGTAACTAAGACTACTGGAAGTCATAAGGGAAACAACTCTGTATCCAAGAGAAGTAGGATGTGTGTTTGCTGTAGGAATAAGCATGAGGGATGGACATATATTTTTGTTGAGGGAAAAGCAGGTAGTTTTGTCCTAAAGGGAGGTTGGTTACTTAAAAAGGAAACATTAAGGACAAAATCTGAATGTAAGAAAGAAAGTTGTAGAAGGCTTGTGGAAAGGGAATCTGTGGGGAGAAAATGTTAATATGTGATCAAGCTGACTTTCATAGAGGCAGCAACAACTGAATCTATAAGATTGTGTCACAAGTGGATCAAGTCCATCTTGCTTCTGCAAAAATGGCCCCCAATTGCCAGAGTTTTGCCATTGTCCTGAATCAGAGAAGCCAAGGTGGGTAAATCAAGGCTGTAAATTAAATGAACAAGTCTGGGGGCGCCTGGGTGGCTCAGTCGTTAAGCGTCTGCCTTCGGCTCAGGTCATGATCCCAGGGTCCTGGGATCGAGCCCCGCAATGGACTCCCTGCTCCGCGGAGAGCCTGCTTCTCCCTCTCCCACTCCCCCTGCTTGTGTTCCCTCTCTTGCTGTCTCTCTGTCAGATAAATAAATAAAATCTTTAAAAAAAAAAATTAAATGAACAAGTCTGGGCTACGGGAAAACCAAGATGGCTGCTTGGTTCTTCCTGACTCCCTGGCATACCGCATGTTTTGGTTTCTACATTCCTTCACCCACCATAGGGCATTTAAGACAATTCCAATTATAAATAGACATTGGTGGGGATACTTCTATAACATTACAAAAACAGTCTATCAGCAATGGCAGCCTTGTCAGGTCCACAATCCTGGAAAACCTGTTTTTGTTCCCAGAGGCCTCAGCCCTCTTCCTTATGGACCTTTGTACACCTTATTCAACTGTCGCTTGGTATAGGTTACCAATATGTCCGTTATTGTATGTTTTCTGGATGGGTTGAAACTTCTCCCTGGTTGATGCCCTCCCAGCAGAAAAAAATATCTTTTAGAAAATGTGTTTTCCACTTGGGGTAGACCTATAGTCTCCAGTGCTCAAGGCGTCTACTTCACTGCACGAATCAGACAAACCTTGATGAAAACCTTGCAAACTTCTTGGAGTTTTTGTCTCATCTGCTATGACCAGCTGCTGTCTCTCATGTCTTCTGCTCAAGCCCCTCATCATCAGGTTCAAGAAGCCTTCCTGATTTCAATTCAAAGGATCCTGTTGATCATAGTTTAAAGCCTTGTAATTAGGTATTGTGGAAATGTCATCAGAGGAAGACAGCCCTCCAGCTCCACTGGGAGGGACCTTACCAGGTGCTCCTGACCACTAACACTGCTGCAAAAACGGGCAGGTATTAGGCTTTGGGTACACATCACACAGCTGAAGAAGGCTCCAGCTAACACCTGGTCCTCTACAGATGCTGGTGGCCTCCCAATCAAAACCGGCCTGGAAGGGAAGTGGCTGACCTCGAAGTAGACTGCTTCTGCCTAAGGCAACAGATCAAGACTTCACAAGAACTGAACATGAAACTCTCTCCTGCTTTTCCTTTCCTTTCCTCTGGCATTGGCCTACAAAGATAACACCCTCAACTCTATCTCCCAGGCCCTGGCTAAACGGGAGTAAGCTCTAGAATTTAGAACAGCGTTTTATGGCAGCCTAGGAGAAAAGCAAAACAAGACCTCTCACTGGTCGACTCCCCTGCATGGACCTGGTTGAGTTAGGAAGGACCCACCAGGGGCTTTCGGGATTCAGGATTCACTCCTTTTGGCAGATCCCTAATTCCCTCACTAAGGATAAATAGAAATGAGGCTAGGATCAGGAACTTCTCTTGGATTCTTGAAATCGGTGGTGAATCCACAACTAAAGCAATAATGGCCCAGCTAAGACCCCTTAGACTCACTGGCCTAAGTTGTTCTTGATACTAGAATAATCCTTGATTATCTTGTAGCAGAACAAGGAGGTATCTGGGGTACCCAACACCGTCTGCTATCCCCTGGATTAACAATTCTGGGGACATTGAAACCCAATTCCATAAGATCACTGAGCAGCCCACTTGGCCTAAAAGAGTGACTCCTTCAGCAGGGTCTTTCTTTGACTTTTTTGATTTTGATTGGTTTGGGTCCTGAGTATCATGGCTCTCAAATGCACTCTAACCTTGGGAATTATCCTGCTTAGAGTAATCATAATAATCCCCCTCGTGCATGATATACTCTCAGAAGCTTAAATCACGTTCACAGCTGCTAGTCACTAAGCAGATTCTCTAAGACTGGAATGTCAGAAAAGGAACAAAGAGCACAACCAACTTAAAAATTATGAACCTGAGGCTATAACCTGTGGATATCACAGAAAAGCTGACCCAAAGCCGCAAGAACTAGGAAGCACAGCTGAGAGAGGCACTAAAGCCTTAAATTTTGATTCTCTCTGTAAAGCCGAGACTCTGATCAAAACAGGGAAACTTCATGTTAAAAAGAAAACCACGGTTCCCAAATGGCCTCACTTAGTTTGAGGCCCCATATCAGTAAAGCAAAACTTGGTACTTAACCTAGCTGCACTTTCAACCCCTGCAATGTAACATTTAACCAGTCAACCTGTGAATTTCCTGGTCAGCACTAGGAAATTTACTGATAAACCCCATCTAAAATAATGGTTTCTTTGCTAATAATATCCTTTCTTCCCTGAGCCCTCTCTACATTTAAGAAACTTCCTTTCCTGTAGCCCTTTGGAGCTCCCCTTTACTTGCCAGATGGGATGCTGCCTGATTCGTAAGTCCATTAATAAAGCCAGTTAGATCTTTAATTTACTCGGTTGAGTTTCTGTTATTTAACACCTGGAAAACCTAAGCTTAAGTGGATTTCTCTTTGTGGTCCCTAACTCAGGGCATGTCACATTCTGAGCTGTGTTAAGAGCCTCTCAAAGCAGGCCCCCAGCCCCACCCCACTCCAGGGCCCCCAGACAGAAGAGGGGGTTTGCCATCCCCTTCCTGGGGAGCTGGGGGAGAGTTGGAGAGGGATGTGGGAAATCGTGCGAGGGCAGGACAAGGGAAACCTTGGGCCTTGAGTTTCCGGGCTTGAAGGGGGTTGGGTGGGGGGGAGATGAGCAAAAGGGGAAAGCAGCCAAGGAGAGCAGGGAGGCACAGGGGAGAAGGTGTGGAAGGGAGGTGTGGGTGGGGGAACTCTGCGGAGTGGGGGCAGAGGTGAGGGTTCCCAGGAACCAGTCCCCCCTGGCATCCTAGGCGCGGCAGGGGGCAAAGGGGCTGAAGTCAGAGGCCATCCCTGAGCACACTGCTCCTTCAAAGGCGAGAGATGAAGACATCCTGCCGGCACTCCGGCCCTCCCTCCACTGTCCCTGCACAGCCCAGGGGCCGCTGGGATAGCAGCGGGTCCCACAGGTGGCGGGGAGGCTCCTGGACAATAGCCATGGGTCCTGCCCAGTCTCCCCAACCTTTTTCATCTTATTCAGCCCCGACCAGGCCCAGGTAGGGGGTACGGGGAGGGTGGGACCTCCCGGAGAGGGTGGGAGGGACGGCAGAATGGGGGAGTATGGAGGTAGGAAGGGGAGGGGGGGAGGGGGGTGGCCGACTCCCCTCCCGCCCGCCGTGGGGTGCGGGGCGGGGCCAAGAGAAGGGCGGGGGAGGCGCAGGAGGGGAGCCGCACGGAGATTGGCCACCCGGCCTCGGGCCACCGCTCACCCCGGGAAACCTGAGTCCCTGCGGCCACCACCGGGAGGGGCCCCACCCGGCCTTCGCAGCGGGGGCGGCGCTGGGCCCAAGGCCAGGGACTCCGGGGCCACGGAGCCTTCTTTCCCTCCATTCCCGCAGGGCAACGTGGTGCTTCCCTGACCCCGGGCGCTTCCAGCAGCAAAGAACCAGAAAAACTGGAAGTTAACCCAGAGAGCCCTTCGTGAGACCTAAATCACCGGCGGACCTCGGCGATAATCTGAACTGCTGCCTCGGTTTACCAATGAGGGGCTTCCACCTTTGACCCATAGGGTTGCGTTTTTACCCTCAAAAGAATGGCCCAGCTGGACCTGGAACGCTCTCCTCAGAGCCTCTTCCTTGGCCTCAGGCTAAACCAGCAGCTCCGTCCTCGCGGGCCTCCACCATCGCTGACCCTTGGGCACTAACTACCAGCATTTCTTGAGCCCTAGTGATGATGTGCTCACCTGTTACTCTGCCTCAGGTACATACTTGCACACTGAGGGCCTGTTTGGAGGCCCAATGGCCTTAATCCAAAGAGTCTTTCAACGGTAGAATTCTGGGCATCCTGGGCATTTGGATGAAAATGCTTTGGTCGGTGCCTGGGTGGCTCAGTCGTTAAGATTCTGCCTTGGGCTCAGGTCACGGTCCCAGGGTCCTGGGATCGAGTCCCACATTGGGCTCTGCTTCTCCCTCTACCTCTGCCCCTTACCCCACTTGTGTTCTCTCTCTCTCTCTCTCCATCAAATAAATAAAATCTTAAAAAAATAGAGGGAAAATGTTTTGGTCAACAGAGCCTTTGGGCCCCTTCATTCAGCAACTCCTGCCTCAGCCCAGGGCCACCCCAGCTGCCAGAACCACAGAGGAGCCCTCTGGCCTTCTCCTGGCATCCTTTGCCACAGGCCACTGGTCAACAGGCAGCAAAGTAGGCCCTGGAGGGAGTGAAAGAGAGAGAGAGAGTGCATGCCTGTGTGTGTGTCTGTGTGTGTGTGTGTGTGTGTGTGTGTGTGTGTGTGTGTGATGAGGGAGCTGAAGTCAAACTGAGGACATAGCACAAGCTGACACCCCACAACCCCCCTCCCCGCCCCACAGGTGGGATCTGTGTGAACTTCCTCAGCCACTCCTGGCTGCCCTAAAGCTAAGGGAAGGAAAAACCAATGGTTTACTTATAGAGATCACAGTTCTGCAAGACATGAGTCTCCCTCAGTTTACAAATGCCTTAGTGACTTACAAGAAAAAAAAGTTCTTTTTTTAAAAAAAAAATTTTATTTATTTATTTATTTGACAGAGAGAGAGCACAAGCGGGGGGTGGGGGCAGAGAGGGAGAAGCAGACTCCCCACTGAGCAGGGAGCCCGATGCCGACGCTGAGCTGGATCCCAAGACCCTGAGATCATGACCTGAGCCGAAGGCAGATGCTTAACGACTGAGCCACCCAGGCGCCCTGAGGAAAAAAAGCATTCTTATCAATAACCTAACTTCCAGAAGGAAATGAAGATAAAAGTAAATGTCCTGGGCCCCTGGGTGGCTCAGTTGGTTAAGCGACTGCCTTCGGCTCAGGTCATGATCCTGGAGTCCCGGGATCGAGTCCCGCATCGGGCTCCCTGCTCAGCAGGGAGTCTGCTTCTCCCTCTGACCCTCTTCCCTCTCGTGCTCTCTGCCTCTCATTCTCTCTCTCTCAAATAAATAAATAAAATCTTAAAAAAAAAATGTCCTTAGAATCTGCAGCCCATTGACAAATACTTGAGGCAGGCAGAGTATAAAGTTCCTCCAGGAAGCTCCCAACAGTCTTAAGGTTAATATGCCTTGCTAGAGGGGGAAAAACAACCTTAACTTGACCTTGGCAAGGCCTCAGTATCTCCTAAGTCTTCTTTAGCATATGAAATTTCTTTCAAAAACCTTCCTTTTCCCTTACCTCCCCCAACTCCAAGTATATCATCAATTGCCCCTCACAACCCTGGTGCAGCTTTTTCTGCCCATGAGTCCCGTCCCTGTGCTTTAATAAAACCAGTTCTTTGCACTGAAGACGTCTCAAGAATTCTTTCTTGGTCGGCTCCAGACCTCACCTACATGCAAAAACTACGTCGTGTGTGTAGAGAACCTGTCCAGCTGGGGCTGTTGGTTCTGCCAGTCTGTCCAGGGGAAGTTGCTCCATCTTCCCCAACCCCACCTCTGACCGGAAAGCCTGTGAGAAGCTCTTTCGACCACAGAACTCTTAGCCAGCACCTCAGAGCCATACAGGTGACCTCAACAAGATCAACGAGGCCTCCTGAGAGGCAGCTGGAGCAGTCTGGGAAGAGGCCGAGTAAACCTTTGCCTCACACTTGCTTCCTGACCACATTGTGCACTAATTTCTAAAATGGCGCCTCCCTCAGCCTCCCCAAAGGGGCCGACTTCAGTAACTGAGGTACCTGAGGAAGAAGCAGCTTGAAAGGCAAGAGAGAAAGAAAAAGGGATTTGCATATAAATAACAGCTGAGGTTTACTGGAGGCTTGCTCTGGCAGGCCTTGCAAACTCCCACCACCTTCCGGACAGGGATCATTATTATTATTATTATCATTCCTGTTTTTTCAGATCAGGAACAGCATCACAGCTCATGGTGGTGGAGGCAGGATTGGAAATATGCAGCCAGACTGGCCACCAAGACCCTTATGCTCCCCCACCCCCACTTTAGCCCCTGCCTCGTCCTGGTCCTGGGGCAATCACTCCAAGTCCTCCTTCCAACCCCAGCAGACTCCCTGCACCCAGACACGGGCCCCCACAGTTGATGTGAAGGTCAGGGGTCTCTGGCCAGACTGTAAGCTCCTTATAGCTGGAGGCCATCACGTGCTCATTGAGCCCTGGAAGGCCGGATTTCCCAAACAAGTCTGATCCTAAGCTGGGCTGTTGTTAAATCCTGTGCATGCAGGTGGCTTACACAGCCTCAACAGATGCTTCCCCACCCCCATCCCTATAGCAGCTCTTGAGGTAAAGGAAGGGCTGGGGTTCATGGCAAAGGAAGTTTGGGAAATACCAAGCTGAAGTTATATATGGTTTCTTAACTCTGGGGCTCCCCAGAGCCTTGAAAAGGCTGAATGCTCACTGGTCATCTGTGGGAGGATGAGAGGCCGCAGATGCAGCAGTTTCCCAAAAGGCTGTGACCAGGGAACAAATGCTTTCTTGTGGAGTATCCCAAGGGAACCCACATTGAGAACAACTCCCCAGAGCGACGTAATCCATCCTGGCCCAGGATGGAGGCTGTGTAAATCATCTCCATATCTAGTAGCAGAAGGAAGCTTTGCAAGGATGGCATAAGCCCCCTGAGATTTCATATCCTCATACCCCCTGCAAGTTCGAGGCAGTCCCTCCCTCTCCCCCCCTCCCTTGTTCTTGATCAACTTGAACTTGTTTACAACTTGTGGGCAGTTTACATTCTGGAAAAACACCCCAGATCAGCCAGTAGGAGAAAAGATCAAGTCGGGCTTCTGGATCATAAGAAGCAAGATCATCCTGTGGGAAATCCTGAGTTGATTTTAATGGGACAGGGGGCAGGGGTAGGGGTAGGGAGGGACTGTGGAAACACTGGCTCAATGCCATCCAGTACCTGAATAATGAGAGAATGCCTTAACATTGCGGGGTTTGCAGGATGCCTTCACATCCCTTTCTTTATTTGATCCTCACAAGAGCTCTATGTGGTGATCAGGACGAACACTGTTGCCATTTGCTGGTTCTAGAAACTGAGGCCCAGAGAGGGTAAGTGATCTCTGCAAGTCACACAGCTATTTGCGGGGATAGCCAGAAACACTTTGACGCTGGGTCCAGGGCTTATTCATTGGCCCCATTTCAAGGTTTGTGTGTGTGTGGTATTTCCTTCAAGGGAATCTAAGCAAATGTGCTCTTGTTGAGGATGGGGACTATGAGGAATGCTCACTCGGGCCTGAGGGTGCCTCCCTGCCCCCACCAGCCTGTGCAAGGTCAGGGAGGTCCGTCTGGAAGCCACAGGTCATGCAAGCTTGTAGCCTCCTCCTCCAAGAGCACAGTGAGCTCATGAAGCCCAAAGCCGTACACCACGTCCAGTTTAACCAAATCCTCTGACGTGCGTGAGTCCCAGGGCATGCTCGGACCGGATTGGAAAGGCCCAGGTTTGACTCCAGGTCCAGCCTTGCACCAGCCAGTTCATCACTCCCTGCACTTCAACTTCCTCCACTAAAAAGCTGGGTAAGTAACCTCGGCCCGGCCCTGTGGGCACATCTGTGTGAGAAGCCCATGAGAGACTGTCCGGGGGCTCTTTGGCCGCTGTTTCTCCCGGGGCCCTGGGCCACGTGCCCGAACCTCCAACAGCTGCCCCCTCTTTGTCCAGCTGGCTTCTCCTTATTGGAGTCTCCACTGACCCACCCACCTGCCACCACCCACTGCACCTTGAGTGGTCTCTGTGGCACTTGTCCTGAAAGCAGGTGTTCTTCCTAACTTGTCTGCACTTGGCTCTGCCTGCCCCCTCACCAGAATGTCAGGCCCATAAGGACAGAGGCTCCCGTTGTCATCACCACTTGATGCCCTTGCTGAGAACAGCGCCCGGCCCACAGTGGACACTTGACAAAGGGACACTGAATGGTCAGTGACCTCTCTGAACGTGACCTCCTCATCTGAAGATGAGTCCCAAGAGGACCTCCCAGTCAGCCTCCAGCTCTCATGTTTACTGATTCTCGCCTCCCTTCACCTGGCTCATCTAGGACCACACATTGGTCAGCCGCTGGCTTGATTTAGTCCCGCAAAGGCTTTATTTCATCTCTGCAGCAATTCAGGGCAGAGGGAGACAAGATGGAAGAGAAAATGATCCCCAAGAAAGGCCAAAGAGGAGAAGGTCTCAGAAGGGAGGACTTTCTGTTTCTAGTCGCTCTGTGGTGTTTCCAGAGGCATTTACTTCAAAGGCAGAACCCATCCTTGGGCTAGAGTTAGCCAGAGCTGCTGAGTGACCAGGCAGACCGCAGGGGCTCAGGGAGGCAGGGGGCCGGATCTGGAGTAGGCGGGCCTGGCTCCTTCCTTGAGGGACAGGAAGCTCATCGGATTCAGACCCCGTCCATCTGCTAGCCTAAGGCCAACGGTGGGACAAAAACCAACCTCCCAGGTTGCTTTTGACTGACTTCTTCCCTCTCCCAGGCACCTTTGATAATCCTTTTAGCCAGGGCGATCATATACTTTATTATTCAAACAAGAACACTTTTGAGACTAAGAGGGGAGCCGGGACAGCGGTCATGAATTAGGCCAGGTCGGTCCCAGCAAACCAGAGCCAGAGTCACACGATTTTAAGCCCCATCTCACCAGATTAAAAACCACAAGTTAAATGGCAGGGAAAGAGAGCCCAACGCGCTCTTAGAGAGGTCACCCTCCTATCCTTGTAGATTCTGGAAATTACTAGCAATTGGGGAGAGGAAGGAAGATTGGGATTGCAAATGAACACAACGACTCTGCTTCTAATGGGGGCAGTAGATACATCACAAACAGATATATGCTCTAGTGTCAGACAGTGATAAGCTTAATAAAGAAGCACAGCTGGGTGAGGAGGTGGAAGGGAGCCCAGGTCAGTGGGCAGCCCTGTTTCGGGGACAGGCTCAGGACACAGCAATTCCTGGGAGCAGAGTGCCAGGCAGGAGGAAGGGCAAGGGAAGGGCGGGCATGGGGAGGTTTGACATCCTCCAGACACGGGGGAGGCTCTCAGGCTCGAGAGCAGTGATGGAGGCAGAGGGAAGGAGTCTGGAGTCCACAAGGCAGTGGCCAGTGGCCAGATTATAGGCAGGCCACGGTCAAAGGGCTTCAGGCTGGGAGCCAGCCGGGCGGGCAGGTGTGGTACAACTCGCCAGGACAACTGTCTTCAATGGTGTACAGACTCCACTTTGGCCTCAGGGCACTTGCCATCCTTGCTCTGACCCGACAGTTTAGAGCAACACTGGGAGGCAAGTGGACAGCGTAGTATGAGGTCACCTGTCTCCGGCTGCTTCACCTCCAGGAGCCCCCTTTCCGTTGTCTGGAACGTGGCGAGAATCTCCAGCCCCATAGAAGTGCGTGTACGCCGACCCAAGGACATAAAGTGAGAAAGGAAGGCACAGGTAAATACGAACCAGATCTAAATAGAAATTATCTCCATTTTATAGAGGGTGGCACCTAGGCTGGAGTTCCCGTGCCCACAGCTTCCCCCCGCAACCCCACCCCAGCCCAGGGTGATCTCTCTCCTACCTTGTCATCCCAGATAAATCCTGCCCTTGTCCTGTTCTCTTCACCGTCACTTGTTCAGTGTTATTTGCTCACACACACGTGGGCATCTGTCAAGGCGAAGTGTTTGACTATGTTGTAATCAAATCGTGAGACTTTCCGCTTTTCCTTTGTCTTTCCCTTTGTCTTACTGGTGTGCCTGTGCACGCATATCTTGTGGAGAAGGCCTTCCCTTCCCTGAGGTCATCAATAGAGTTTATATTTTCTTCTCCTGTATTTATAGCGTTTTAAAATGGTTTTCAGGGTACCTGGGTGGCTCAGTCTGTTAAGCGTCTGCCTTTGGCTTGGGTCATGATCCCAGAGTCCTTGGGATCAAGTCCCACATTAGGCTCCTTGCTCAGCGGGGAGCCTGCTTCTCCCCCTGCTTGTGCTCTCTCTCTCTGACAAATAAATAAATAAAAATCTTGAAAATAAATCATTAAAATTCTACCAACTAGGAATAACCCAAGTGGTGGTTTTTTTCCCCAGTATAGATTACACGATTTTTTTCCACCGGTTGGCTTTCACAGCCTGTGAAAATCTTCCTCTCGTCACTATTCATTTTTACAAACAAAACAAAACAAAAACATGTCCCAACCCAGCTCAAGGACCAGGGCAAGAGGGCCTGGAGACTGGTGGCCCTCATGGAGGAAGATCATCCAGGTACTGCCGACGTAGGTCCACACCAGGGTGGAGTGGAGGTGTGGAAAAGGGGAAAATCAAAAGACGGTTTTGTAAAAAACATTTTATTTTGTTTTTGAAAAGATTTTATTTATTTATTTATTCATTTGAGAGAGAAAGAGTGCAAGCAGGGGAAGGCAGAGGGACAAGCAGACTCTGCCCTGAGCATGGAGCCTGTCAAGGGGTTTGATCTCACGACCCTGAGATCATGACCTGGGCTGAAATCAAGAGTCGGATGCTTAACCAAATGAGCCATCCAGGTGCCCCTCAAAAAGACATTTTGAAAGATGGACTCCGGTGAAGACAGACTGGACTTCAGGAATGTGCTCCTTGTTTCACACCTTCCCCTGCCCAACCACCTTTGATCCAATCCCCATCTTTCTACAACATGAATCTATTTATATCACATGCCTATCTCCTGGGATTCAGGCCCTGTAGTGTTTGGCCCCGACTCACGGTCCCAGTACCTGAGTTTCACTGCCAAATCCCCAAACAGACCATGGGGTCTCTCCTCTCTGGGACTGTTTCAACTGAGCCCTCTGCCAGATCCATCCTCCCCAACTTCTTGGCATGGCGTATTAGTTTGCTCGGGCTACCATCACAAAGTACAACAGCCTGGGTGGCTTAAACAACAGGTGCTTCTTCTCTCATAGTTGTGCAGGGTGCAAGTCCAAGATCAAGATTAGCCGGGTTGGTTTCTTCGGAGGCCTCTCTCCTTGGTTTGTGGATGGCTGTCTCCGCCCTGTGGCTTTAAGTGCCTTCCTGTCTGGTGTGCCTGTTTCCTAATTATTAGGACATCAGTTATATTAGGCTGGGGCCTACTCTAATGACCTCATTTTAACTTAATTACCTCCTTAAGGATTTTATTTCCAAATACAGGCACATTCAGGGGTACTGAGGGTTAGGATTTCAACGTATGAATTTACAGTTCAGCTCATAGCATGGGGCAAAATCCTACTCACACTTAAAGGCCCTCTCCAGTATGACTACACTTCCCAGCCCAGCCCTTCATCCCAACGGGTCTTTCCCTGGGACAAAGTAAATGCCTCCTTCTTCTGTTCAGCCACAGGTTGCCTCCTATTCCTCCCCCCTCGTCCCTGATAGCATTTCTCATGGCCCTCTAATTAGCTGTTCATGGGCCTCTTTTCCCGCCTACACTGTGAGCAGCTTATAGAAGCCAACCCTGTTCAGCTCCTAGCTTTCTGTATGACATTGAACAGGTGATCTCCCCTCTTTGGGTCTCAGATCTTCCATAAAAGTGAGAAAAATGAAGTTCAGACTTGGCAGGGCTGTCATCAATGCCTGCTTTCTCCATCAGAGTGCCTGGCATATGGTGATTAATAGAGCAGTGTTTGCTATTATTACTATGGTTACCTGACCTTTGTCCAAAGGTGGATCCTGGCACTGTGAATGTCTGCAGAGGTGCAAAATCACACACAGCTGGACCAAGACTGGGGGCAAGGAAAAGTAAATGTGTCATGTGCCAGAGAGAGCTCTTGACATGGGCCTCATCCCAGGAGAGGGGGTGCAATAAGCATTAGAATAGGAACAGCATGAAATTGGCCTCTCCATGTGCCACTTTCACTAGCAAGACAGGGTCAAGCTCACACCCTGCACAACTGACCCCTGTCAGAGGACCATGGAATTCTAGCTGCTAATATGTCTTTTCTGTGGGTGCTGGGAAGCAGAGTGGTACCAGGAGCCAGTGCTGGGAGAAAATGCCCAAGAAGCAAGCAGCGATGGGGCTGAGTCCAGCCTGCCCTGCGGTGCTGGCTCTGCTCTCTGCCCATCCCCCACACAGCGGCCACCCTCGGGTCCTGCCTCTCCTCCACGTGGAGCCTAGGTCATCAGATAGAACCTGCAGTACATTCTGCAGACACCAGCTCCCTGCCTTTTGGAGAACCTCATGTCAAATCCACTTGAGTTGGGTGTATAGTACAAGTGATGTCTGTAGCTGTCAAAATGAGAGGAACCAACTGTGGAGACTCTAGAATAACAGTCCCTTCCCCTCTCTTGAGCTAACTTCCTGCTCTGTTAGTCCTCATCACACTTTCTTCTGGAGGCAGTTACCTTACCTCACGCTCATCCCCCCATGTGGTTCATGGTTCCCTGTCTCCTTGACCACAGGAGTGAATGCGTTGGGCCTTGAGTTGGGCCAATCAGAGTTCTTCTTTGAAATTTTACACGTTGGAGTCAGGAGGGACTCAGCTCCATAAGGACAATGAGAATAGCAGCTGCATTATCAGCACCAAATGCCAGCACCTTGCTGTATTAATTATCACCACTAATTCATGTCTCCCAAGGTAGAGTCTCTTGTTACCCCGTTAGAGATAAGGAATCTGAGGCTCAGAAAGGTTAAATAAGGGCACCTGGGTGGCTCAGATGGTTAAGCGTCTGCCTTCGGCTCAGGTCGTGATCCCAGGGTCCTGGGATCGAGTCCCGCATCGGGCTCCCTGCTAGGCGGGGAGCCTGCTTCTCCCTCTCCCACTCCCCCTGCTTGTGTTCCTGCTCTCGCTGTGTCTCTCTGTCAAATAAATAAATAAAATCTTAAAAAAAAAAAAAAAAAAGAAAGGTTAAATAATCGGCCCAAGTAAATGGTGGAGCAAGGAATTGAACCCAGGCAGTCTGTCTCCAGAAACCACACCCTTGGGTACCTCACCCTACTACTTCTTTCATATCTGTATTTTGTGGGCTGAAGCTTCTGGTAAGTCAACCTATTCTGTTGGAAAGGGAGGAAAACCCACGATTCCCTGTGTTTTGGAACAGCTGATGAAAAACAAGACCCCTCATAGTTAAGACCTCATAGAGAATCTACAGCCAAAGATGGTTTCCACCTGGTGGAAAGCTCCTTTTCCCCCTCCCTTGAAAGCTCCTGTTCCCTATGTGTATACCCTCTATGGACCAGGTTCTTGTGTCTTTTTGGAAAATGGACAAACTTTTGGATAATTTGGAATTGTGGTGGTCACTTTGGGGAAACTTTATTTTAGATAAGATAGTCCATCTTAAGGGACATCCTTGAAAGAAGAAGATCCCAAACCTCTCAGAGACAACGGAATGATTCTTTGCTTGGTATGCAGAAGCGTCTAAAAGATAAAATGACTCCAAAAATAGCTTCTTTAAAAGAATCCTTACAGCACACAAATAAAGAAATCTTTAGTAAAAAGCTTTGGCTATCTGAACAGGTAACCTGAGTCCATTTTCCAGAAATACAATTTGGATCAACTATTCTCTTGAGTTTTGTGTTACTGTAAATGAGACATGGCTAAAATTTTTAAGCGAAAGCTATAAGCAATAATAAAAAAAAGGTATAAGATCTCTGTGTTGTTGATATGTTTTTGTGTATGTATGTATGTTATGTGCATGTGATATTTCTTTAAACAAGCTTTATTTAATTGACTTAACGAAAAATAAGCATTAGGATGCCTGGGTGGCTCAGTAGGTTGGGCATCTGCCTTCAGCTCAGGTCATGATCCCAGGGCCCTGGGATGGAGTCCTGCATCAGGCACCCTGCTCAGTGGGGAGTCTGCTTCTCTCTCTACCCCTCCCCCCTGCTCGTGATCTCTCTTTTGTGACCTCTCTCTCTCATGCTCTCTCTCTCTCTCTCAAATAAATAAAATCTTTGAAGGAAAAAAAAAGAAAATTAAGCATTATAATAGGCATGTCTTCAGAGTTGCCAACATTAAACATAACACAAACAGGTCAAATAAGCTCATGTTATCTATATGTTACCAGATTTGTCCACAAAAAATATAATTTAAGATGATGATTAGCTGTTTAATGTCTAATCCAAGCATAATTGTTAAAAGCAAGTAGTAATTTAAGTAGATGCAAATAAGATCAAGGTTTATACTAAGTTGAACTGAATAATGGGTATTCATCGACTATGTGGATAATTTCCAAATAAGATAATATACTGAGACATTAATTTCTAAACATAAGTTTATTTACTTTTGGCTTCTTAATTTTTTACAGAGATACAAAAGATATTTGGATCCATTAATAAATAGGTCTTTTACTGCCTTAAAAGTTGTACTATAAAAAATGCTTCTAAAGAATTATGTTTTTATAATTATGTATTTATAAATTTGCTAATCTACTACTGGATAATATATGTTAGTTCACAAATGCCTCCTTCCTAGTTTTCACTAGAAAACAGAGGTTACTTGGGATAGTTAAAATTTATAACCAATATGTAAAAACAAAACTACCAAAACAAAGGAAAACCACTCTAGATGGGAAGAAAATGAGGCTGTGTTTTTCTAAGAATATGCAAGTTGTTCCAGAATAAGAAAAGAAAAAGAATAAGATAAAACCTACATGGATATAGGAATTTGCAGGTTTGCGGAAAGGAAATTTTATGCTGTAAGGAGAAAGCTGGCTAAAATTGACTAAATTTATTTATAAGGGTTTTTTAAATGAGCTTGATAATGTACTGATACAAAACAAGTATCAAACCAGAGTTTAATTTTCTCTATGTTAAAAAAAATCACAAAATTTCTTAGAGTATTAGTTTTCTCTTAGTAAAAGATTATAAAAGGTTTTCTTTGGCGGGAGTGGGGGTGGGGGCTTTAATGTAATCTGCCTGGAAAACAAAGATTCTGTGTCCTATGAAAATATGTCCTGTGTTTCACGTTGTCTTTTTTCAGGTCGTTGATTACTTAGAAAAATGGAGTCTTTTCAATATTAAAAGAGCTAAGCCTTTTTTTTTTTTTAAAGATTTTATTTATTTATGTGATAGAGAGACACAGCGAGAGAGGGAACACAAGCAGGGGGAGGGGGAGAGGGAGAAGCAGGCTTCCCGCCGAATGGGGAGCCCGATGCGGGGCTCGATCCCAGCACCCTGGGATCATGACCCGAGCCGAAGGCAGACGCTCAACGACTGAGCCACCCAGGCGCCCCAAAGGCTTTTTTTTTTTTTTTACAACTGTGTAACTTTCTGTATTTGCTTTTAAAATCTTTAAATTGTCAGTTTGGTGGGATGGGTAACTATTGTTTCACAGTGACTTCTGCTCTTGTTTGAGCAAGTGTTTTAAATATTTTCACCTTTGTGACAAACTTCGCAAAATCAAATTCCGACTGAAGTCTTTTTGACTTTTTTTTTTAAAGATTTTATTTATTTATTGGAGAGAGAGAGACAGAGATAGCAAGAGAGAACAGGAACAGAGAGGAGAGGGAGAAGCAGGCTGCCCACTGAGCAGGGAGCTGGACAGAGGGCTCAATCCCCAGGACTCTGGGATCATGACCTGAGCCGAAGGTAGATGCTTAACCGACTGAGCCACCTAGGTGCCCCAGCCTAAACAGACTTTTAAAGATGGAATCTGAGATTCATAATTACCAGGCAGTTTTGAAAAACTAAGGTTGACTTTATGGAACCAATAAAGCCCCTTGGATATTGCCAAAACTTTGGCTGGAATGTCATATTTTGAGAATATGCATAGAATCATTATTCTTACTACAATTGTGTAAATGATCAAGCCAATTTTATTTTATTCTAAGATTTTATTTATTTATCTGAGAGAAAGAGAGCACACACGTGCACAAGTGGGGGGAGGTGCAGAGAGAGAGGGAGAAGCAGACTTCCCACTGAGCACGGAGCCCAACGTGGGGCTCCATCCCAGGACCCCGAGATCATGACCTGAGCCAAAGTCAGACGCTTAACTGACTGAGCCTCCTAGGCGCCCCTATCAGGCCAACTTTAATAAGATTAGACTTATTAGACAAACAAATTAGCTTCACTATAATCATCTTTGGTAAAAATGGGATGACTAAAAAGTTGTGTTTCAGTAGAAAACCCATTATCAGATTCTCCTCCTAGTCACAGTCTTTGAGGCTTTGTCATCTATTTGTAAACTTCAGAGAAACCCCCACAATAGATGATATCAGGCCACTCAAGGGAGTTCACTGGAACAACTTAAGGGCATCATCAGAGACAAACTGCAAACCAGGAAGGCCCATCAGATTGAAACTGCCATCCCTGTCCCATCATTTAAAGATGCTTCTAACTCACATCTAGAAATTTTCTCAACTGGCTGCTCTCCAAACTCAGAAACTGCATTTATAATTTGCTCCACGATTAACCTTTGTTTTCCATTTCTATAGAAATGCCTCTTTTTTAAAAAAATTTTTGTTATGTTAATCACCATACATTACATCATTAGTTTTTGATGTAGTGTTCCATGATTCACTGTTTGTTCATAACACCCAGTGCTCCACGCAGAGCGTGCCCTCTTTAATACCCATCACCAGGCTAACCCATCCTCCCAGCCACCTCCCCTCTAGAACCCTCAGTTTGTTTTTCAGAGTCCATCATCTCTCATGGTTCGTCTCCCCCTCCGATTTCTCCCCCTTCATTCTTCCCCTCCTGCTATCTTCTTCTTCTTCTTTTTTTTCTCTTAACATATATCGCATTATTTGTTTCAGAGGTACAGATCTGTGATTCAACAGTCTTGCACAATTCACAGCGCTCACCATAGCACATACCCTCCCCAATGTCTATCACCCAGCCACCCCATCCCTCCCACCCCCCAGCACTCCAGCAACCCTCAGTTTGTTTCCTGAGATGAAGAATTCCCCATATCAGTGAGGTCATAGGATACATGTCTTTCTCTGATTGACTTATATAGAAATGCCTCTTAGTAAATTACCTGATTGCTCACATCATGTAGAGGCCTGAATTAGGTGGCCTCACTTGCAACACTGCCCCCTGAAATAAAACACCCTTGTGTCCATTCTGTCCGTCCCAAGGGATACCTGTGATTGCTCATCCATCATGTTGTGCCTGTGTAACTGACTCAGAAAAAAAATGGAAACACAATTGCACACTATCCCCCCAAAATGTAGACTGACTTAGAAAGGTAAAGTCTGAATCTGATTATAACTCACTTGACTGATTTAATTGGTTAAATCATGGCTCCCAGGAATCTCAGCTCTGGGATTTTTTTTTTTTTTTTTTGAGAGAGGGAGAGCATGGTGGGGAGGGGCAGAGGGAGAGAGAGAAAGATACGCAAGCAGAATCTGCCCTGAGCGCGGCTCGATCTCACAACCCTGAGCTCATGACCTGAGCCGAAACCAAGAATTGGTCACCCAACCACCCCAGGTGCCCCTGCTCTGGGGAATTTTTTTTTTTTTAAGATTTTATTTATTTATTTGAGAGAGAGTGAAAGAGCAAGAGAGACAGCACACAAGCTGGGGGGAGGGGCAGAGGGAGAAGCAAACCCCCTGCTGCACAGGGAGCCCCACACGGGGCTCAATCCCAGCACCCCGGGATCACAGCTCAAGCCAAGGGCACATACCTAACTGAGCCGCCCAGGTGCCCCCAGCTCTGGGGAATTTTTTAATCCTTATGGTTTACTGTCATTATAGTTGTCGTTATTAACCTCTCTAGTACACTGTATTCTCTTAAAGGTTTTTAAATGCCTTTCTGCAGCCACTCACACACCAACTACATCTATCCATCAAGATTAGACAACTGGAGGATCATGACCTGAGCAGAAGGGAGATGCTCTGGGGAACAGTGGTTATGTGGCCCGGAGCCTGCCAACTCAACTGGCAGAGACAGCGAACAGATTTCTTCTGCTTGACGTCGACAGGGGTAACTAAGAGTAAAACTGTACTTAGTTGATCATATTCTCAGCCTACTGACCAGAGGGGGGAGTTGTTAAACTTAAATACAAAATGGAGAGTGGACTTGAAAATCCCGAGTGGAGAAAACCAGTTAAGCAACGTAAGTGAAATTTAATTTAGCTTATTCTGCAAAACAAGCAAAAGTGAACTTGGCGTTCTTGTAATTGCCAGAAAATCATAAGACAAGAATAAAAAGAAAACCCCAAACTTACGTCCTCTTTCTAAAAATGTTGTGAGATAACCTAACCACTTTTAACCAATCCCTTGCCATCTGGACACCCTCACTATAATAACCAGTCATTGGAAAGGTTAAACAGCTTTGTCATTTTCACTGTATTAGCCACCCTATACCTCATGCCTCTGAGCACCATGTCATCTTTGAATTAAAAAGCTCCCATTGGTGAACAATAAACCCTTAACTAAATAGTGGTCATTGATTGGGTGGGTTTTATTTAGCTACCTCTGGATTTTTGACACCTGTCAGTCCCATTCATCTTCTCGTTTGGACATCGCTATTATGACCCTCAAATCCCCTCTGTCCTGGACCCCCTCCAGCCAGATTCAACAGTGGCCCTGCAGGCAGCTTCACCTGCATGTTCCATCCACACTTCAAATTCAAAAGGCCCAAGCAACACCTGGATAGTTGTTAGGAAAAAGATAACAATGGACCCATCCCTCATACCATACACCAGAATAAATTCCACATGGATGAGAGATCTGTATTTAAAAAGTGAACTCATATGAGCATGAGAATAAAGACTAAATCTGCAAGATTGAAAATACATACCATTTCATAGGAAAAAGCTATAATAACAGTAAAACTTCATACATATTCTGGCTAAACTATTAAACTTAGAATATAAAAAATGTATATTTTTTTTCACATTTAGGACAAAAAGAAATTCACATACAAGGAGAAAAATAAGGCAGGTTTCAGATGTCTTTCCAGCAGCAATCAGTGCCAGAACAAAAGAGAAATGTCTACAAGGAAAAGAAAGCATGATCCAAGTAGATTCTACCCAGCGAAGCTGGAGCTTAAGTATAAAGGCAAGATCTCATGTTTCAGACATGAAAGGACCCAGAAAATACAGCATCTATAAGCCCTTTTGAAAAACCTACTTCATGGTGAAGTCTTGCTCACTGAATGTTGAATCGAAATGAAGAGGCCTCTTATTCTGAAGTCATAAAGCCGTGGAGATGGGCCTCGTGGGAATCAGTGAGTTTACTTACAAATAAAAATGCTATTAAACATCTGAGATAATTATGGTTGCAGGATATAAATGTTGTTAAGTCCAACAAAATTAAAACAATATAATCATCACGCCTGGGAGGAAGGAGAGGGCAGCATGGAGGATATATCTGTGTTAATCCTTTATCTTTTCTAAAGAGTAGTCAACCAATCCTATCTATACAGAAACTCATATTTTAAAAAGCCCACAATGACTCCAACTTCTTAAATTCCCTTATATTTAGTTGTTTCTTTTAGGAACTTACTTCCCTTATCTAAAGAAGTTTGATTTAAACATGTGTTTCTGTTAAATTAATTTAAAATTAAATGTAGTATTAGGGCGCTAAATGAGAAAAATAGGCAGCTAAGAATAATTTATCCCGCTAGGCTGTTATTCAAAGTAGAAGGAGTGATAAAAAGCTTCCAGGACAAACAGAAACTAAAAGAATTTGTCATCACCAAACCAGCTCTACAAAAAATATTAAAAGGGCTCCTCTAAGCAAAGAGAGAGCCCAAAAGTAACATAGACCAGAAAGGAACAGAGACAGTACACAGAAACAGTCACTTTACAGGTAATACCATGGCACTAAATTAATATCTTTCAATAGTTACTCTGAATGTAAATGGGCTAAATGCCCCAATCAAAAGACACAGTGTTCCAGATTGGATTAAAAAAAGCAAGACGCATCGATATGCAGTCTGCAAAAGAATCATTTTAGACCCAAAGACACCTCCAGATTGAAAGTGAGGGGGTGGAAAACCATTTATCATGCTAATGGACATCAAAGAAAGCTGGGGTGGCAATCTTTATATCAGAAAAATTAGATCTTAAACCAAAGACTGCACTAAGAGATGAGGAAGGACACTATATCATGATTAAAGTTCTATCCAACAAGATCTAACAATTGTAAATATTTATGCCCTTAACACAGGAACAGCCAATTTTATAAGCCAATTAATAACTAAATTAAAGAAACACATCAGTAATAATGCACTAATAGTAGGGGACTTTAATCCCTCTCACTGCAATGGACAGATCATCTCAGCAGAAGATCAACAAGGAAATAAGGGCTTTGAATGACACACTAGACCAGATGGACTGCACAGATATATTCAGAACATTCCATCCTAAAGCAATAGAATACACATTCTTCTCAAGTGCACACGAAACATTCTCCAGAATAGATCACATACTGGGTCACAAATCAGGTCACAACCAGTACCAAAAGACTGGGATCATTCGCTGCATATTTTCAGACCACAATGCTTGAAACTGGAACTCAATCACAAGAGGAAATTTGGAAAGAACTCAAATGCATGGAGGCTAAAGAGCATCCTAGTAAAGAATGAATGGTCAACCAGGAAATTAAAGAAGAATTTAAAAACTTCATGGAGACAAATGAAAATGAAACACAACTGTTTAAAACCTTTGGGATGCAGCAAAGGTGACCCTAAGAGGGAAGTATATAGCACTACAAGCCTTTCTCAAGAAACAAGAAACATCTCAAATACACAGCCTAACCTTACACCTAAAGGAGCTGGAGAAAGCACTGCAAATAAAGCCTAAACCCAGCAGGAAAAGAGAAATAATAAAGATTAGAGCAGAAATCAGTGAAATAGAAACCAAAAGAACAGTAGAACAGATCAACGAAACTAGGAGCTGGTTCTTTGAAAGAAATAATATCAATAAAACCCTGACCAGACTTATCCAAAAGAAAAGAGAAAGGACCCAAATAAATGAAATCATGACAGGGGCGCCCGGGTGGCTCAGTAGGTTAAGCGACTGCCTTTGGCTCAGGTCATGATCCCAGGGTCCTGGGATCGAGCCCCACGTCAGGCTCCCTGCTCAGTGGAGAGTCAGCTTGTCCCTCTCCTTCTGCCTGCCTCTCTGCCTATTTGTGCTCTCTCTCTATCTCTCTGTCAAATAAATAAATAAAATCTTTAAAAAAAAATGAAATCATGACTGAAAGAGGAGAGATCACAACCAACACTGAAGAAGTACAAACAATTATAAGAACATATTATGAGCAACTATATACCAACAAATTAGGCAATCTGGAAGAAATGGATGCATTCCTCGAGACATATAAACTACCAAAACTGAACCAGGAAGAAATAGAAAACCTGAACAGACCCATAACCAGCAAGGAAATTGAAGCAGTAATCCAAACTCTCCCAACAAACAAAAGCCCAGGGCCGGATGCTTCCAGGGGAATTCTACCAAACATTTCAAGGAGAATGAATACCTTTTCTTCTGAAGCTGTTTCAAAAAAAATAGAAATGGAAGGAAAACTTCCAAACTCTTTCTATGAGGCCAGCATTACCTTAATCCCAAAACCAGACAAAGACCCCACCATAAAGGAGAATTACGGACCACTATCCCTGATGAACATGGATGCCAAAATTCTCACCAAAATACTAGCCAATAGGATCCAACAGCACATTAAAAGAATTATTGACCATGACCAAGTGGGATTTATTCCTGGGCTGCAAGGTTGGTTCAACATTCACAAATCAATCAATGTGATATACTACGTTAATTAAAGAAATGACAAGAACCATATGAACCTCTCAATAGATGCAGAAAAAGCATTTGACAAAGTATGGCATCCTTTCTTGATTAAAACTCTTCATAGTGTAGGGATAGACGGAACATAACTCAATATCATAAAAGCCATCTATGAAAACCCACAGCAAATGTCATTCTCAGTGGGGAAAAGCTGAGAGCTTTCCCCCTAAGGTCAGGAACAGAGCAGGGATGTCCACTATCACCACTGCTGTTCAACATAGTACTAGAAGTCCTAGCCTCAGCAGTCAGACAACAAAAAGAATTAAAAGGCCTCCAAATCGGCAAAGAAGAAGTCAAACTCTCACTCTTTGCAGATGACATGATACTCTATATGGAAAATCCAAAAGGCTCTACCCCAAAATGGCTAGAACTCATACAGCAATTCAACAAAGTGGTAGGATATAAAATCAAAGCACAGAAATCAGTTGTATTTCTATGTACTAACAATGAGACAGAAGAAAAAGAAATTAAGGAGCCGATCCCATTTACAATTGCACCCAAAACCATAAGATACCTAGGAACAAACCTAACCAAAGAGGCAAAGGATCTGTACTCAGGAAACTATAGAACACTCATATAAGAAATTGAGGAAGACACAAAGAAATGGAAAAATGTTCCATGCTCATGGATTGGAAGAACAAATATTGTGAAAATGTCTATGCCTCCTAGAGCAATCTACACATTCAATGCAATCCCTATCAAAATGCCATTAACTTTTTTCACAGAGCTGGAACAAATATTTGTATGGAACCAGAAAAGACCCCAAACAGCCAAAGGAATGTTGAAAAAGAAAACCAAAACTGGTGGCATCACAATTCTGGACTTCAAGTTCTATTACAAAGCTGTCATCATCAAGACAGTATGGTACTGGCACAAAAACAGGCACATAGATCAGTGGAGCAGAATAGAGAACCCAGAAATGGACCCTCAACTCCAAAGTCAACTAATCTTTGACAAAGCAGGAAAGAATATCCAATGGGAAAAAAGTCTCTTCAACAAATGGTGTTGGGAAAATTGGACAGCCACATACAGAAGAACGAAACTGGACCATTTCCTTACACCATACACAAAAATAGACTCAAAATGGATGAAAGACCTAAATGGGAGACAGAAATCCATCCAAATCCTAGAGGAGAACACAGGCAGCAACCTCTCTGGCCTCAGCCGCAACAACTTCTTACTAGACACATCTGCAAAGGCAAGGGAAACCAGGGCAAACATGAACTATTGGGACTTCATCAAGATAAAAAGCTTTTGCACAGCAAAGGAAACAGTTGACAAAACCAAAAGACAACAGACAAAATGGGAGAAGATATTTGCAAATGACATATCAGATAAAGTGCTAGCATCCAAAATCTATAAAGAACTTATCAAACTCAACACCCAAAGAACCAAGAATCCAATCAAGAAATGGGCAGAAGACATGAAGAGACATTTCTCCAAAGAAGACATCCAAATGGCCAACAGACACATGAAAAAGTGCTCAACATCACTCGGCATCAGGGAAATACAAATCAAGACCACAATGAGAGACCACCTCACACCATTTAGAATGATTAAAATCAACAAGTCAGGAAATGACAGATGCTGGTGAGGATGTGGAGAAAGGGGAACCCTCCTACACTGTTGGTAAGAATGTAAGCTGGTACAGCCACTCTGGAAAACAGTATGGAGATTCCTCAAAAAGTTGAAAATAGAGCTACCCTATGACCCAGCAACTACACTACTGGCTATTGACCCCAGAGATTCAAATGTAGTGATCTGAAGGGGCACCTGCACCCCAGTGTTTATAGCATCAATGTCCACAATAGCCAAGATATCTACGGAAAGAGCCCAGATGTCCATCGACAGATGCATGGATAAAGAAGATGTGGTATATATACACAGTGGAATACTACTCGGGCATCCAAAAAAAAAAAAAAAAGAAATCTTGCCATTTGCAACGACATGGATGGAACTAGAGGCTATTATGCTAAGCAAAATAAGTCAGTCAGAGAAAGACAATTATCATATGATCTCACTAATATGTGGAATTTAAGAAACAAAACAGAGGATCACAGGGGAAGAGAGGAAAAAATAAAACAAGACGAAATCAGAGAGGGAGGCAAACCATAAGAGACTCTTAATCATAGGAAACAAACTGAGGGTTGCTGGAGGGGTGGGGGTGCAGGGATGGGGTAAGTGGGTGATGGACATTAAAGAGGGCACATGATGTAATGAGCACTGGGTGTTATATAAGACTGATGAATCACTGACCTCTACCTCTGAAATTAATATTATTATATGTTAATTAAACAATATGTTACATATAGAATGATACCATCCTTTTACAATTGTCTTTTTCTGTCTCTCTGTCTCTCTCTCTCTCTTTCTCTAGATCTTTTGTTCTATATTTGCATAAGGAACTGTCTGGAATAATGTCAAGCAAATCTTATCAGTTATTTTTAGGTAGTAGAATTTTTGGTAATTTGTTGCTTTCTTCTTCATACTTTTCTGTACTTAAAAATTTTTTATAATAAGATGAGTAGTTTATATTAAAATAATGGCATACTTAAGGAAAATAAGTTGGACAAAGAGATGGACAAAGAGATATCAAAAAGATACACTCAAAAAGAAAGTAGGTAGATAGAGATACTAACATCAGACAAAGTGGAATTTCAAGTCAAAAACATCCATCAGAATTATGAGAGACACTATGGTATGGTAAAAGGTATATTTTGATGAAAATATTCAGTTATAAACTTTGATATTCACAACAGTATCACTACAAGATATAGAAAACAAATCTACTAAAAATACAAGAAAGACTTAATTTAATACATGCACATACACGTGTACACACACACATTTATATAGTGAAATACTCTAATATGTTTTCTTCTGAATCTGACAGAACAAGTAAAACAGAAATAAATGACATAGAGGATCTGCATATTATAATCTACAACCTTGATTTAGTACATAACATAGAATTCAGTGTCTTACTAATAAAAAATAAACATTATTTTATTTTGCCCTTGGAATCTTTATAAAAATTGATCACATACTTGGCTCCAAAGAAAACCTCTACAAAATATAAAAAGTGGAGATTTACAAGACAAATTTCCTGAGCCTAGAGCAATAAAATTAAAAATACACGAAAAAGCACACCTGCAAAAGTCTTAAGTACTTAAAATTAAAAACACTCTCCTGAATGCCTCCTGCATCAGAGGAATTCAAATTTAAAATTGTCCAGAAAATAATGAAACGTGGATCCAGGTAGGGCTGGTTGGAGAGTGGAAAGGAGGGAGGACAGGGGGGAGGGAGAAAAGACGTGGGGGTGGAGGAGAAGAAGAACTAACCCAACTAAATAGGTTTTTGTTATTCGAAAGAGCCATCAGTTGAATGCCAATTAATTAAAGCACACCATGATTCATTGGGTCTCTAGACTCTTGGTACCATGCTGGCAAGTCATTTCTTCCTCTGACCTCACATTTCTATCTCCAAAATGATCCAGTCAATGGTCTCTAGGGTTTCTTCCGCTCTATTTCTTTTGGTTCATACAATAGCTTTTAAATATTCTAATCAATTACCCATATTTATATATCAGGAGATTTGCCATGAAAATCCAATCTCTGCCTTCTTTCAAAACCCAGAGGATTAGGTGATACCCCTGGCTCTGTGCTAAGGTTGCCCCTTTATTTTATTTTATTTTTTAAGATTTTATTTATTTATTTGACAGAGAGAGACACAGCGAGAGAGGGAACACAAGCAGGGGGAGTGGGAGAGGGAGAAGCAGGCTCCCCGCTGAGCAGGGAGCCCGATGCGGGGCTCGATCCCAGGACCCTGGGATCAT